>NC_047665.1:69013558-69347308 GCF_011762505.2 Arvicanthis niloticus | reverse complement strand
GTTTCTGTGGTGGTTTGAATAAGAATGACTCCCATAGGCTCAGAGATTCCAATGCTTGATCATTAAGGAGTGGCATTATTTGAGAAGGATCAGGTGATGTATATTACCTTGTTGGAGTAGGTGTGGCCTTGTTGGAGGAAGTAAGTCACTGAAGTTCGGTTTTGGCGATTCAGAAACCCAAATCAGGCCCGGTGTCTCTCTCTCTTCCTGCTGCCTGCAGATCTGGAAGTAGAACTCTCAGCTCCCTTTCCAGCACCATGTCTGTCTGTGTGCCACCATGCTCCCCACCATGATGACAGTGGACTGGACCTCTGAAACTGTAAGCCAGCCTCAGTTAAATGCTTTCTTTTATCAAAGTTGCTGTGGTCATGGTGTCTCTCACAGCAATGGAAACACTGGATAAAACAGTTTGTTTTCCTCTCACTGAGTGAACTTAAGATAGAGCATGTGAAAGCAGACTGCTCAGTAAGAGATCACCAAATAAAACTGGGAGAAGAACCCACATCAGCAGAGGTGCAAAAGGGACCATAGAAATCCATACGGAGCTAGTACGGACCAGCAGAATGTTCCATCCTGCGGACACAGAATACACATTCTTTTGGAGCTTTCTCTAAAACAGACTGTAGTCTGGATTACAACATCTTAGCAAATAAAATACAAAAATCAAAATAATTTATTCTGCCTTATCAGATCATAGTAGAAGAAAACTAGAAACAAGTGCAAGAGAAACTACACAGATACTTGGAGACTGAACAAGACACTCCAGAATGACCATTTAGTCATTGAAGAAATCAGGGGAGACATTTTAAAGTTTCTAAAAATCATATGAAGAAGATACTAGAAGATGAGCAGACCTCATACACCCATGGGCTGGCAGGATTAATATATAAAAATGGGTATCTTACCAAAAGAAAATCTACAGACTCAATGAAATCACCATCAAAATTCCAGTTATAATCTCTATGTGACTAGAAAAAACTCCTAAAATTTATAAAGAAGGATAAATGAGCCTGTCTTGTTTCTCCCTCTCCTCTTTTTCTTTAATTGTTATTGTTACATATAAGAATAAATAAATAAATACAATTTGATGAGTACACTTAATGTTTCTTATATGTGTACATTTTTACTGCTGACTGCTGGATACTGGAAAGCCAAGTGGGGCCTCATCCCTGGGAAAGACTGATGATCCCTCTTTTTAATTTAATTTTAATTGCCATTAATTGTCCATAGCTCTTAATATAGAAGTGGACCCTGTGAGATATCTCCCCTCCTTCTTGGCACATGAACTGTCACAGTTAGGTCTTGTGTAGGCAGCCGCCACATTGGTGACTTCATGGATGTGGCTTCCCTGTCATATATATAAGATGATCTTGCAGCAGACATTTCTGCCCTCTGGCCTTTTCAGTCTTCCCTTCTCCATCTGCTGCGACATCCCTTGAGCTTTAGGTGTGGCTTTTGTGTTCTTGTCATATCAGTTGAGACTGAACATCTTACAGTAGGTTGTTCTCTGCATTGGCCAGTTGTGGCATCCTGTAATGGTCTCTGTCTGCTGAAAAAAAAAAAAAAAAAAAAAAGGCTTTTTTGATGAGGGGAGAGAGCTACATTGCTCTGTGGGTAGAATGATAGGTGTTTTGAATGCAGTTAGAAATGTCATTTGTGGGATTGCAAGCTGGTGCAGCTACTGTGGAAATCAGTGTGTAGAAAACTCAAAAAGCAAAAGGATAAATCTACTGTATAGTGCAGCTCCACCACTTCTTGGCATGTGCTGAAAGGACTCGAGACCATGCCACAGGCACTTGCTCAGCCACTCCATACACAATAGCCAGGGCACAGAGACGACCTAAGTGTCCTTCAAGTGATGAATGAATAGTGACAACTTGGTACATATACAATGGAGTACTATTCAGCCGTAAAGAAAAATGAAGCTTCCAGATAAACGAGTAGGACTGAGGGAACTCGGACTCAGGAAGGCAAATGCCCCACATCTCTTATCTGTGCATCTTAGCTCTGAGTCTTTGCATGTAACTACAACACACAGAAACTGGAAAACTAACGGCAGACTGGGACCACAGAGGCCATATTAGTTTCTTGTCCTGTTGCTGTAATAAAATACCCTGACAAAAACAACGTAAGGGAAAAGGAGTTTATTCTGGTTCATTGTTAAAGGCACAGTCCATCCTGGTGGGGAAGTCCAGGAAGAAGGAGCTTTAAGCAGCTCCTCACACTGCATTCGTAGTCAACAAGCAGGGAGCAAACAAGGCAGGCAAGCTTGCTCAGCCCATATTCTCTACCTTATACACTCCAGGACCCCCTGCTGTCCCAGTTTGGGTTTTATTGCTGTGAAGAGACACCATGACCAAGGTAACTCTTACACAGGACAACATTTAATTGGAGATGGCTCACAGTTTCAGAGGTTCAGTCCATTATCATCATGGCAGGAAGCATGGCAGCATCCAGGCAGACGTGGTGCTGGAGGAGGAGCTGATTGTTCTATATCTTGATCTGAAGGCAGCAGATGAAGACTGTGTGCCATACTGGGCATAGCCTGAGCATGTAACAGGCCTCAACGTCCATCACCATAATGACACACTTCCTCCAACAGCCACACTTCCTAATAGTGCCACTCCCTATGGGCTAAGCATTCAAACACATGAGTCTATGGGGGCCATTCCTATTCAAACCATCACACTACGCAGGTCCATAGACCTGAGTTCAGTCCCCAGGATGGACTTTAAGAAGCTGGATACAGCGGCTCACATCTTTAAGGCAGAAACAGAAGAGCCACCCAGACTGAGGGTCAGCTATCTTTGTGTATGCAAAGTAGCAGAAAGCAAGAGAGACCTCTGCAAGGGGGAAGGAGAAAAGTACATGCAAGCATGTCTGTACTGTGCTGAATTCGTTTTTTGAGATACACCTAGGAGGACCCTACCTAGATCGCATGCTAGTTCTATTATGGATTGATTGATTGATTGATTGATTGAGTTTGAGGAACCACCACACTGAGTTCCATTGTGGCTAATCAGGTTTATATTCCTACCTAAATTTTGGAATTTTTGGTTTCTTTAAAAAATATTATATTTATTATATTATATTATACTATATTATATTATATGAATGTGCTTTCATTTTAATCTCATGTGTGGGGACATGGGCTACTTCGATTTCCCATGGCAACTGCTTAGGATTCATCTCATGCTTTAGCAGGGGTGTGATTTTGCCTGCTACAGAGAGTTTCTATGATTGTGTAACCTTTGAGGTTATATATATATATATTCAAGCTACACCCAGTGTGGCACAGTCGCCTTCTGATGCCTGTGGATCAAGATGTAGAACTCCAACTCCCAGCCCCTTCTCCAGCACCATGTTTGTCTGAACTCTGCCATGCTTCCCACCATGATGATAGTGGACTGAACCTCTGAAACTGTAAGCCAGCCCCAATTAAATATTGTTCTTTGTAAGAGTTATTATGGTCATGGTGTCTCTTCACAGCAATAAAACTCTAAGACACCCAATGGAGAACTTTTCTAGGTTATCTGTTATGAACTGAAGAGAATGAAAAGCAGACAAGGCATCTTCTAGATTAAACAGATTGTTGAACTTAGAAAATTTACGTTAATTGATCTGTTCCTTAAGAATGGAAGTGAAGTCTGGTGTGGTGGTGCATGCTCTCACTCCCACTGTTTATGGGATCATATTTGTATTCCTTCATCATGAATCTGAGATGGAAACTTAAGGGTTCTCTGGGAAGTCAGTTGTGTTGGATGGTGTTTTGCTGGGGCAAACACACGAAGGAACATTTTGCTGAAGCAGACACAGGTGAAAGGATGTACAAGCACATGAAAGGACATGTGATGAAGGATTCTTTGCTAACAACATGCATGTATGGGTCTGCCTTACAATAAGTAATTGAGCTCCATATGTCAGAACTTCATAGAAATGCACCAAAAAAACTTCTGGTGACGTGCTGGCAGCTTCTTGCTGCTTCTGTGCACTTGGGCTACTGGCAGAGTGATGTCAGCTGAGACAGACACAGATGCTGAGGCAAGGCCTGTGGAAGGCACATGATATTTGGAGGGATTATAAATACGACCCAAGAGGCAGTAATGGAGGCTTGCTTGCATAGGTGGCTTTGCAAATCTTCTAGGTCTCCAGTGTTCATTCTTTGATCTTCACTTTGTTGAGAGAGGTGCAGCCACAAACTTCTCCTGGCTTCCCTGGTGGTCCGGATTCTCCTGCTGACGCATACTGATTTGGCTGAGGCCTGGCTGTTCCTGCTAGGTTGTGCCACCACTGCTGCTATCCTGACACTACCAAACTGGACTGCTGGTGTATCTGTGAAATGTGTGTGAGTGGATGGAGCTGCTGTTGCTGACCTGTGAACTGAACTGCTGGTTTCCCCGACAATGCAGAAGGGAGTTGCTCCAAAGAACCTTTCTAAACAGATCCACTCCACACCCCCGACCCCCCATATCTTTTCTTTTCCACTACCTCTGGTGGGTGGTGGACTAGAAGGGAGGTTAAAGCGTTTAAGAACTATCATTAAAAGTATGATTTGTGCCCCAGCAAAGCATCATTTGACACAACTGACGTTCCAAAGGAACTAGAAGTTTCACTTCAGTAGGGAGGCAGAGGCAGGAAGATCTCTATGAGTTCAAGGCCAGTCTGGTCTACAAAGCAAGTCCAGGACAGCCGGGGCTGGTTCCACTGAGGAACCCTGAGGTGTGGAGTGATGGCACATAAATCCCAGTACTTGGGAGGCAGAGGCAGGTGGATCTCTGTGACTTTGAGGCCACATACAATGAAGATAGCCAGAACTATAGTGAGACCCTGTCTTTAAAAAGAAATGAAGTGACATTAAAATACAAAATTTAGTGCACCTAAGGTTTTTAATAAGAAATGAGAACAATGCTAAGCTGCCAAAGGCCCCCTTTCTGTCTCTTTAAGCCAGGGTTTCACAGTCAGAGAGCAGTGCAGAACTATTGAAACATGTTTCTACTCAAATGACACCATCAAAGTATTTGATACAAAATATCTACTTTACATTATCTTTTTTAAAACAAAAAGATAAATTTAAGATTCTGTTGAAATCTGTCAATTCCGTGGAATCCCATTCTATCCATAGGAAACAAGGCAGGAGCTGACAGGCCGTTAGCCTAAGCTGGAGTCAGGCTCTGATATTCTCAGCTGGAACTCCTGTTCTGAACACCTATGCTGGATGCACACACAGGCTTCCTTGGCCACCTTCCATATGCCCATCTGCTGGCATGGCTGGCTGCCCATCCACATCCTGCCTCAGTGTGTAGGTGCCAGAAAAGTAACAGTTTACTCCAGCAACCTGGGCAGTCATGATGGTGTGTACTCTGCTTTGTGTCTAGACACGTGCCCGCAGAAGGAACCTGGGCACCTTTATTACAGCATGTCCATGCGTCACCAGATGCTCTCTACAGAGAAAATGAAAAGGCAGTAGTGGGGAGAAGATGGGAGGTACCCCAGATTCAAGTAGGACAATTTTGCTGAAGCAGCCGTGAAGAAAAGCACTGTCAGAAGTCCTGACTGCGAGGACGTCCCCACCTTAACGGACAACTGCACCACATAAGGCTGCAAAGGGAGAGCTAAAGGGATGAAGTCTTTTTCCAGGAAAAATTTGGGGGTGAGGGTGGGGAGGGCTTCAGGGGATCAAATCTAGAGTACTGTGCACTCTAGGCAGGTGGCTTTACCTGCGAGCTAGGTGTGCCCCAAGCCTCTGAAATTTCGCTCTTCTTCATAGAAGTCTTGGGAAAATAAGGTTTTCTGGGATTTAGAGAAACTAAGAGCTAACTGAGAGTGAGCTAATAAACAAGATAAAAGTGTGTTCTACAGAAGCTGCTGAATTCTTCTATAGCCCAGTTGCAAACATAAGATCCTTGAACATAGAGATTTTCTACTTCCTAAATTTCATTAAACCTACAAAATGGTAGTGGTGACAAACAGCATTCTAAAGCAAATGGGTTTCTGTTGGTTTTGTTTTGAGACAGGGCCTCATGCTGACCCTACATTTCTGAACCCAGGCTATCATTACAACCTCAGGCTCCCAGGTGTCTGGGAATACAGACCTGTTCCACACGCAGCTCAAGCATGAGGCTTCAAACTTCTGGAAAAGACAGTTTAAGGTCACATTTCTCTGATGCTTCGAATGCAGGCGGAGAAGAGCTTCAAATGCAGAAGTAGAATCGCAAATTCAGAAGGACGAACAAGATCTTATAGTCAGATGATTTATTTTCTGGTTCAGAAGAAAATAAGTTATGAAGCTCTATTCATTAATCTTGCAGAACTCCTGGGAGATGGATCTGGCGTATTCCTTTTAGAAGGACAAAGGGTAAACACGAGCATCAGTGGAAGCCACAGACCCATTATAGTAGCTTGTGCATCTTTAAAAAGTATTTAAACAGCTATGGCAACAAGATCTAGAGGTAGAATTTCTTCTTCCTTTCTCCATTCCCCTCCCCCTTCCCACTTCTTCCAGAGTCTCATGTATCCCAGGCTGGCCTTGAACTATTTAGCTGAGGATGACCTTGAACTTCTGACCTTCCTGCCTCTGCTTCCTGAGTGCTGGGATTGCCAGAATGGAGTTTATACAGTGCAAAGAATGGAACTCAGAATAGGCCAGGCATCTACCCACTGAGCTTGCCCTCAGCCATGATGTTAGCTTACTGTCTGTCAACTGACATGAATTACCGCTACTGCTGTGACTACCCTGATGAGTCAGAACAAAAGAATAAAGTTATTTTTTTACCTTAAGCAATGAGAACGCATGTATGTAGCACTCATCCTATCCTAGTATTTATTAAACACCACAAGGAATTTAAACCCATTCATTAGATTTAGTCTTTAACAATAGAAGTCTTAATCAATAAGTGCTGTCATCATTTAGATTCATCAATTGTTAGTCATAGAACCTCAGACAGGAACTGAATTGGATGAGTGCAGGTGCTAAAGTAATTACCCAGATTGTGTAAGGCTGTAACTCTGAGAATGTAATGGGGGAGGGGGGAGGGACTGAGGGAGGGAGGGAGGGAGGGAAGAGAGAGGGAAGGAAGGAAGGAAAGCAACATGGTTCAGTAGGTGAAGGTGCTTGCCACCAAGCATGATGACCTGTGGTTGATCCCTGGAACCCACATGATAGGAGAGAACAAACTCCCTTATGTTGTTCTGCAATTGCCACACATGTCCCATGGCTAACGTGTCCCCACACTTGTACCCACAAATAAATAGATAAATAAATAAATAAATTTACTTTAGCCCTTTTTGAGAAAGAATAGAACACATAAAAATTTCTTAAATAAATCATTTATTCTCTTTGAATCTTGCTTTTCTTTTCAGCGCAATGGCAGTGGTTGTCCTGGTATCCTTAATGTGATCAGTATTGTAAACTACTCAACAACATAAATGCTCTCTGTAAATTATATAGTATTGTTTTTAAAAAATAGGAAGCATTTTTATATCTCTAGAAAAGGCCATCATTATGTAAACATTTCTGGAAATGTATAATGCCTGGAAAGTGACCTTTGTTAACATTTTCTCATTCAGTCTGGGGATGGAACCAAGGGCCTTTTACATGCTAGGCAACATTTCTTTAAGAAAAAGATTTATTTTACTTCAACGATGTGTATGTGTGTTTGTGTGTAAGCGTGGGTGTGTGCATATAAGTACAGGCATATGCTTTTAATCCCAGCACTGGGGAGCTGGGGACAGAAGGATTTTAAAGGCTCACTTGTCACCCTAGCAAACAAACTCCAGGCCAATATAGGACCCTATCATAAAGAAATAAGATGACATTCCTGAGAATGACACCTGAGGTTGGCTGCTGGCCTCTGAGTTTATGCACACACTTACACATGCACACACACATGCACATATAGAAAGACAAATGAGTAAATAATTTTTAAAAGGAAGATCAATCACCCTTTGTATAAACTCTGTTATATAACAGTCCTAGCTTAGAAAGACACCAGGCACAGAGAAAGTTAATGCCTTCCCGTAGTTTACACAACTAGAAAGCTGAACAGCTAGGGTTTGCACTCATGATTCAGCCTGTGCTCTTTCTTGAAAGCCAATTAAATTCAGTGAGTATTTTCTGAATGCCAAGGTGGGATGCTAGGGTGCAGGGAGGGGTGCAGCACAGCAGCTGCTGAGCAGCCGCTTCTTCCTGAGAGCATGTGCAGTCACTACACTCTCCACGTACTAATCAGAAACCACCAGTGTTCACTTACTCATTCAACATCTATCTATTGGATACATAGTATGCCCTGGGCATAAATGAATAGGTGGATAAAAGCTATAAAACTCCCTGCTTTCATGTACCTTACATGCCAGTGAGAGAAGACAGACAGATAAATAAAATATACATCAGAAGGTAAGACATGCTTGGGTCATATGGCTGTGATCTCAGCATGAGGGCTTTAGTGTGTCTCAGTTTTAGAGGATGCTACCCATAGTCTGTGGTTCTGGGTACTTGAGGAGACAACATCATGGCAGTGGACCTGTGTAACAAGGCTGGTTGCTTATTTCTTGGCTGACCAGGAAACAGAGAATAAGATAGGAAGTAGCAAAGGGTATCATAACCCTGAGAACCTGATCCCAACCTGCTTCCTTTATCCCTGTCCAACCTTTTAAGCCTCTACAGCTTCCTGAAATGGGGCCACCATCTGGGGACCGGACAAGCACTGAGATGATACTATCAGTGCTCCTGACTATAGCGAAGATCTCATGCTGTCTTTAAGCTGGAACGATCACTATCTGCAGGCAACGTTATGCTTGGTGTGGTATGCAAAAAGGTATTCTTTTTACAAGCTAGAGCCCATTCAATATCATGCTCGGGTGCTATTAAATATTTAGATAACCAGTTACAGAACTAATTGACCTTTGGGGGGATGTCTTTGTAGCCCATTCTAGAATGTTAAGTGTTTTGTCTCTTAATGATTTTTTTAAAAAAAAAATGTTACATGTGAGTATGCAAATTAAGGTCTCAGCCCAATTAATTAGATATTGATGTTTTGTTAAGTAAATATGCTTGAGGAGAAAGCGCACTTGGTCAGCGTCAGTGAGGAGCGGGCTGGTCCTTGGGGTTACGGGAGGTCTTTAATGCAGGAATAATGGCCGCCAAGGGAAATGTTGGTGAATGATAAGAGTTGTCGGCTCTCTTTGCATTGAGGTTTTCCAGCTAATTGACCTCATTACTTGCCACATTAAAGGAGATTAAGTGTGTCAACACTCACTGCATTATAGAAGATTTGCAGCAGAAGTATGTCCAACCTCATCCAACGGCAGTTTCCACAGAATAAAATGGGAAAAGAGACGAAAGGAGGAAAGAAAGGAGACAACGAGGTCTCCAGCACCAGGGTGACTCCAGTGTCAGGGCTGCCCATGGACAGAGGCTTGGGAGGAGCAAATGCCGGAGCTGGGAGCTGGGGGAAGACACACCAGGTTTTCAGTCCTTCGTGTTTACCCTCTGCTAAATGACTTTCATCTCTTCTGCTCCACCCCATCACGGTAACCTTATGACTCATCTTCCCTGGAAAATTCTTATATTTCATTACCTGCAATATTCCAGCTACAAATAACCTTCTTAGCTTTCAGGCACCGAGCGGTCAACTTTGCCATTGTCCCCTCCCCTGAGCCCGAGTCTCTCCTCTGCATCTTATTTTCCTATGGGAACCCCAGAGTTTACTCAGATTATTGAAGAAACATCGTTTTGGATGGATCTCCTCACTAGTTCTCCCAACCAGGCACCAATTTTAAGATCTGTGAAAAAGGAAAGAAAATCTCTTCCATGAAACCACCCCATTCACATCCCTGAAGGAAGACTTCATACCTCTTGCTTTTGTGTTAATAACATTTTTTTTTAATCTAACGAGCTGGGCAGTGGTGGCACACACCTCTATTTCCAGCAGAGGCAGGTGGATCTCTGAGTTGGAGTTTAGCCTGGTCTACAGAGCGATTTCCAGGACAGCCAGGTCTACACAGAGAAACCCTGTCTCAAAAAAAAAAAAAAAAATTCAATGTAATAAAAATATCTAATGAATATTTCTTAACACTTCTATATTCATCTATTATTTTATAAACTCTTTGGAAATATGAATTGGATTATGTTTATGTTTGATTGTCTTATTCCAAGCATTTTGCAAACAAAAGGCAATCCATCTATATGCATGTATTATTACTATTATTTGGATTTCACTTTCCTGCCAATGTTGTTTCACTTCCTAATTTTTATTTTCTTAGGTGACAATGAGCTTTCACTTTAGCAAAGATAACACAATGGAACTTAGAGGCTCTGGCTTTGTTTTGTGTTTTCTGTTTCCTTACTGTAACCATTTCCCTATCATAACTACGTAGTCAGTTATATTTTCATTTAAGTCACCTAAGAGAGTTTGTTTTAAAGTGTACTCTCAGAGGCAGGGCACATGGCTCAGCAGTTAAGAGCACTGACTGCACAAACCAAGCCTGAGTTCTGGTCCCCAGCAGGTACACAAAGAGTCCCGTGTGTGCTCCTGTGACCCGACCCGGGGTGCTCAGTGGCGGAGACAGGAGGATTGTGGAGGCTCCATCATTAACCAGCCTAGTTGGAAAACAATTTGTGTTCCAGGCTCAGTGAGAGATCCTGTCTCGACACAAGGGAATAAAATGTCACATAATGAAGCATGACCCACCCCATGTCCTCCTTTGTCTTCTGTGCAAGGGCATAAGGGCATGTGCACCTGAACACACAACACACACACACACACAAATTAAACAAAAATAAACACACACACAAATTTTAAAAAGGAAATGTATACATATGCACAAATTTAAAATATATACACACAAATTAAATAAATACATAGAAATTTTAAAAAGAAAATAAATGCTCGTACTACACACATACACACACATACACACACACACACACACACACACATACACACATGTTCTTTCAAGGTCAGACGATGAAGACCCTATCTCAAACAAAATAAAAATGCACTTTAAGGATATCCTCTTGCCCATCAGTGGGAAAAGTGTTCCAGATTTACTACAACATTGTTGGTGGTGCCTCTGGCAGGCCCTCAAGTAGTCTAGCCTGGCCTTGAGCTCTCATTCTCTCAAGTAGCCCGGCCTGGTCTTGATCTTCCTACCTCTGCCTCACCAGTGCTGGAACAATAGGGGTATGCCACTGTGTCTGGCAGGTTTAACACGATGTATGTCAACTATACAAAGTGTTACAAAACATCTTACACGACTCTGTTCTTGCCTGTAAACAGAATTCTGCAAGGAAAAAGGACTAATTCTGTTGTTTATAACTGGGTCACCAAGGATAAAAGGAGTTTCTAAGTAGTTTCCCCTTGTATAGATGTGAGTGTTCCACAGCTCCTCTCACTGATTTCAGGCAGGGCACAATCACTAAAGAAATTACAAACCTTTGTGGAAATGGACGACAGTCCCCATGGGACTCCTGCCTCAGTCTGTAGTTGGCTGCTGGTCCCTTTTGTGGACATTCTGGATTCTTCTGCCTTGGCTTTTGGGCATTCCATTACTCTCAGAGTAAACCTTTAATCCTCTTAGGGTTAGCACCAAGAACTCCATGGACTTCTGCTATGGTTACCTCTGACTCTCTTCTTCCTCTTGAGAACACATTTCCCGCAGGGCCTCTCAGTGGAACAGTCTCCTGACTGCTGAGTTAAATCCACCTTCACATCTCATTTTACTCAAGGGCACAGCTGCCTACCAGTTGCTTCTTTTTATTCCGTCATATTTATAATTTACATTTTTCTTAATTTCATTTAAAAAATTTGACAATTTAGTGAAATGTCATTTAAGACATGTCTTAAATTAAGTAACTAAATTATAATCTCTTCACAGGAACATACGCATATGTATATATTGTGCAACCATAATTTATACCCATAACACAGAACCATAAGTGGTGGTAAAGAGATAATGGGTATTCCATAAGCCCTTGTTGATTGGCAGATTGGTTCAACAGAGTTATTATATCCTATGACCCTGAGTGAAACGCAAACAAATCTTTCTTTTTTAAAAAACAAAATGCTTTGGTTCAGTGAGGTGCCTTAGCACAGAGGGTGGCTTCTAAACCCCAGAAGCCATTTGGTGGAAGGAGAAACAGACTCCTTGGAAGTTTTGACATAAACCAAATGCCTACTGTGTGCCATTATTGATCCATTTAAATTTGTCTACAAGAATATGGTCTCTCTCTGCAACAACAAATAGAAATGAGACAGAGAGAGGAGAAAGTGCACCAAGAGAGCTCTTTCTCTTGGAAATGCAACTAATACACAAAATTAACTTGGACTTAGAAATGAGAGATGACTGAGAAACTTCCAGATTTTTACTATTTAGGGAGGCCTAACAATTTTTGACTGAAATGGGCATTTGTTTTGGAAGTATAGACTTTGACAACCTATTCTATTGCATAATAAAACCACATAAGTTGAAATGATGGTGAGACAGACTTTGTGAGAGTAAATTCCAATCTAAGGAATTGTATTTCCATGGCTGTAAATTTCTGTGCCAAATTGGAAAGTATTGGTAGGTGCGAATTCTTTAGCGAGCATGGTAGTAACCTGGTAAATTTTTCCTTCTGTTTCCTTCTGGAACTGGTGCTTTTCATTCTCCGTGCTTTTCCGTACAATGCTATTAAATGTTTTATTATTCTTTAACATTCTATTACATTTATTTATTTTGATTTTTTGTGTGAATGTTTTGCCTGCATGTATGTATCTGTACCACATACAAGCTTGGTGCCCTTGGAAGCCAGAAGTGGGCACAGAGTCCCCTGGAACAATAGTTTCAGATGGTTGTGAACCATATGACTGCTGGGAACTGAACCCAGATCCTCTGCCAGAGCAACAAATGCTCCTGACCACTGAGCCATCTCTCTGGCCCATATTTTTAGTATTTTAATTTTATGTATATTGCTGTATTGCCTGCATATATGTGTACTCCATGTGTGCAGTGCCTTCAGAGGCCAGGAGAGGGCAACAGATCCCTTAGCACTGGAGTTATAAAGGCTTGTGAGGTGCCGAGAATCACTGAATCATCTCTCTGGCTCCAAAGTTTATTATTTTAAATATGAAAATATTCTTGTGTGCTACTTAATTTACATTTCAGATAGTTATGGATCCTTTTGGTAAAACATATATAATCACTATAAGGCTAATGACAAAATCAAACTCCACAGTATAGACATTAAGGCAGTTTCACACAACTGTCTCTTGTGCTAGCTAGTGATGGAGCCCAGGCCTTTAGCAAGCCAGGAATGCACTCTGCTGCCGAGCTATGTTCTCAGCCTTTTAGTTTTTTGTTTTTCAAAATATGATTGTAAAGCTTCCATAAGTTAAAGGTAACTATACCATTAATTGACATAAGCAAGGTATTTTTCTTTTCCTAGGAAAGAGAAGACTGAGCCCAAACTCATTATAAAAGAATCAGATTACATAAATATTAATTTGTATTATCAGCCTGAAATAATTGTGACCTCTGGAGGTCAGGGGTCAGAGGTCATCTCACTGCATTCTGGGTGCTATGTTAAGTTTTGGGATGGGAAAGTGCATATAAGATTCTCAGATATTAAGTTTCATAATTGCCAGGTGTGGTGTGCAGGCCTCTAATCCTAGTACTTGGGAAGCTGAGGCAGGAGGACAGAAAGTTCAAGACCAGCCTCCACCTATAGGGAAAAGAAAAAAGAATTCTTTTTATTTTAGAATTCATGGTTCAAACTTGTCAATTGGTGATAATAAGTCGTTGATTAATTAGGAAAAAGATTAAGAAACATGTATATTTTAGCCAAGAGCAAACATGTGGAGGCTGAGGAGATGGCTCAGCAATTAGAGTTCACATTGTGATTGCATAGACTCTGAGTTTAGTTCCCAGTACCCATGTTTGGAGGCTCAGAATAACCTGTAACTTCGTCCCAAAGGGGATTCTCTGGTCTCCTCAGGCACCTGTACTCTGGTGTACATACCAGCATGTACAAACAAATACACATACATAAAATAAAAATAAAATAAACCTTAAAACAAAGAACAAACATCTTACAGTTGTTCATGACCATGAAGTCACGATTAGGATTAACACCCATGGGTATTTCAAACTGAACATTAATATTTGGGGTCATAAGAGACATAAGGACATGAAATGTGTCC
Source organism: Arvicanthis niloticus (assembly GCF_011762505.2). Lineage (NCBI taxonomy): Eukaryota > Metazoa > Chordata > Mammalia > Rodentia > Muridae > Arvicanthis > Arvicanthis niloticus. The sequence goes on along the minus strand of NC_047665.1, from coordinate 69,333,131 downwards.
ATGAGTGAATTGTTTCTAAACACAATAAAACTACTACCATGAGTTAGTTTTAGAAGTGGTTCCAAAGGGACCAGTATTTCTTAAGTCTTCTCTGTGTTATTCATTTAGCACAGCTGTGCCTAATGCCTCCTCTGCAAGGTGTGAGGGTCACAGTGGTGAGCCTAGACATAGGCCCCACCCAAAATGCTCACCAGTGGAGACAGAACCTTGCATTCACAGTCTGAAGGCAGTGGAAGGCAGGATAAGGCGGGATACCACAATCATGCAAGTGAGAGCAGGTTTCCAAATGAAGACGGAAGAGAGGCAGGTCTTAAAGTTTCACCAATCTCCAGACAATAGGAGCAATCAGGGAAGGACTTCCATCCTTACAGACAGCTAGAGGCAAAAAAGCCAGGAGCCTGCTTATAAGGTGACACAGCACCCAGCAGGTCGCATCTTAACCTTTCAGGGCTGGTGGCAATGACACAAGGCACAAGCAAGAGTCTTAGCACCCAGAATCATGACTTTTTCTATTTCGAGGAAACTAGAAAGCCAAGAAGGGTTGTAGTGAGAGTTTGGGTTTCTTAAAAAAACCCAGTTATGTTATGTGAATATATTTTTGTTTTACTCCCAGTTGTGGGATATGGGGCTGCTTCAGTTTGTCCATAGCCGTTGACTATGATTGTCTCGTGCTTTAGGAAGAATGTGATTTTTGTCAGCTGCAGATACTTTAATCCTGCGGACTCTGGAGAGGGTATAAAGTGGGAGAGCCATGAGAAGGTCTGGCAGCTGTTGCTCCCCCAGTCTTTTTCTTTCGGTGTTGCTGGATTGCAGTCCTGCTATTTTGCAGGAATGCTGGTTGACCTTGCCCCTAGGAACCTAACACCTCCAATCAGCCGGAAGTCATCTAAAGAGCTCAATGGCCCCTTTCTCCTCTAACCTTCTTCCCTACCTAGTGTGAGGGGCGGGGGTTGGAAGGGCGGTAGGTGTAAGAACCCAAAAAGGAAGCTCAAAAATATGCGCCAACAGGGGGCTGCTCTCCCAGGTACTTGATGCTCCTGTCTGCCCGGATGGTAAAGGATGCCTCCAAAGATGACTCAGACTCCTGTGAGACAAGCTCAGGGCTGACAGAGAAGTTAAGGTCAAGAGGACACCCACAGAGGGCAGATGGAAATCAGCAACAGTGCTTAAAGGGACTGATCTAGAAAATAATGTTGATTATAAGCATGGTGATTATTACATGACACGTTTACTGATTATAAGACCACGAAGCTTAAGTGTTCCCCTGAGTTCTGCGCATGGTTCTACTTGCATGCTAGGCAAGCGCTCCACCACTGAGCCAAACCCTTGCTTCTTATTGTGTATTATAAGACAAACACTTATGTACTTATGTGCAGAAACTTGCAATTGCTCTAAAGGTAGTCCCAGGCAAAGAGGACTCTGCAAGCAGAGCAGAGAGTGAAGCAGCGGACACTGTCAGCATCCCTTGAAGCCTGTGTAGTTGCCTGAATTCTGAATCATCTTTGCCATCTGGGTATGGCTCTCTCCTTGCCTGGCAGTGCTGTCTGTCAGTGTTTAAAGTTTTTTCATGTACATGGCTCTTGTGTAAATGTTGGTGACAAACACTACAGCTGCCTCCTGTGCCCTTGCCTTCTGTATCACTATAGAGGGAGGATGGTGCACCAGTGCTCGTCTTCATCCCTCTGATAAATCTGTGGTAACCATGGTGGAAAGTCTGAAGTGGAGATTCTGATCTGGAAATGTGTAAAACATTAAGTTTTTCCTACCGTTGTCTACTTAATTCCCAGAAATAACGTGTCTGAAACTAATTTTTCATTAATAAATGCCTAGCCAATAGCTTCAGCTTGCTCTCTGACTCACTCTTGTTATCTCTTCTATTCTAACCTGGGTGCAGCTACATGGCTGGTCTCCTCAGAGTTCCAGGGCAAATCTCTCCTTTATTCTATCCTGAGTTCAGTTCCCTTCTGGTTTACTTCTGTCACCTCCAGCGTTTGGGGGAGGAGGAGTTGGCTGAGGAATCTCCCATGTCCTGACTCTTTCTCAGAATTCCCTCCCAGATGTCCCACCTCCTATTTTCTGTCTCTGCTCATTGGCCATAAGCTTTTTTATTGATAGGTGATTCTCTCTACAGGAATGACCTAAGTAGTCTACTGCCTTCCATGTGCTGAGATCCCAGGCGTGTGCCATTACACTTAGTTTACGGAGTGCTGGGGACCGAACTCAGGGCTTTGTGCATGCTAGGCAGGCATTCTAGCAACTGAGCTATATTCTCAACCCAAATTTTACTTTGATAGGTAGTATATTGATAGTTTTTCGATGTGAGATTAATTGGCTTTACTTCATCTTTTTCTCTGCCAACATACTTTATCATTCTACCTACTTCCAAAAGGAGAATCAGGGAGAGGGAAGGAAGAAGAGAAAGGGCAGGATCCAAGTAAGGCTCTTGCCGTGTTTAATGAAGATCTGCAAACTTACTTAGGCATCAAGCAGAGAATGAAAACATTGCCACAATCCAGGTTACTTAGATGAACCTCACTACTATCTATCAATAGCCTGCTGGTGGAGATGTCCTGCAGTTTGAGCTGCTGAGAACAGAGAGTTCTCTTGTTCAAAGCACCACTCCTCAGCCGAGAATTCTGTAAAGCACGTTATTGTGGTTACTTACTGTTGCACTGCAGTCCTTAAGGAAACACCTGGAGCCCCAGGTCCAAAACTGGCAAACTTAACCTTGGCCTAATGATTGCCATCATATCACAAGGAAGGGAGTGATTGAGAAGCTCCTGTTTAATCACCACAGAATGACCCTACCTCTCTCTTGACACCTCTGTATTCCCTAGCTGCAAGGGAGTCTGAGAAATACTGTTACCTTTTCTGTCTCAGATGGACAGGAATACATGCTTAAAAAGTCAGGAGAGGCACTGCATAAACAACCTCCCATATCACTGCAGGAATGTCAGTCGTTTGGACATTGAGTGGTCTGAGCATAGGGCTGGGCCTAGCTCTGACTGACAAGATCTATCTCCAGTTAGTGCTTTCCTAAGGAATGAACAGGTAAACCTTTGACAGGAATCCTCCTTTGTTCTTACCCTTTCTCCTCTCTGGAGGGCAGACGCAATGGCTGGCCACTGAGCAGCCATCTGGAGGCTATGAAGTAACAAATGTGGCATGAAAGCCAACGCCTTAAGGATGATAGGAATCAATGGTAGAGCCTAAGTCCCCAGTGGTATCTCTGAGCTATTGTGGGAGGCCTGGGCTGCTGACCTTCAGGCCACTCTTTTAACAGAGAAATAAGTTTCTCTTTGTTTAAAGTTTGTTTGGTTTTCTGTCATTCGCTGCTGGGTATATTCCCAATACAGGACCCATTACAGTGTCTGGTCTAGGGGAAGGGGTAGGCTGACACAACATACACCTTGGAAATAGAAACACCAGGACTTGATGATGGTTCACTGCCCGTGAGGAAGAAGGGATGTGGAAAATCAGAAATGGCGGCTAGCTTTGCGGTTAGGGACAGCTGATAGGAGTATATAATCTTTCCCATTCGTTAGCAATGGGAAACCTTCACTCTCTGCAGCAGAAGAGCCTATGAAAGCCAAAAAGTAAAGAAAAAAATCTTAGTTTTGTTCCCTTGACACCTGTTTCCCATTGAGCCTTAGGGAAAATTAAGTTAAACTCACATTTAATATTGCTGGGATAGATCAGAAGTATCTACCGTCTACTTTGAACATTGCATCTGGAGCGCATGAGAGCCCCCCCCCCCAAGCTCCCTCTCTCCCCAGAGTGCAGGTGTGCAAAGCTCAAGACTCTCGCTCCTGTCCTGTTTTCTATTGCTTGCGGGGCTAGAATATACATGTATTCATATACGTATGAATATATTAACTTCTTCAATCAGCAAATAACGCTACACAGCTGGATCAAATAAACATTCCATAGCAGGGTTTTTTTTTTTTTTTCTTTTTAAAGGATGTATTTTCTAAAAATATCTATCGTGTGTACGTAATGGTAGTAGGTATGTAAAGACAGAGAATGAAAAGGAAGGTTACTCTAGATTTTCTATTCAACCATATGTTGTAGTTTGCATCCCTCAATGACCCTCAGAGACCATGTTCCAAAGACTTGGTTGTCACCTTGTGGCACAATTTGTAAGTGGCGGGGCCTGGCTGGAGAAAATTAAGTCATTGGTGGTGTGCCCTTGAAGAGGATACTAGGACCCCCAGCACAAATGTCTCCTTGCTTCTTCTTTGCCGTAGGCCCAAAGCAATATATCCAGTTGGCCACGGGCTGGAACCTTTAAAACCATGAACCAGAATAAGTCTTCCTCCTTTTAAATTGATTGTGTCCAGTCTTTTGTCACAGTAGTACAAAAGTTGAAAGTTGGCTAATGCCACCATTACTTTCAAACATACCTCCTCTGATAAGCACTGTTGCATCTCAAGAACCACAAACTGATACATTTCCAGAAAGTGCAGCCGTAGGCACAGATGCTACAATGACTCCCTTCACCCCATGTTCCAGTCCCTGTGGAAAGGCTAGCATTCTCATAAGCTATCCTGAGCAGGCTTGGAAGGGAGACTAGTAACTCAGAAACCTCCCACCCCTTAATGAAAACTCTTAAGTGAATTATACAGTAGACGATAAAGCTTGAAGGTTGTGAGGTACGGATGTTGAAGGAGAGACCTGGTAGGTCCTGAGAGAAAAACTACAAGTTGCTGGCTTGATCACCGAGATTCAGGCCACCATCCCCAGTGGGGAGAGGCTTCCTCCTCCCCCAACGCTCTCACTCTTTGGAGGCAGAAAGGGAAAGCAATGACTGAAAGCACCTTTAAAGCTAATACCAGAGGCAGTCAGGGCATAAATAACTCTGGACAATGCTCACAGGACACAGCTGGAGGCAGTCTAGCCTCTCCCAGGCTCTGCCTCTCACCTCCAACAGCACCGGTCAGGAACTGTTCTCTGCCTCCACAGTGGAAACAGGTCAGCAATATAGTAACACAGAGTAACACATTCTGCTATGTTTCACACTGTAAGTAATCAGCAATAGCACTTCTATGTAGATACCCAGCCAAAGCAAGCATTTAGGGAGCATAGAACATGGGGCATCTCTAAGACAAAATCCACATTCCAATTAAAATATTCATTTCATTCAAAAATCCTATTCAGGAGCTGGCAAGATGGTACAGTGTGTAAAAGTACTTGCCCCCTGCAACCTATGTCTTAGGGTTTCTATTGCTGTGAAGAGACACCACGACCATGGCAACTCCTATAAAAATCAACAACAACAAAACCATTTCATCGGGGCTGGCTTACAGTTTCAATGATTTAGTCTATTATCTTCATGGCAGGAAGCATGGCAGCATGCAGGCCACCATGGTGCTAGAGAAGGAGCTGAGAGTTGTACACTTTTGATCTGAAGGCAGCAGGAAACTAAGATACACTAGGGTTAGCTTGAGCATGGGAGACCTCAAAGCCTGCTTCCACAGCGACACACTTCCTCCAACAGGGCCACACCTACTAGTACCATTTCCTAATGGCCAAGCATTGTAACACGTGAGTCTATGGAGACCACGCCTATTCAGATCACCACACTATATAAAGGAGGAATAGGACCAACTTCACAAAGTTGACCTCTGACCTCCACAGGAATGCACTGTGGCACTCCCATCTCTTTTCCTCTCCATCTCCCCCCCCCGCCCCCCCCCACACTTTTTGAAAAAGATCCTTTCTGGAGGTATGGGGAGACAGCTCAGCTGGTCAAGAGCTTTCCTTGAAACCATGGGGACCTAAAATAAATCCCCAGAATCCAAGTATAAAAAAGAAAGGAGAAAAAACGCTGGTGTGGTGTGGCTGGGGGCGCGGGGGATGGAGAGACAGGAGGATGCTTGGGGCCTTGATGCCTGGAGCATTATTTGCTTTGTGGGCCTGGGTCTGTGTTATGGAGGAGAGGGCAGCTAAACTTATGCTCAGCATGGGGACAGCATGGGGACATGGCATCTCAGAGAAGCACCTTGCCCCTCAAGAGCCTGTGTTGCTGCTGTTTACCAGTGCTCCAGAGCCATCCTTTCCCTCCCCCTTCCCTTCTCTAGTCCCCTTAGTCAGTGGGTCTGCTTCAGCACTGAGCAAACGTACTTGATCTCCTTGATCACAGTGTGAGCAAACTCCAGGAAACGCGGTAAAATGGAGTCCCAAGTCATCCAGGTTCAGTCACGCGTGTTGAGATAGGCACGCTTTATACAGCGTGGGGAGTGTTTCAACCAGACAGACTTTATACAGCATGGAGAATGACTTATAGAGAATGCTCTACACCAGGAACATGTCACCTGGGTGCTGAGGAAAACAGCTAAACTTGCAGGAGGTGACTTCTCTCTCCCACAGGTCTCTGCTTGCCAGGTACCCACCTCTCCTGATCAAATAAAGCAGTTCTTCACAGGATTTCGTATTTGCATTTAAAACAAAAGGTGTCAGCTCCCCTCCCCCACCAGTGGATCTGCAAGGAGAGATAAGCAGTGTCTGCTGAAGAAGCAGCTGGGCCTGCATTTCTTTGCTTTCCCTTGCCACCCACCTCCCCTGGAAGAAAGCTGCACAGATTTTCCATACTCTGTTCCCTCTGTCCATTCGACGCTTTCCTAATCCTTCCGATCTCCTTCTAAAGCAAATTGAACACATCTGAATCCCTCCCATAAATTATATGTGAGCACAGCTACTAAAGCAAAGAAAAACAAAACACCATGCTCACCCTCTTTTGTTAGCCAAGTTCAGGAGAGCCCAGCCATCCCTGACTTACAGCAGCCTTGAGGAACCCTGCTTGTTCTTGGCAAGAGGTGGAGGAATGTATGAGACACACTGGCCATGGCCAGGGAAAGAGGGAAACATTTCCCGTAGCAGTGATACCTGGGAAGTAGCTTGTCCTGCTGAACTACCAGGTCAAGGCTTCCGTAGTGGATAAAGCCGGATAAAGCCTGACAACCTGACATTAATCCCCAGGATCCACGGGATGGAAGGGGAGAATAGACTCCTGAGAGTTAGCCTCTGTCCCGCACATGCGCTATAGTAAGCACATGCATACTGGTTTCCTGTTTTGTTTTGTTTTGTTTTTCAGTTTCAGATGTATAGATGTTTTGCCTGCATGTTTGTCTGTGCACCATGTGTGCCTGGTGCTGAAGGAAGCCAGAAGCCAGAGTTGGGTCCTTTGGAAGTGGAGTTGTGAGCCACCATATGGATGCCGGGTTGAACCCTGGTCTTCTGGAAGAGCCACTGCTCTTAACCATTGAGCCACCTCTCCAGCCTCTGTTTACCTTAACTTTCGAGATGTTTCTCAAGACAAGCTTCTCCTCATCTCTTTTTTGACCTCCAACCTCTTCCCAAGTGACCCTAAACATCTCTGCTCTCTCATGACCAGTAGGCAGACAACACCATGGCTCACGCTGCTGTCACAGGCCCCTCGGAGCAGTCATTTATCTGTTGTCAGCTCCAAGCTGGTCCTTGAACACCTTGGGCAATTGTAAGCCAAGTGTTTCCTAATTGGAATCTTTTTACCTACACTAAGTCTGCTCAAATTGGAAACCCAGACATTTTTGCTATGACTTGGTTGTGTCCCCAGAAGGGTATGTACCATTCTGCTCGGTGCCCAGCTCAACATGCTTTTGGAAGATGGTTGTAGTTAAAAGGTGTGGCCTGGTGGGAAGTCTTAGGACTTGAGGCACATGCCATCCTGGGCACTATGAGATGCCCACTGTAAGGCCAGCACCTTCTTCCCCCAACCACTGATGACAGGATGCGCTCCTTGCTACAGACACAAAGGCATCAAGACTAGATGAATATATACTGAAACCTTCAAAACCGTGAACCCAGACTAGCCTTCTCTTCTTTTAAATAGTTTCAGGTATTTTGTTACAGTAATAGAAAGCGTCTACACTTGTCCTTCTCTTTGGAATTCATATCCCCCATCCATTAACAGTTTCACAAGAAAACATTCCCTCTCTTCCTGTTTCTCCTTGGCTTCTACTACATCACTTCAAGCTCTCATCAATTTAAAGGGTCCCTCCTAGCCCTGTTCCCGAAATCTGCTTCACATCCAACTACCTTAAACATTTCAATTGGTTTGCAGTAAAGGTTTTGCAAAAAATGCCACAGGGAAAAAATTATTTACAGAAAAGTGTAAATACATAGTCTGATGCTATTTCGCAATCCAAACCCATCTGCATACCCAGCCCTTCAATCAAAACACATAAATCAGTTTTGCCCACTTTCCAACATATAACCGGCATAGCCAGTTTTGCAAGAAAATAGATTATGGCACAACTGCCTGACCCTCTCAAAGGCTTCCTTTACATTTAGACTGAAATGTATCCACATTGCTGTGGTCTACGACTCGAGTACTGTTTGGCCTCTGCATCTGCCCCTGAGTTCATGTCCTGACATTTCCCATCTGATCATTATAGTCCAGATCTCTTGATCTTTTTGTCCCACTTTTTAATTATTAAATTCTTAAATTCATTACTTTATTTTTTTATTTGTGAATGGGTGCACATTCATCAGTCTCAGTGGTTCACTGTCTTAAGGCTCCCCTCCCTGTAAAACATCATATCAATTGCATCATTACATCAGCCTCCCAGAAGTTTGTGCATGAGCCACCTTGCATGCCCAGTACAGCAGCTGGCTAACGTGCATCCTGAAATCTCAGAGCACATACTTAGGAAAATAAGTTTAATAATACCATCCTCATAAACCTGACAGGAGAAATAAAAAGGGTAATATACATTTTAGAAAATGGACTTCAAAAATAACCACAAGTGTGGCCTTAGTGTTCACTATCTAAGTTGAGTATGGCTGGGTCCATTTGGCAGGAAGAGGGTCAAACCAAACCTCCAAGGAAGTAAAAGGTGGAGGAGTGAGATTTGGCCCTGCCACCAATGTATTTATGGCAGAATCCTTTGGAGAAGTAGATATGTATCAGTGAAAACTTTGGTCTGTGCAGCAGAAACAACATTAAATTAAAACTCCATTCTTTGTTATATAGTTTAGTATATAGTTGGTATGAATAAAACCTAGGGTCAGGTCCCTACTGTTGGATTTTTAACATGCTTCAAAGACATGCAATGATTCAGCAGTAGATACCACAGGTCCAGACAACTGCCCTGGAGTGGAAGATCCAATGCCAGTTTATAAACTCAAATACCAAGACAAGGCTAAGGATGCTGGGATCTTGCTTAAGACCTATTATTTGAATTCCACCACCTGGAGGACTGGTCTCAGGATGATTATACAGTCATCCTGGAGTGTCCCAGTACATAGATATTACAGCCCAGTCTTTCTGTTTCCTTTCAACTAAGGGTGGACTAGTTAGTCAAGTTCTCAGAAGACTTGGTCAAACATAGTCTTTGGCAACCAACAAACTGGAGATATGTTCCTGGATAATTTAATTAACCCAGAGAATGGAAGCTGGGCACAGCTGTGAAAGATTGCAACAGTGTTTCTCTGCCGGTTTGTTGCTGTTGGAAGCTTGTATGAGCAGTCTGGGGTCTGGGGTCCAGCACAACCGAGAGAGAGAGAGAGAGAGAGAGAGAGAGAGAGAGAGAGAGAGAGAGAGAGAGAGAGAGAGAGAGAGAGAGAGAGAGAGAGAAACAGCCAACAAGCCCTATCCTCAACAAAAGGTCAGCTAATCAGATGGTGGTCAGTCTTCCTGGAACACTAGCACTGGATTAGACTTTTGTATGATAGGCTGTGTATTTGCTAAAATGGGCAGACAGCAAGAAGCAAATCTGTTTGTTTGTGCATACTAAGTCAGAAATGTGGAAGGGAAAAAGTAAATCTACAGCCACAAAATAAGAACCCAGTGTCACATCAGATTAGCGTGTAGAAGCTCATAGGCTATTAAAAAAAAATAAAACCAAGAAGCAGATAGCCAGGAAGAAACCATTCAGAATTTCAGATTGCCTGAAGCTCCATTTCATCAGGGCCTAGGGTACAATCTAAACAAACCATCCCTTGGTAAATCAGCACAAACCAGCCTCCAAAATCAGCAAAATGTCTACAAGTCTTGTAAATTGATTTACCACTGGGAAACGGGCTCCAGTGGTATGAGAATTAACATATCTTTGATTACAGATAATTTATTGGGTTGCAGAGAACAACAATCAATTATAAATGATAAATTAACTAGAGGCTATATCTTTTGGGGGTGTCAAACTGAACCATTAGTTGATACTATTTATTTCGTAACTGAGAACAAAGGACACATATAAGTTGCATATTTATGACATTAGCTTTTCTTTCTCTCTTTTTTTTTACAATTCATTTTTCACTTAAATGCATGAAGATAAATGTAATTACTGATCCTCCATTAATCTTCATTTGTTTGGAATTAGCCTGAAAGTGATAACGATTGCTTATAGGATAGTTTCTTGAATGGGTTGAAACAAGCTCATTAGAGAAGAAAACATCTGAGTCTGGTGGGTTTTGTCAGAATAACCAAACTATTACACGCTGAACTAAGGAATTTTTACACAATGTGGAAATCTGTTAATAATAAAATCCAGGTGAAACCACTGAGACGGACTCTAAAATGATTTAAGAGGTGTGATATTTACTATCTAGATATTTAATATCTAGCTGTGATATTTACTCATATCATTTGCATAAAACAAAAATGTAGCATTAATATGGTTAATTTGATTTCTGTAGACAGATAAGTTATCTGGTTGCCAAAACCACAAGCAAACTAATATTTCACTTTTTATTTAATGATCTATTTTACATTCAAGTTTGTGCCTGAAATCTTTAATTAATTCATTTTTTCATTATACTTTGTGCTAACATCTTTATTGCCCATAAAAAAGAAACTGCATCAAATGGGCTGATTATAGATCATTTAAGTGTTAATTTTTTATGAGGCGTTATCTGGTGAGTTGATTTTGACCATGCAAAACAGTAAGTAAATTTGATTGCCTCTCTTGCTCAATAATACAGTCCCTTGTCTGTGGCCCCCTCCCCCACTGCTTCCCTCTCTCCTCTCCCACTCATGTTAAGGACTCCATGCCTGCAAGTGTTCTGCCCTCTTTCCACCCACGTTTACTGTGACACTCAATGATATAAATGGTAGCAGTATGAGCTTTCTCCTGAATGTCTGAATTTCACCTAGGTTCACACTTTCAAATTACACAATTATTGCAGGCAACTGCCCTTGAATTTACTGATTCCACTTTTGAAGAAGGCAGAGAATTCTACTTCTAGAATTTTTTTTCTTTTTTTTCTTTTTATCTAACTCCCTCCCGAAATTTAAAATATATATATATACATATATATATGTATATATATTTCATTTGCATATTTCTGTATCTCTGTGAGAACTGGCATGGTATAAGGCAAGACAAACTTGGTGTTCAGTATTCTAAATAAGAATTCCAATCACAATTTCGAGATGCCATTTCAAAGGGTTCATTTTATATCATATCATTCATAAGGATGATTATGATTTCTATAACTGTCTGTGTGTTTAACCAGGTTGTTCAGTTTTAAAAGTAGGTAAACATTAATCCCTTATTAGAGAAACAATTGTGAAAGTAAGCAAAATCTATTTAGAACACGATTGGAGAGCCCCTGTCTATGTTCAGTGCAGAGTAATGTGCAAACACCACGTTCATTCCTTGTTTCTAGAGGCTGGGATTTTAGGACAGCAACTGAAAACAGCTCATGATCTGCTCTGTGAGGAAACTTGGCTGTGCTGGGCCAATAAGCTAACTGCTATACATTTTCTAACAGAGCACAAAACTGACTTAGGAAATTGAGCTGTCATTGTGTTTGGATTCAGTAGCTTCTTATTCACGATACACAAAATCAGCTATTCTATGTGCTTAAACAGAAGGCAGTTCAGAAGGTTTGTGCTATAATGAAGAGAATTTAAATAACACATGGCAATGTATGGAAACCATTGTAAAAATTCCCCAGGTTTTACAAATGCTGCATTTATGGTCTGAAAACTTTGCCATTCGGCAACATGGCCAGGAAATTTTTCTGTAATTTCCTGTAAACTTTTCATTCTTATAGTTTAAGATCAATAGCTTGTGGGTAATTATTTTTATGATATGAAAAAACTAACATTTTGGCTGACTAATAATCTTTTTCTTTTAAAAAATGTTTAGGTCTTTAAACTACCTCATTGTTGCTGAAGTATTGAATTAAACATACCACAATTTTATGTGAAAACAAACAAAAATCGCTTGCGAGCAAACATGTAGACAACAAACATTATAAAGTCACTTCAGTGCCTCCTCCTCCCTCCCCACCACCCCTGCTGCACATGGTTTTCCTCTTAGAATATGTTGTGTCCTATTTAGCTTTTCTAAAGCAAGAAGTAAGTATGACAAGCATTGAGAGATTACTATTTCTCAATTCCCTGGCAACATAAAGAGTTACAATGGTTAGTTTCCTATATAACAAAAAGTATTTTGAAGATATTCAGTGTTCAAGTGCTATTGAACTTGGATCTCAAAAATTCTATATATTAGATAAGTGAGTATCAGTGTTTGTCATAGTTTTAGTTGTAAAACTGTTAGCATCCATGAATGGTATCAGTTTTTCATAAAACAAGAATCAGTATGGGACATGAGAAAGGGAGATGAGGATATCTCAATTCAGTTAAACTGTTTGATGGTCTATGCTGTGAAGCAGACACAGCCAGGAGATTTAATAAAGCAGTAGACTGTGAGAGGCTGACGGGGAACAGAGTTACATTAGCAAGACTTTGTTACATGAAATGCCTGAATTATTCTGTGTGCTGATACATGAGCATCTGTCATTTAAGGAAATGTACTTCAAAGTATCAAGAGTGTAGATACTTTAAATTTGAACTCTACATAAGCACCGACCATTTAAAATATATTTAGCATTACATATGTCAATGGTCAAAGCAGCTATGACTGGCAACATTAACAAAGCAGTTAATTGTAAAGAAATGTCTTCCATGTAGGTGACATTGCAACATGAAGCTTTTGAATGACATATAAACCAACAGATAATGTTAAAAAGAATCAGAGCCCTTTGTAAAGAGTGTATTATGAGAAATTAACTATCACATGCTGGGCATTTGTAAATCCATGTTTTTGCATTTCTAAAGATTACCTTGCTCAAAAATAGTTCTGATGGCAACACCTAGTTGTCTAAATAGATTTTGAAAAGATGTAACGGTTCTATTTAAAATTCTACTTCACTGAATTCTGGGACAGAGATTATGTGCTTTCTTTTACATGGTAAATCTAGCTAATAAAGATACTTTCTTGTGTATTAGTTAGCAATGCTTAACAAACTGTTAGAAATAGCATGCATAAATGTGGTGATTTTGTTTTACATTCAATGTTGATCAGTACCTGCCTCCTGACAAGAAACTCTCCTTTCTCACAAGAATGTTTTGCAATGGTTTAAAAAAAAAAAGTAGGCCTCAGAATCTAATCAGTTAGATTCAGTGACTAGATTCAAGAGTGACTAGACTATCAATCAAAAATACAACTTTCAATTTTTGCTTTAGAAGGAGGTTATACCGAAAGGGGAGGCAGCAACTTACTTTAAGCAACAATCCTGTATTTATACGCCACAGATAACTCTTTTCTAGATGGCTTTAGGAATTTAACTTTTACAAAGCTGGTGACTAAAATAGACCGGGTAAAGTCAGGAAATGCTCCTACAAAGAGGGAAGCACAAAAAAACTGCTTATGAACGTCAAAGAAGTCAAAAACAAGAGCACGAACCGGGAGTCTAAGGTGCGGACTATCGTCGAGCCATAAACGTCTATGCCGTTATGAATTAGTTATTTTCAAAAATCTTACAGCCTTTTTAAAAAAGAACCCTTCTCAGCACCAGAAGCCAGACTGATTCCTAAGCAGGGCCTCTCAGCTCACCGAGGTTGTCAGTACTGAATTCTGTGGACTATCTCCAAGTCAGTACAAGGCTATTTCATTTTGAAATTTGGCTTTAGCATTTCACAAAATCACAGGGGAGGAATCTCCTGACCCCAACCGGTCCGCACTGTGGCAGCTGAGCCACGGAGCCTACTCTTCCCGCCTCTAGAAATTTGCAGCTTGCATTATAACGCAACTTTTCAAACAAAATTTTAAAAAGAAAAATCTGTATTTTCTGCCTGGAAAGGAGATCCTTTTCTGAAAATCTGAACTCTAAGAAAGTAGAAACGTAGATCTGTGAAAGAACTGTTCAACCTGACAGAAAAGTTTCAAAAGTCAAAACCGGGTTAAGAGTGCAGTGATAAAAGTAACCGCTACAGTACCCGAAGCTAGCTGCGGCTTTGAGGGAGCCAGTGTGCACAGCCCGTGCTTGGAGGGGCCAAGTTTGGGGTGCGTTTGTGCTCCGGTCTGAAATGACCGCGGGATGGGTGGCAGGCACCTCAGGGTGGGTAACGGGTACCAGTGGCTTCTGAAAGGGTGACAGTCACTGCTCTGTGATGGCCAGGAAAGGAGGACAACCAGCTTGAAGAGGTTCTTTTCTGGGCGCAAAGTCAGGACGGAGAGCCCACCGAACTGTCCCGGGCCACGTGGGTATCCGTCACCCCGGCTGTGATGCTGCGGTCCTGAGGAAGCGGTCACTCCTCCCGTCCAGCATGAGTCCTTCCCACCTGCGGGGGACGAAGCCTGAGGCTCCGGCCTGGTCCACAACGTGGATCCCGGCAGGCGCAGGGCTCTGGCCTCAGGGTTGTCCGGCTTGGAGTGTAGCTGCCCGCTGGCTCCCTGCGTCCTTGGAAGAGGGAGGGGACACCAGGCACCCAGGGCCTTCCTCAGCTCAGGCGAGGATGGGATTTGGAGGAAAGAACAGTGCTGGTCATGAAAAGAGGGGAGAATTGTGAAGAAGACGCGCGTGAGGTTCAGGGTGACAATATGTCAGAGAGACTGGGTGAGAAGCGAGGCGGGCGTGGCTTCTATCTGGGGGTGCCTCCAGCTTTGATATCTCGGACGTGGGGGGCAAACCGCGGACCTCGAGGTCCCGGCAGTGGGCCCGACAGTTGACCCTGCAGGGGATCTGGGCGGACAGTGAGTAGGGTAGAGGCTCGGTGGCTGTGCGCAGGAGGAGGTGGCAGGCCGCCCGCCCCAGGTGGGGTCGGGGAGGGGGACGGAAGGCCCGAAGTCCCTTCCAGGAAGGCTCTATCTTGGGGCGCCGCGCCCCGCTATCCTCAGCTAGCACCCTTCTCTTTAAGGGCGTCCTTCCTCTTTTTCTCTTTCTTTGACCAATCTAGTAACGCCTCCTTCCTGCACTAGCGCCCACCACTCACCCATCCAACGTCAAGGACGTGGGCTCCGAGGGGTGCCACGCCCGAGGGCCACTTGCAGCCGGCTCCGCACCCCTCAGCCCTGCAGGGCAGGGACAGGCCAGGAGGTCCCCCAGCTAACCCTGCAGTCCTGCAAGGCAGGTGTGAGGAAGGCCTCCAGATAGGTCCTGTCCCCTGCAACCCTGCAGGGGCAGAAACTGGGGTTCCCAGCTGGAGCCTCACCCTACAGCCCTACCAGGCAGACAGGCCCGAGGCTCCCCCTGCTCTCTGTCCCCTGCAGCCCTGCAAGGCAGGCACTGGGGTCCCCAGCTGGACCCTGCACGCTTCAGCCCTTCAAGGTATAGATGGGCACGAGGGTCCCCAACTGAGCCATGCATCCGGCCCTGCCGCCGAGCCCTCTGCCCAAGCTGCAGAAAGCCACAGAAAGGCACAGGTCCTCAGCCGCCGGGGGTTGGGGGGGGGGTGAATCCACCACGACGAAGGGCTGAGCGAATATGGCGCTGCTGGAACTGGAGCCTGGACACCCGGAACGGCCGGGTCCCGAGCGCTGCCTTGGCCTCCTCGCTCTTCCTGGTGCTCTAGCTTTCGACTCCTGGGTTCTCCTTCTGGCATCCCCCTAACCGGCGGACCCTGGACCGTTTTTATCCTACCCTCCCTTCCCGCGCCTCCCTCCTTCCTGTCCCTCTCGGTTCCTCTTTCTCCATTTTGTGTCTGTGGCCGGCGCCTTCCTTCCCTGCTGCTTGCTGGACTCACAAGGCGGGCCATGCTCTTTTCTTTCTGTCTGTCTGTGGTTCTTGGTTCTCTCTCTCTCTCTCTCTCTCTCTCTCCTATGGGCTAGAAGGGGCGTCCGGGTGAGAGCCTAGGCTACCAGGGGCCAGGGTGGCGAGCCGGTGGCCGCAGAAGCCACTGTGGGCCCAGCGCTCCCCAGCAGCAGAGGGGACTTCGTCCTGTTGCGACGACAAGACTAGCGTAGGGCTCCCGCCAATGGCCTCTCTGTCGCTGTCTCTCTGTCTCTCTCTCTCTTTCTCTCCCTCTCTCTCTTTATCTCTCCGTCTCTCCCTCCCTTTCTGTCTCTGTTTCTCTCTGTGTCTGTGTTTCTGTCTCTCTGTTCCTGTCTCTCTGTCTCTCCCTCCTTCCCTCCTTCTCTTTCTTGTTTTCTGTTTCTGGTTAGCTAGCTGGCTTCTGGCTTTCTCCTGTGCTTGTGCTTTCTTCTTTTCTTCTATTGCAGCTGGGAGTTTTGTACTGGTTTTCAATAGCCTAGGAATCCGAATCGGCTTTCCGGACAGACTTCTAGTGAGCATTTGTAGAGAGACCTGCAAAGAAGACAGAGATGTTAATAATTCGCGCTTGTTTTCCCGCTGAACACGGGAACTCTCGAGCAGTAAGGTGGTTAGGTGTTTAAGGATTAAAGTTTCTTTTAAATTACTCACTTTTTATACTCATCGCCTCTCTCTCTCTCTCTCTCTCTCTCTCTCTCTCTCTCTCTCTCAACTCAAGACTGCTGTATTTGAATTCAAATTATTCCTAAATGGTGGTCCGTGGGGAGTCCCCTGAGAAGCAGTGTGATTTTGAAGTCTCTGGGCTGCAGCGCAGTGACATGTATCTTTCTCTCTTTCAACCAGATGGTAGAAGCTTTTCAAGTCAAGAGAAGCAATAGCAGCATTTGCTGTCCTAGGCACTTCTTTCAATCATAATGGGGGAAGTTGGTCTATATGTAGAAACTGAAAATAAAATAATTCACCTTCCCAACTATATTTTAACCTTCTAGCTTCACATTTTCAAGAACATTCTGTTCTGTCCCCCTCACTGGCAGAGCCAGAATCCCCAGAATAAACGAAGGTGTCCCTTTTTTGTGTGATGGACTTTGGAATTCCTGGAAATATTTGAAAGATCAATTTTTTGAGACTCTTAAAAAGAAAACCAAGGGGAACTGTGCTTAGCAGAAATTACAGGGTATCTCCTTTAAAAACAAAACTAACAGTTTCCTTGGTTTACATTCATTGCCTTCTATTAAAATCAGTTTTTAAGTACTTCTTTTTAGACTACTTATGAAAGAGAAGAGAAAGTTCACAGGTCTTGGCATGAGACTTAGCAATGCAGCCAGGCCTTCTTACAGCAGTAACTTCAAATCATGGATGCAAAAGCTGGCAGCAAGCATTCTTTTGATTTAAGAACCTGATTTTCAGAATCATAGAAAGTAGATTAAAATGTTTTCTGTGCATTTCTCCTGGTAGATGGTAAATGCATTTGCCTGGGAACACAGACATTTCCCCAGATGAGCTTCTAAAAATGAGCATCATTGGAGAATTCCTTCTTGTTCTTCAATTTAATTGGAATAATTCAGCACTTAAATCAAGTTAATCCTATTAAGATGTTGTTTCCTGTTTGAAGCAGTAAAAATTAAGCACAACTCAGATGACTTTAAAAGGCCAACTTTGTACATAGTCTAAGCAATCCACATTGCTGGAAAACAGTGGCCAGAACATGTTTTCTGAGTATGAGAAGTATTACAAGTATTCAAGGCAGCATGCAGATAGGATGGTTTAAATCAGCATTTACAGGTTGCAAGCAACATTTAGACTTCCTCATTTACTTTCATTTAAAAACACTCATATTAAAATATTTTTTCTTCCCCTACATACAAATTAAATTTCAGATACATTAAATACCAACTGAAGAAAAATAAAACTTTTTTTTTTTTAATGTCGATTTATGTGGCTGGAGAGATGGTTAGGTGTGCTGGCTGCTGTTCCAAAGGTTTGGTTCCCAGCACCCACATCATGTGGTCACAGCCACCAGTGACTCCAGTTCCAGGGGATCTGATGCCCTCTTCTGGCTTCTGCACGCATGTGCAGATACTAACACATAGACACAAGTATATAAATAAGAATTTTTTAGAATATTGATTATAAACATAGAATGTCTCCATAAGCATGGCATAGGGGATTCTTTCCTTCCTTCCTTCCTCCCTTTTGTCACAGTAGGGGTCCGACTCAGGGGCCTGAGCATGCTGAGCAGATGCCCAGACCACTGAGCTACAACTCAAGGCTGGGAAGTATGTCTTAAACAAAGCATTAAAATGCACTACCCATAGGGGAAATAACAAAATGAATCATATTTAAATTTTTAAAATACCTTTAATATGACAGGAGACAGCATAAAAATTAAAAGATAAACCGAGATGGTCTTTTCAAGACAAATACTTGACAAGGGATTAATATTTAGAGTGTATAAATAACTCATGCAGAAAAATTAATAATTTATAAAGATTTCATAAGTAAAAGATGTGGGTAAGTAAATACACATATGAAGCAAAAGTATAGGGCAGCTAACAGGAAGGACACATATTGACTTCAAAAGAAAATGACTTCCTCTTGGAGAAATGGAAAGAAGGAAGAGAAAGTGGAAAGAATTCCAGGGAGCCAGCCTCTCCTTTAACATCAATGCCCATTCAATAACAAGCAAACAAATGACACACTTCCTCTTCCTAGTAAGTACGACGCCGCCCCTGTGTGGTGAGTTCTCATGGAACAGGGCAAAGCGCACAGTACCCCCTACTGTCTGCCCTCTGAGAACTGAAAGGAGCATATTATTCATAGTAGACACTCATCTGTGGTGGTGTCTCCCTGTGGTAAGCTTGCTGGTTTTCTGAGTATACTTAATGAGAAGGAAAAATGCGTTTAAAACTGATTTACAGTAAGAATATTCTTATTCAATGAAAAAACATTTTAAGTGCTGCATACAGTTGGATCCTAATTTTTCTCAAAGGCCCATGCCTTAGTCCCCGTCTTAGTGTGGTTGGAATGGGTGGGAACTTTTAGAAGTGAAGGTTAGCAGGTATCTTTGGTGAGTATGTCAGAGGCAGAAGCAAGTGGATCTCCGTGAGTTCAAGCCTGGTGTACGGAGTGAGTTCCAGGTCAGCCAGCTCTATTCAGAGAAACCCTATTTAAACAAACAAAAACAAACAAACATTTGCATATGTTGTCTATGTGTGAGAACAGTCTGGAAGTTGTGGAAGAATACAGGGACTCAATCTCCATGCCCCCAAGGTTTCAAACATTTTGATGATAAAATTAGAGTAACATTTAATTAAAAATAATTAGCCCAGAATGAATTGCGACTTTAAAAATTATTTACTTTACTTGCAATTACATCTTTCCCCCTCATTCCCTTCCTTCCTCCAAACCCTCCCATATACCCTTTCTTGCCGGCTCTCTGGAACAACGAGGGCTGAGTTGGCTACACAGAAATCGCAACTTCATCTCTCAGTTTGCTCCTCGACACCTGCAAGTCAGCTTTCCCCAAGGCTGCCCAGCGACACCTGTAACTAATATCTCGAGTGTCACTAACTCGTTCACGCAGTGAATGACGCTTAGCTTCCACCTTGATTGGCCTCTTTGTGGGGTGCAGCTACAGCCTCCAGGATGTGTTTCCATCCATCACGGACCTACTGACCTACTTGTGACTCATGGCGGATCACACTGGTAGAGAGAAGACAGGCTGAGGGCTTAGAGAGGAGATGGGAGAGAGAGTATGCAGGAAGAACATCAAGGATGACACTGTAGAATTATGACCCAGATAAAACGCAGCAGGGAGAAAGAAGCCATTTCCCCAGAAGACACTGCTTGGCTCATTGCTGGGGAGGAAGGCAGTGGTGTGGACAGTTGTGCTTGTCTGGGCATTTTTCATCCTACAGCATTGTTGTTGATGAGTTCCATTTGACACTTTCCTTGCATCTCTCCCAAATGGCCACCACTAACGATGATCTTCTTACCTCCCACTAAACCTGCAACCAGCACTCTGGCCCACTGAAAAGGTGATATTCCTAAAATACAAATCCCTGACATCATGCTGACTTCTGTGAGACAAGATGAGGATGGACATGGCCTTGTCCCTTCCTCCTTTAACCTGACAGCACAGGGATTCTCAAATAATCACCAAAATTTTTTTTTTTAAAAAAATAACATTATTTTTGTGTCTATATGTACTACCCACTCCCTTCCGCCTCCAACTCTCTTGTGTGTGCTTTCGAAAGCACGTGTGTGTGTGTGTGTGTGTGTGTGTGTGTGTGTGTATTGTGTGTTTTTTTGGTTTTAGTTATTGTTGTTTTGAGACAGGGTCTCACTAGGTAGCTCAGGCTGTCTTGGAACTCACTATGTGGAGCAGGCTGGTCTGGAATTCACAGAGATCCACCTGCCTCTGCCTCCCCAGTGCTGGGATTAATGGTGGATGCTACCACACTTGGCAAGGCTCATGCTTTTCAAGTTATCATACTTTTGAAGGTTTGCAAGGAGTTTCTCACCGATGTCAGAACATTGTCATCCATAAAGGAATCACACACCAAATAACAGTCCATCCCCACCCCCACTTCACACTGCCTTCTCTTTCCTGTATGTATCAATCTGACTGTTCCGGATATATCATGTATGTGTGATTATATACTATGTAGTCTGTATTGGCTCCTTTCTCATGGCATAAAATGTGTGGACATAAAATTTTGGGGGTTTGTCTAAGGTCTACCATGTTTCTGAACACTATTTTCTTTTAATAGCTAAATAATATTAATTTATTGGGTGTGTCACACTGAATAGTCATTAAGTGATGGACAATTGAATTTATATCCACTTATAAGTGATTATGTACAATACAACCATTAGACTTACTGTCTGCTCTTCCATGTGGCCATGGTTTGTTGTTGTTGGTTTTTTTTTTTTTTTTTTTTTTCTTAGGAGTGGTTTTAGGAGTTTTGGTTTTAGGAGTGGATTAATGTACTGTACTGTAACCCCATGTTCAGTAACAGTCTGTACCTCTGTCAGCCGTGTCTGAGGAGTCCAGCCTCTTCACTCCATTGCCAGTTCTGGTCCAGCTCTGTGGTTATGCAATCTTCTCAGTAGTAAAATGCTATCTTGTTATCATTTAACTTGCATGTTTTTCATTACTAATTGTATGAAGCATATCTCTTTTTTGTTATTCTTATACATTCTTGGGAGGAATGTCTACATATTCTCTTCTTATTTTTAAATCTGATTATTTTCTTTTTATTCTTCTATTGTACTTTTATATATTCTGGACTCATCCCTTTAGCAGACAAAAAATTGCAAACACTTTCTCCTTTCCTAGGTTTAGTTTTTCATTGTTTTGGCAGTGTCTCGTGAAGCATAGCATGAAGCTGATTTGCTATGTTATGGGTTAACACCTATCTCTAAATAGAAAAGAAAGAATATAGAGAGAAAGAGATTCTGAATCTAATATCTCTCCTTTTGTTCTTCTTTGAGCATGACTACTAACAAACACAGCCCCCACCCCCACCCCACTCCCAAATTACCAATAACCACCAACCTCTCCCTTTCTGGGCTCTGGCCCTTTTATACCCTCTGAAAAGTTCCCAGAATTCTAAACAACACAATCACAGAAACTATATGGACCTGTTAAAACCATGCCTCTGCTAGAGCACGAGACAAATCATAGTCAGTTGGTACGCAGCAGCACCATATTCCCACACCTGGGATTAAAACAAAAACACTTTCTTATAATATTTCTGTGTTTTTTTAAAGAAACAAAAATTCCAAAATTCTCACTACAATAAAGTTTCTAATTTTGTGTGTGTGAGCATGTGTGTGCATGTGTGTGTGCGTGCTCGTGCGTGCGTGCACACCACATATACATACACCATATGGATGCTACAGTCTTTATGCAGACATTAGAGGATGATGAAGCATAAGGCTTGCCAGTCCATGAGCTTCTAGGATTCATGTCTCTGTGTTCGTGGGTTCTGGGGATCTGAACTCAGGCCACTAGATCTGTGAGGTAAGTGCTTTTACTGCCAAACCATTTCCCTGACCCAGTATCCAGTTTAGATTTTATTGTGGCTCTTCTCTTCATATCATTATCTAAGAAATCATTGCCCGAACAAAGGTCTCTCTCCCTCTCCCCTCCCCACGCAAATATACATACATGCACACAAACACATATGTCCATGCACGTATATACATGCATACATGCACGTATATACATGTACACACTAATACACACAAAATAACACACATATACATGTACACATATACAAAAATATACACGTACACATGCACACACACACACACACACACAAACATACATGAACTCTGTGCCTTCTCTGAAGTAACTCATATTTTTGAGATTTCCTCCTTTAGTCTTGGCCTAGTTGGAGTTAATATCTGTGCCTGGTGTAAGTTAAGAATTCACCTTCATTTTTTCACATGTGGGTTTGTAGCTGTTCTAGTGCTGTTAGTAGAAGTGTCTATTCCTCCCTGCTGAATGATCTCAGCACATCCATGAGTGGCCTCTGTATGTCCATCAGCCCCTGACCTCCATGTCCACTCCTGAGCCAGCACTCAAGCCCATAAGTAGCCCAGTGAGTGGCACGCAAGAAATTCTTATTCTCCAATGGAGACTGGATAATTCAAGAGACATGTGGTTACAGATTTTCTTTCACACGTCTTTGAAAAAAAGAGTTTTCCATCGATCCAATCTAAAATAAAGGACACACACAAATCCAAATTTAAATGCTCACCTGCAGGGTCCTTTTATGTAGCTCACCTCATGCTAATGATGCAGGCTTTGGCAATTTTTTCCTGCATGTTATATGAAAGCCTTTTTAACATAATCAGTTATGCTGGGCATGGCAGCACATGCCTCCCATCCCAGCTGAACTGGGAGCTGTGCAGTGATGAGGTTCACTGAGATCTAGCATCAATCTGTATGCCATCAGCCTCAGTACAGACCAGTGTGCAATGTTACTGTAACTTGGAAGTTGTTCTTCAACTCCAAGCAAAACCCTTCAGATAGTTAATTTTGGAAAAATCTTTTATTCTGTCTGTAGACTTGGACTAAGGATTTAGCATAATGGAAGGATTCTTGGAAATAAATCCAAAGTTTTTTTTTTAGCAGTTGAGCCACAGAATCTCTGAATTTAATTTGTAGCCTTTGCAACTCTGTTATTTTTCCTTTTGACTAAAGCTTTTTGTGCAGTGTATATCTCCTCATATTTACTCCACGTATGTCAGGAAAATGCTTCATTTTGAGAGACTGTAAAAGAGAAAAAGATGAAGACAGCAGAGTAACATATTATCACTTGCAAAATCTGGTAGAATTCTTCATATTATTTTCTGCAAGTCTTAACTTCAAAACCATGTCAAACTCAAACCTTTGTAAATTAATTTGATATTTTTAAAAGTTCCAACTTGTTAATGAATGTTTAGTTGTACAGTTGTGGTGGTTTGAATTGGTTTGGCCCCAGTAGACTCGTGTGTTTGCATGCTTAGACCATGGGGAATGGCACTATTAGGAGGTGTGGTCTTGTTTGAGCAAGTATGGCTTGTTGGAGAAGGTGTGTCATTGTGGGGGTGGCTTTGAGGTCTTCTATGGTCGAGCTCTACCCTGTGGGGACCATAGTCTCTCCTTGCTGCCTGCAGATTAAGATGTAGAACTCTTGGCTCTTCTCTAGCACCACGTCTGTCTGGATGCTGCCCTGCTTCCCACCACGATGACAATGGCCTGAACCTCCAAAACTGCAAGCCAGCCCCAATTAAATGTTTTCTTTTATAAGAGTTGCTATGGTCATGGTTTCTCTTCACAGCCCTAGGGACTGGAGTACTGTGGTTATAGGCCTGGCTATGCTTTTGTTTGGAGGAATATGGATCTGAGACTTTGGATTTGGAAAGCAGTGGAATGCTTTAAGTGGGGCTTAATGGGCCATCCTAGTAGGAACACGGAAGACAGAAGTGTTTAGGGTAATTTGAACAGTGAAGCCTGGTTCAAGAAGTTTCAGAGAAGAATTTTAGTATGTTGTCTAGAGATTGTTGTGATATATTGTGAAAAATGTAGCTATTTGTTTGTTTGTTTTTGCCCCTGTTCAAAGAGTCTTTCTGAGTTTAAGGTGAAGAGATTTAAATTAATTGCACTGGCAAAGGAAATCTCAAAACAACTTAGTTTAGACTCTGTCCTGTGGTTCACTCTTACTAAAAGTGTTTTGGAAAAAGTGTTTTGATCAAATGTAGCTGAGAAAGGAAAAATACAAAACATGTGGTTCAAGTATTAAAGGGGCACCAGGAAGTGGAATGGAGCTAAATCTTGTGTTCCATGAGATAAACAAATTAAAGATATAAAATGGAATTAAGGGAGTGCTAACCCCAGAGCAAAATTCCATTCAGCAAACCTCCCAAAGGGACATTATCACCAATTCTAAATTTACCATGTGTTTTCAGTTGTACCAGGGATAGTAATATCATTTTAAGCATTATTATGATCTGGTTATTATTTATGCATTTGCAGTTGTATGAAGAATAGTTATGCCATGTTAGGCTTTATTAGGACCTGGTTATTGTTTTCATTTGGACATAAGGAGATAGGATTGTGTGTCAAGTCGACATGGATGGATTGTGATGGTTATTCTCAGTTGTCAACTTGACTATATCTAGAATGAACTGCAATCCAGAAATGGAGGACACACCTGTGATCTGAAGCTTGAGGCAGGAAGACGATATGCCTTTGATCCAGATCTTGAGGCTGGAAGATGCAGGCTTTTCATTCAGATCTTTAGGTGGGGTGACACTTGCCTTTGATCCTGATTTTGAGGCATAGTAGCCATACTTATAAAGACCTATAATGCAATGAAGGAAATTGTCAAAAACAGAAAGCTGGTGAAGGCGTAATGGAACAAGGGGTCCATGTTCCAGCCCCAGCAAGCTGCAGAACTCAGCGGCTTCAGCCGCCTGGCTCCGGCTTTAGAATAAAAAATAGAAGAAAGGGATTCTGGGATCTCCCTCCCAACCTAGGAAAGTTGCTGAAGCCAGACATGAGGCAGGAAGCCCACGGAAGCCAGCGTGTGAAGTTGTGAAGGTGAAGCCTGAATGGCCTTGGAGACCCCCAGATGTGTGCTGCAGTCCACAAAGGTCAGAGGAGTTGGAGATCTGGAGAACGCTCTGACATCAGACAGGGAGATGTGGAGTTTGGAGTTTGCCCAGCTGGCTTTCAGTCTTGCTTTGGTCCCGTCTTTCCTCACTGGGATCCCTCCCCTATGTTTTGGAACAAGTAATGTAATATATTGGAAGTGTGTGATCTCCTTTTTGATTTTGGTTGTATGGGGATTACAATTAAAAGATTATATGACTCTCCAAAGAGACTTTAAACTTTAGGCTTTCAAAACTTGTTGCGACTGTGACGGACTGTGGGGACTTGGAAGTTGGACCACATGCACTTTGCATTATGCTATGGTTGCAAGCCTCTGGGGTATCCAGGGAGTGGGATGTGGTGGTTTGAATAGGTTTGCCTCCACACACTCAAGTGTTTGGATGCTTAGCACATGGGGAGTGGCACTACTAGGGGTTGTAGCCTTGTTGAAGGAAGTGTGTCACTGTGGGGGCGGGCTTTGAGGTTTCCTATGCTCAAGCTCCAACCAGTTTAGAACACAGTCTCCTTTTGCTGTCTTCAGATCAAGATGTAGAGAGCTCTCAGATCCTTCTCCTGCACCATGCCTGCCTGGATGCTGCCATGCTTCCTGCCTTGATGATAATAGACTGACCCTTTGAACCTGTAAGCCAGCCCCAGTTAAATATTTCCTTTTATAGGAGTTGCCTTGGTCACGGTGTCTCTTGACAGCAATAGAAACCACAAGTAAGACAACAGCACACGAGAACCATCACCAACACACAGAAGAACACGCACACATACTCCCACATACGCACATGCATTTGCACTCACACACGCATACATGAACATGCATGCACATGGCAATGCAGCCTAGTCGTCTGGAGTCACCTAGAGAAGCATGGCTGGCCTTGACTTCTTGCTCTGCCACCAGCTTTGTGACCTGCAGTGAGTTACTTAACCCTTAAAAATGAAAACTCTGTAAAACAGGGATGATAATAATGGAAAAGCCCCACTGTGTTGTTATAGCACACGACAGAGCACTTGACATGGGACCCAGGGCCTCACTCATGCTAGGCAAGCACTCACTCACTGAGCTGTACCCCCACCTTTAACATCTCAATGAGTAAACATTTGCAAAGGACTTGGCGTTATGTCACTGCCAGTGTTGTAGAAAATGCCAAGCGAATGAATCAGTTAGGAAACACATTAGCTTTGACAACGTCAAAATCATCTCCAGGAACAGTAGGACCTTAAACTCTAAATAACTTTTAAAGTCTGAAAAGTCTTTGTACAAGTAACTTATTTTGGATTCTTTCTTTTGTTAAGTCCTTGCCAACTAAAAAATATTTATCATCTGTGTGAGAGTGTACGATGTGTGTGTGGCTGAGCATGCCACGGCCTGTGTGGAGCTCCCCGGGATAGCCTTGTGCAGTTAGTTCTCTCCTTCCATGTTAGGTGGGTTCCAGTGCCAGGACACAGACACTAGACCTGTGAGGCAAACTTACCCTCCGGCTCCTCTGGCCTGCACTGACTTGGATTCTTAGTAGATTTTTAATTTTGTTTTTTGAGAACCATATGGCTAGACTAACCTGTGAACTCAGGACCCTCTCAAATCCTAGAATTCTAAGTATTAGCGCTATACCTGGCCTGTGCCTCCCTTATAATGTCTTACATTAATTTTTATGGTATGTTTCATATTAGGAACTTAGAAAATGTGTTAGTTTTCCATGGGAAAAAATTAAGATAGTTGTTTTATTTTCATGACTGCTTGAAATTACCCAACACACTCAGTGAGGTGACATTGGGCAGGAGCAGAGGAAAGGAGCTAAGTGAGGCCACAGACAATCACACCATGGTGTGAAGTCTGGGGGAGTAACAGAGGTCCAGAGGTCCACAGGAAAGAAGTGTTACCCGGATGCAAAGCTGAAGAGCTTTCAGAGGGGTGAGGCCACCACTGCAGACTGAAGGACTGAAGACTGGAAAGGGAGAAGAGAAAGGGGGCATTTTAAACACAAGACTGATCAGAAAATAGGCAGAGCTGAGGGTCAGTGAGAGCCTTGGACAAATTATTTGAAGCTTAAATTAAGGTTTTTTTTTTTTCCCCTTTTGGTAAAATTTTGCTATGCAGCCTAGACTGGCCTCAATCTTCCAGCGTCAGTCTCCCAAGTGCTGGGATTACAGTATTCTCAGCCACTGCAGATTGCAAGTTTAGATTCTCAACTGTTGTAAACAGGATATCATGTTTTGGGGGTGTAGCTCATGGTAGAGTGTTTGCCTAACATAGTGAGGCCCAGGATTTAATGCTCAACACTCATAAAAAAGGGGGGTCCTAACAACGATGCATACTTAGGACTTGCTTATTACACACATGAAATGCAATGGTACAGCATATCACACAGAATAGTACAGTATTTCACATACAATGGTACGGCGTAACACATATGTTCCTACAGTGTATCATTTTTTAGTATACATCGACTAGAGTTTAGATTCTAGTAGGAAAATACATACATGAAATTTACTGGCCTAGTACACAGTGACTGGGATGGTAATGGAACAGAGGTGACTGGGCCAAAGTTGAGACACTTTGGTAGGGATGTGACCTACTAACCAAGGAAAGAAATAAAAGGAACTTGAGGACTGGACTTAGGGCCTCACAAGTGCTGAACATATACTGGACCTTGTATTATACCCTCCAGCCCCAGAATGTAACTTCAACCAAACTCTAAAGACTATAAGCAACAGGAAAATGCCTTATTCCTGTCACCTCGTGTTCAGAGACATCTTTTTGGTGAGAGCGTGTAAATACACAAGGACACGCAGTAGTCACGCTAATCTACCATCTTGCAATACTACAGAGTCTATTCTTGCCATGTGCAGGTTTTACATCAAGCTTAAAGTGTAGACTGTACCCTTTGCTCTAGATCCCATGGTGTTGTTTATCTGTTTTCAAACAGTTTATAGACATGCAGTGAGCTAGGCCCAACTTCCCTCATGACTTACTGACTCAGGCTCCTGCCCATTTGTGGGACATGTCTTCAAGGAGTGAAGCCGTCTTCAGGACAATCATCTCAATTTTTCATACATGAATTTTTTGTTGGAACTGTGGGTCTTGGGGACACTGGTGTTCCATCACACCTTCTGTGCCCACGCAGAGGCCATCAGGATTGCACGGTGATCTACCTAGAGCTTTTCTCAACAACCACAGGCTTAGATTTGGTTTGTGTTTTGTTTTGTTTTTGAGACAGAGTTTCTCTGTGTAGCCCTGGCTGTCCAGAAGCTTACTCTGCAGACCACTGGTCTCAGACTCACAGAGATCCTCTTGCCTCTGCCTCCTGAGTGCTGGGATTAAAGGCGTGCACCACCACCACCTGGCAGGTTTGAGGTTTCATTGAAAGGACACAAAGTTTTATTTTTTTTTGTTCTTTGTAAATTCTTTTTTTTTCATTTTTTAATTGTATATTTTATTTATTTACATTTCAGATGTCATCCCTTTTTCCCATTTTCCCTCCCTAGAACACCCTATCCCACCCCCTTCCTCCTTTTTGCTTTTATACCATTTTAATTACCTGCAAGTATTAAGGTCAGTTCTAGGTTGAGGGACTAGCAATACAATAGATGCAAATAGTCAAGGAACAAGCAAGACAATAAACACAAACAGTCAAAGAACAAGCAAGGCAATAAACAAAATTCCGTGAACACTCCCATGATCACTGTTTCTAAGGGCTTATCAGGATCACCAAAATATCTGAGCCAACTTCCCTGTCCTAGCCCAAAGTCTTTTCTTTGTTTGTTTTTTTTTAAACAGAACTATTGATCTTTAAATTTTAAGTGACATTTTGGTTTAACAGTTTAGGAAAAAAACATGTATTATTTTCCAAAAGACTTCTGAACTAGACAAAACAAGCTTTATTCTCTGGCACTGGACTAAGCAGAAGGATTGAGTCAAAGAGCTTTCTCCCCTCCCCCCACTGTGCTGGGTTTATGCTCTCCTCTGGTTTCTGTATGACACCTACCCTCAGCCTTAGTGAAGTCTCTTTCTTTGGCATCTGCTCACTTGACTTCGTAGAAGCAAACAAAAAGGGAGTTCATCTATTCTAATTTTAAAGACATATTTAGTTTTATTTTTGTGCATTCAGTCAGGGTCTCTCGGCAGCTGAGGAGGATCTGGAGCCTGGCTCTCTTGCCTCTTCCTCCCGAGGGTTGGAGTTATAGGTGTGTACCAGTACAGTGGGTTTAATTTCTAATAGACTAGCTTTAAAAAGCTAGGCAGAAAACTTGGGCAGTTCTTTTTGTTAGTGACCATCCATTGCAGCATGCTAAATAAGGTGAGTTTGTTTGTTTGTTTGTTTGCTTGTTTGTGTGTTTTTCTTTTTCTGTTACACAATTAAAGAAGAGGAGGGGGAGGGTCGGAAGAAAAAAAAGACAAAAATTAAGACGGGAGGAAAAAAAAAAAAAGCAAGCTTGGCAGCCTGTCAGCAGGTTGGTACTTTCCCAGTCTGAATGGGTAAATGAAGGACTTCTGCCTGTTGTTGTGGGTAGTAGGGGCTGTGGCTTCCTTGATGAATGACAGTGAAGAGAGTTGAGGGAGAACCTGTCAGACTTACTGAGCTGACCACAAGGTCTCCCAGGAGAGATCCCAACCCCTTGTGCTGAAGCAAGTTAGAGGTCCCCATCCTGTTTCCAGATGTGGCCCTGGAAACAGTGAAAATGCGGGCTACTGGGGAATTACAGTTTAGTGCTAGAGGTGATTATAGTTTCAGTTTGTTATTTGGTTAAAAAGAATGATTTGGGATTCACTGTGTGTGTGTGTGAGAGAGAGAGAGAGAGAGAGAGAGAGAGAGAGAGAGAGAGAGAGGGAGGGAGGGAGAGAGAGAGAGAGAGAGAGAGAGAGAGAGAGAGAGAGAGAGAGAATGCCTAAACAGCCTGGCAGTGTATTACCATATTTTTCCTTTCTTTATCTTTTCTCATATATTGTTGTTTATTAACAATTAAATGAAGAAAACCATCTGAATAATTTCACAGAAAGTTCCAAGTGACAGGATTTTTAAAGCGATTAAAAAAAAAAGACATCCAAAGACCTTCCTGAAATGTCTGTCTTTTATGTGTTCTGGACCTAACAGTTATCTACAGACCCCTCTTTTTCATAAACCACTGCCTGCCAAACTGACCAACTGCCCCTGAGTCTGAGCTTCCCCAGGAAGGAAGGGTTGGGAAGCGAGACTTGTGTCACAGAGTTCCTTAGCATCTCTGTAAATCATGTGTAAAATGTGACTCGCACAGGTCTCCATCCCTTCTTGATCTTAGTGAGGTCTAGTTACATCCTCCTTCAACGGATGAGCGTCCGATTAGTGTTTAAACTTGCTGTTTAGAACACAGCTCTAACTCCACTGCTCCTTTTAAACAACTTAGTTGTACCACCTCCCGAATTCAGTAACTAAACCCACTAATGTCTAGCATTATAGGAGATCCTGGGAGCTACCTGCTCCGGGATGAGGTTGGAGTCTTCCTGAAAGCTGTGCCTCCATGATAGCTGGGGCTCCTCCATAAATCCTCGTGGTCTGGCTTGCCTTGTCTGGAAAGACACACGGGGCCATTTGCACAGACGTTCCTTCTGTTCCTCTCCCAGGAGAAAATTAAATACATAGCTCCATTAACCTGTACAAGTGAGTCTCTGCCAAAAGGCGTGTTCCTGGGGAAGGTGAATTTGTCATTGAGTAGTGTACAACATACAAAAAGAGACAAGGTGTCCAGTCCTGTTCAGTTTCAGTAATTTTAAAGACCAGCGTGCTAATGCAACCATGAGAAGTGCTTTTCTTAGGTTGTCCTAAAATGTCAGGGGGAAATGTTTCTAAAATTAATTTAATAGATTTAATTGGACCTTCAAAGTTGTGCGTAAATACTAAGGCCTAAGATCACAAACATTCAGGTGGCAGCACAGGCTGCCATCTTAGTTAAGTGGGCATCTTATACACAACAACAGGGATGTCAACAGGTGTCACTAAAGTAAGATGTTGTGGCTTCATTCAGTATACATACTCTCTTTTGAAGTATTTTCAATGTGGGGACACAGGAAGACTAAACTGAACTAACCATTATTTAAAATGTTAACAGCTATACAAGCAGGCTGGAAGGCAGTTTTCAAAAGCACAGCGATTCTCAACAAAGACATCTCCCCACACCCCCACCTCCGAATTAATTTTTCTCTTGGATGGCTCCTGTCTCCTTTTAGAACTGAAAACGTTAGTACTGTGGTGTTTGAGCTAGGAAGAGAAGGGTGTAAAGATGTAGGTATGAACAGGACCCCTGTTAATATTCTCAGCAGGAGAGTAAATATTTAATGAAGGCGCTGTGAAGTACAAGGTTGCAATCTGTTCTAACTAAATAGTCTGGAGAACAATAGCAGAGGAAAAACCCTCACTTTGAGTTTGAAGAAAAAGAGCAAGGACTTTAGCCTAGATGAATAGTTATCTTAAAAATAAGTTTTGAAGTCACACCATGCAATCATATATGCCTTCAGTATGCTCCGGAAGGTTTCTAGTTTGTTTCAAATTCAGAATTTTTCATGTGCATATTTAAAAGTGCGCTGAAAGCTGACAGGTCCAGCTTGGTGTGAGTTCCCAGCTGTTTAACATCTCAAGCGATGTCGCTGCTAAATGGTTCTAAAGCCAATTGAAGTTGTCATCACGCAATTGGGGGACTCGAAATGTTGGTTGGACCCAAGCACGTCGCTCACAACTTCTTTAAGTCCCGATACCGACCGATTTTGTTTTTTCTCCCCGAAGGCTTGAGACCAGAGCAATTTAGTGACAAAAACGGAAATATCGAGTTCTCCAGGGAAAACTATAATTTATTGGGAGAGGGAACAGTGTGGCAAAAATACGATTCTGAACAGTATTGAAAAGGCACCAAGAAAACCAGGAGGGAAAGATTTTCCTGCGGAATATTTCTAGGGACGAAGTATGTTTGCAAGCAATAATTCTGAGCTAAAATGTGCCCAGTTAATCATAAGTCCTATTTTTTTCCTTCTGTAATTTCTTTTTCAAAATGCCTGCGAGGAGCGTGTTCATTGGCGTGACTTGAATGCAGGTGAAGAGGTCTCAGCAGAGAGAATCAAGGACCAATTCAGCAGCTGGCTGCAAGCCTCGGGGACACGTCGTAACGAAATGTTACTGGAACCATCGCACCAAGTAAAGTCGAAACGCAAACAGGGTTTGAATATGTGTTTTAAGAAAACCTGAATCTAAAACACAAAAGGCACGCATACAATCGGAGGCTCAGTGAGGTCAGTGGGCAAATAATAGCACAGGCAGAAACAAAAGGAAAACTCAGCCGGCAAGCTGACTACAAGTCCTTACAAAAGGTGATTAACTAGAAATTGTCATCTGACGGCAACAGAACCTTCCAAGCTGCGGTTGGAGGGGCCGGAGCAACAGTGTTTTAATCCACGTAGTGACGTGTAATTCTTTTCCATCTTGGGGCACGGTTTTCCAATATGCTTCAGAAGTAGAAGGGAGACTCGAAAGGATCAAGAACCTTTAGTAAAATTTCCGCTTCTAATAGAAATCAGGCAAGAAGAAAGTCTCGGAGCCTTTATAATTCTTCATAAGAGCCTCGCCTGGAGCCGCTGGGAGCACCAGAGTCTCTGTGGCGCAATCGGTTAGCGCGTTCGGCTGTTAACCGAAAGGTTGGTGGTTCGAGCCCACCCAGGGACGCCTCAGCTTTTTACTGAGTCTCGCCTAATCCGCTTCGATTCTAAGCTATCCTCCCCCTTCTTCCTATGTTCAGAAATCAATTCTGTCACAATGAAGCCCCGCTTCTTGCTTCAGCGCGTGCTTTTTCTACTTTACTCTTACTAATGTGCTAGTTATTTATAGAAAATGGAATAAATCTGAAAGGAAAATCTATTATACAGTCTCAAAATTAAATTTCTAAAACTGAAAGAATTTAAAGCAAGAAAAATTAAAAGGAAGGTTACTTTCATATTTTCCTTAAACATTTCTTGTGCACAAAGTGTCAAACCCTCCTCTAAAATAGTTATTTTGGAGGAACAACGATAGTTACATCATAATAATTTCAGTCTTGGGTACAGATTACAGGAATCTAAAGCCAATTTTAAGAAAAAGGTAAAGGATGATATATCGGCCATCAGTAGGTACTTGAAGACAGCACAGGTTTCTTGAAAGGCTAAAGCAATGGAATAATTTTAACCCAAGAGTTTGAGGCCACCTGCCTATTTAGAACAAGGAAGAAAAAAAATCATAAACTTTGGATAGCATTAACAATATTTTAATTGGGGGATTAATTCTTTAAAATTTTATTTCTGCATATATATACATACACACATGTATTCTCTATTTCCCCTGGGTTTACATACTAATTCTTTTTGTAAGCATGTAATATATGTAAGCATGCATTATTAATTTATTCCTTCAAAAGACAATTTATGTGCATTGCTGCTTTGCTTGTGTGTGTGTGTGTGTGTGTGTGTGTGTGTGTGAATGTGCCAGATATCTTAAATTATATCTTAAAATTAGAGTTGCAGACAGTGAACTGCCATGTGGGTGCTGGGAATTGAACCCAGAACCTCTGGAAGAACAGTCAGTGCTCTTAATTGCTGAGCCATCTCTTTGGTCCCCATACATTAATTCTTATTCTTTTATGTTACTGCAACTAAATCCCATAGGCTGAGTAACTTATAAAAACTAAAGGTTAGCTTCCCCTTGTGAAGGATAGGGAGATAGGGCCAGAGCCTGTCCAGGGTATTCTTGTAGTGGGACCGCTGCAGAAACTCAAGAAGCATCACATGGAAGGAGGGCAAGTTCACAAGCTCAGGTCTCCCTTCACTGGCTTACAAAGCCACCAGTGCCCTTGTGGGAGGGGGAAGTGAAGTCACCCTCATGACCTCCTGTGGTTTTCATTATCTCTCAAGGGTTCCATTTCCAAATGTTCCCATAAGACTTGTGGGCTTAAGTTTCCAAGACATGAACGCCAGCAACATGCCAAACAGTAGCATTAGTACAGTCTGGTGGCTGCTGAGTGCCACCTACTTGCCAGACATTGTCGCAATCAGTCAGTGTCACCGAGGTTGCAGAGAAGAGCTCAGTACAGCAAAGCCACGTGCCTGAAGTCACAGTTAGCTTTGAACTTAGGTCAGGCACGAAGCAATGGTCCTCGCTGCGGCACTGGCCACCTCCAAAGTAGTGACTTAATTACATAATTTAAAACCAAAAGTGACGTTTTAATTTCCTTACATGAAGTTTCATTAATATCTTGCTCCCAATGTCATGCAAGGAGTCTAGAAGCTTTATAGAATGTAAAAGGGAGTTATTAGATTACATATTAAGTTACATGTTCACCGTATTGCTCCATTTGATTCAAATGAAATTTGTGTGGGGAGGTGGAGTCTTCACATGAACCGGGGTCTCTAGGTTCAGGATCAGTTTGTTGGCATTTCAAGGGGAAAGACTGAAAATACAGGTAGATTGGAACAGGCCAGGCAAACTATGGAGGAAAAAGACAAAGCCTAGAGTCAGGCCATGAATCCTGGCGTTCAGGGATTTCTTTCCTAAGGCTGGTGTTTCAGGAATCACCCATATAAGCCCTCATCCAGCCGATTTTGTGAGGCGTACTCGGGTTCGCCTCTCATAAGTGGTAACTTTCAATTTGATCCTAAGTTTCTAAATATCTTCTTTCTGTGGAATGGTTAATGGGATTCGAGGCCAGGGAATAAAGAGGGAAGACTAACTGAGAACAGAGGCTGGGCATTGAGAACAAAGCTGCGCTCTGAAGGAAGCAGACGATGGATTACATGGGCGAGGGCTGGGCACACATCGCATACAGATGGGAAAGTCAAGGAACACTTTGGGAAAATGGCGGACACGTTTACGGATGAATTGTCTTTGCAAGCCTTAGTCTGTGTGTCGTTATAGGTGAAGGGGCCCTCCGAGTGAGCAGAGAACACAACCAGACGTCAAATTCTCAGCATAAAGGAGATTTATTACCGTGGAGGGACCATGGGGACAGAGGTGGAACTGGAACTGGACAAGACAGCAGCAGGTATGTCTGCAGGAGTGGGGTTTTGTTTGTTTTGTTTTTAAGGAGAAAAAAAGGGGAGTCTGTTTTAGGATGAGTTGGTAAACTCTGATTGGACATGTTAGCCGGTGTAGCCAAATAATGAATTTTGGTAGCTGGACCTTGGTTAAGCATAAGGAAGTGGCCAAATAAGAGAATAGACCTCGGGGACTAGCTTTAAGGACTAATTTAACAGTTTAGCAAGGGAGAACAAAGGGAAGCCGTCCTAAGACCAGCTCTTCAGTAGATATGGAAACAAAAGCTACATTTGAATAACGTAATTTGATTTTTACTGTCTCCATTTGGTAGTACTAACCACGCCCAGATACATGCTCAGACCTTTTGCACACAGCACTGGCTGAAGGCTGAACGCACTTGAAAGACTATGCTGAGTGTCTGGCTAAGTAAAGGAGCTCCAATACTGCTAACACAGTGACACAGTAGTATACGTAAACTGCATGTGTAAAATCAGAGGGAAATTCACCAAAATAGCATTATAAACTCATTAAGGAATATAAGATTATATCATCCAGGAAAGGAAAAAGAAAACATAGGTAAAATCACAGGTCTGTCATTAAAAAATCATTCATTTAAGTGTCTCTGTGGCAGAGGTTGGTAAAAGCCATATGGCTAATTTGTTTTCATTTTTATCTCTAAACCTGTACCTGACATCCTATGATGCAAGATTCAAGATTTAAGGGGGAGAGGGACCTGAAGAACACACTTTTCTAATTTCTGAACAAATAGTACATTGTATTGAATAATGTAATCAGTATAATACACTGAATTTTTATTAAAATTTTCTCCAAATTTTGTTAGACACAGCATTGGCCATTCTTGGTTATCAATTTGATTACAGCTGGAATTAACTAAACCCAAGTTTGGGGCTGGAGAGATGGAGAGGTGGCGCAGCAGTTAAAAGCACTGACTGTTCTTCCAGGGGTCCTGAGTTCAATTCCTAGAATGTGCGTGGCAGCTTCACTACCATATGTGACTGTAGGTACACGGAATCTA
The DNA here is from genome assembly GCF_011762505.2 of Arvicanthis niloticus. Lineage (NCBI taxonomy): Eukaryota > Metazoa > Chordata > Mammalia > Rodentia > Muridae > Arvicanthis > Arvicanthis niloticus. The sequence continues at coordinate 69,296,875 of NC_047665.1, read as the reverse complement.
ATGTTCTCTTCTGGTGTGCACACATGCAGACAAAACATCCATGTAGATAAAACACATGACTAAACAAATTTCAAAAAGTGAGTACTCCTGTGAGGGGTTTTTCTTCATTAAATAATTTGAAGTGGAAAGACCAATCTTAAATCCTTATCTTCCACCTTAGATCTGGGCCACACCTCCTTGTGGCAGGCTATAGAGTGGGCACACCCTGTGCCTGCTTGCCTTTACTGGCAAGTCCGTTCTTTCTCTGACCTTACAGCCCACTTCTTCAGGATTCCAACATGTGCTGAGACATCCAGCCTCACAGACTGAACTATTAGATTCTTGGACTTTCCATTGGGAGACAGCCACTGTTGGACTAGCTGGACCACAGTCTGCAAGCCTTTCTAGTAAATCTCCTTTATTTATATTCATTCTACCCGTTCTAGAGAACCCTGACCAACACACACTAATGCAACCTAAAAGATGTATCAGGGGATCACAGCCAATGTCATGGTGATAGACTGAACTCTTAAGTCCATGTTAGCACTCCATTGTTCACCGTTGTCTTCCCCCAAACCCATAAACAACCCTGCTCTTTTCTCAATGAAAAAACCAGGTAACGTCCAGCACAAGTTCATCCTGCAAGCACTACTCAGACTGTCACAATTCTCGAAGGCCAGGAGAATCTGGGAAACTGCTGTGGCTAGGATGAGTCTAGGGAGGTGTGACAAACAAATTGTCTGAGAGGCCTTCCCCTCACTCCAAATTGTCTCCATCTTTTAGGCTAAGTGAATTTGGTTCCTTTGAAAGCAGTGTAAATTTCTTTTGTATCAAATTGAAATTGACTCCACATACATGGTGTGTGGGGCAGGGGACGGAGGGGGAGGAGAAAGGAGAGCAAAAATGTGGAACAAAAGACAAGTGTGGGTGTCAGTTCTCATTTCCCCCCTCAAGACAAGCCTTTTTTTTTTCCACTACAGAAGCTATGCTAGCTGGTCAGAGAGGTTTTTCTGTCTTCTTGTCCCATTTCTCTGTCAGAACACAAGGACAGTAGACACACACTATGATGGAATTATAGATACGAACTGCAGTGTCTGCCTTTGAGTGGGTTCTGAGGAACGTGAACTCAGGTCTACCCAGTGATCTCTCCAGCTTTCTTTCTGATTCTTAGAAGCAGTTTTCTGTTTTGTCAGGAGTGGCATAAGACACACCCCTGGAATGCTGAAAATTTTTCTGTTTAGCTGAGAGTCTCTGTGATTGTCACTGAGATTTCAACGGTCACTTGTAGTCCCCCCACCCTGGACCTGGACTTCATGCTCAAGCACGTCCATACCAAATGAGCTCAGTGGTTTCTGCCTTCCACAGGCGGGGCAAGAAAAACAGCATTGCTTCTAACTCAATGAATCCTTGGTCCCTTAAATTTTTCTAGATTCCACACATTTGGGGTGAGGGTGGAGAGTCCTTATTTTACTGCTTAGGTAGTTTTTCATAGGCAGCTAAAAGTAACACCAATTGATGCTTTCAACGCTCTGCCTATAAGCAGCGTCTCCAGACCTCGGAGTGACATTAGAATCTTCTGTTTCCTGTGTCCTACAGGCGACAGCTTTCCCCATAGTCATCTGTGCTCACACCATGTACATACTGACCCGCCCCCACCCCCTTCCTTCAGTGCCCAAGATCAACTTTACTTCTGCCTTCCAGGGTCCTGCTACTGATCTCTGTAAGGATCTTCATTTTAGCCCATCTCCTGAGTCTAAGACACATGTCACAGTTTTTATTCTTCGATTCCAAGTTCTGTTCTAATGGTCTCTAGTTGCAGAAGAAAACATTATAAAAACCAGACACTTAAAAAGCATTTCCATTTTTACTATGTCCTCAGCTCCATGGGTTGACCAGACTCATCTGAACAACAATTGTGACCTCTCTTACATGGGATCTCTCAGATGTTGCAATGAGATTGGGCCTTTTAGCTGCCTTTGTCCTTAGGACATCTCATTTCAGGGTGTTGTCTCTCTAGCAAGGTAACCCATTTGTTTACTTTCTTCTCCTACATCCTCCCTCCTTCCCTCCCTCCCTCCCTCCCTCCCTCCCTCCTTCCCTCCCTCCCTCTTTTCACCTCCAATGAGGTACAATACAAGACAACACACTCTAGCTCTTCTGCTGTTTCTTATACCAAAGTTTGGGGCACATAAGGAATGAATAAGAAAACACTGTAATGAGAAATGATGCTCTCAGCTCTCAGAGTCTTTGCACAATGACTGGGAAAGCAACCGGGGCAACGAATTTCCTGTGCTTTAAAATGGGTTTCATTATGTTTTTACACTAGCACATTCTTGTACTTTATTTATGCCCACACCATCCACGTTGTAGAACACTGTCCAGGACACAACACGGGCACTGGAGTCCTGAAATCAGAGCAACTTTGATCATGCAGATCTGACCTATTAATATTCCTTCCTAATCAGGATGGCGATGGCTCATCAGACCCTCTGTCCTAAGACTCAGCCACTCTGCCCTCCTGCTCTCCGCCAGCACAGGTCCCACAAGCTGCTGTGAAGCTTTCCAAGGATGAGGCTGCTTTAGAGCCGCCTTTAACCCATTACCCGGAAGTGACATCAGCGAGCTCACTGGCCCACTAAGCTGGGTTTGGATGGAATGGTTTCTTAGGCCTCTGCTAGAGTCAAGAAAAGAGGAATGTATCCTGTCCTCGATCTCCTATCTCCCTCTTTGTTTTGTTTACATTAGCTAGTTTCCTATTTGTTTATTTATTTATTTATGAGACAGGATTGCTCTGTGTAGTCCTAGCTGTCCTGGAACTTGCTCTGTAGACCAGGCTAGCCTCAACTCAGAGATCTGCCTGCCTCCCCCCTTCCTCCAAGCCCAGTGCTGGGATGAAAGGCGTGGGAAACCATGCCCAGCACCACTAGAGTTTTAAAATGTTTTGAAAAGAAGCTTCCCCTTGCAGTAGATGGGAACTAACACGGAGACCCACAACTAGACAATGTGCAGAGAGTGAGGTACTCTGAAATTCAGTCCTAAATCTCTTCACTAAACCCTCCCCCTCAAGGCTCAGGGAGCCATGTGAAAGAGAAGGAAGAAAGATTATAAGACCTAGTGACGGATGACTCCAAGCAGTGTTTTCCAGACACAACAGGACTGATGCACATATGAATTCACAGAGACTGTGGTAGCATACACACAGCCTGCACAGGTTCAAGCCGGACAGGGTCCCAGTGCAGAGGGAAGTGGACATAGCCATCCATCCTTAACCAAGAAGCCATCTCCAGCTGACATCTGCTTGCAAAGGAAAATGTAGTTTTTTTTTTCCCCAGTGGTGTTTCACTGGACTTATTAACCAAACTTAAGGGTAGGTCCCATGCCTAGTGGTAGATGATCAACATAAAACTTGTATTTTGGCTTCATATTGCTTTATTTATACATATTTTCTTGACTAGTCTTTTGCTTATATATCATAGTTTCCAATTTTGTGTTTTTATGAATTTTGTTTTTGTTTTTGCCTGTGTCAATGTTTGGTGTGCTTTTTTTTTTTTTTAATTGTTCTGGCTTTCTTGTTCTGTTTTGTTTGCCTGTTTGTTTTTTTAAGAAAGAGAGAAATAAAGCATGCGGTTGTGTGCATGGGAGATGAGGAGGACTTGGAAGGATCTGGGAGAGGGCAAACCATGATCAGAATATCTTGTATGAAAAAAAATATTCTGAATAAAAAAGAACCATAAAGATGCTTTTGCATAGAGGGGTTTGTTTGTTTCATAATAAGCATGAGCTTTGAGATGATGAGTTACAGGCTCTCAAGGTGAGAAAAACCAAGCAGCTCAGAGTCTCTCCTTGAGACTTGGTCTAAAAAAAAGAAAGAGAGAGGAAGGAAGGAAGGAAAGAGAGAGAGAGAGAGAGAGAGAGAGAGAGAGAGAGAGAGAGAGAGAGAGAGGAAGGAAGGAAGGAAGGAAGGAAGGAAGGAAGGAAGGAAGGAAGGAAGGAAAAAAGAATCCTGGAGAAGAGTAACCTGGGGAGAAACAGCAATGGAGGGAAGACCAGATGCTTTTTATAGGCAGAGGTCTAAAAAAGTGACTCTGTCCTAACTTTCAGTTGTTTGAAAATCTAATTAGGCTTTGTGTTTGAGGCCAGACTGGACTGTACAGCAAAACCCTGCCAGAATACACAGAATACACAACAGAATACAGCAACAAACAAACAAACAAACAAATAAAAAAGGCCAACCAACAAACAAATCCACTTAAAACTCTGTAAGCTTACATATAATCACACGTAAATCACACCTTTTCATTAACATCCTTTGTTTTGTCTTTCCCAGCCTTCATTATTATCTCTTTTCCTGATTTTTTTTAATGCTGGATTCCTATCATGAGGGTGTTATGGCCATTTGACTATAATGTTCCAAAGAAATATTGTAAACATTTGAATGTAACTAAAAATCTCTCATGCACAGTGATCTCGCCGCCTGGATACTTTCATAGCTATGGGAAGTAATCTCTTCTGGTGGTGAAAGTTTTCCTCGAGGAGGCTGCCTACTGAACTTGTTTCATTATGTTGGTGATAATGAAGTCTGTCATCTACTATCTTTATTTTAAAATATATTTAAAGAAATTAGATTTGAAGTTGTTTGGAAAGCAACTACTTGCTCTATAGCCCAGGCTGGCCTTGAATTCTGAATTGACTGGATGGAGAAAGTTAGAGGTGTGAACTGCCTGATCTTATCTTAACATTTTAAAGCAATGCTTTATGTAAGAGTCTTTGCCAGTGTTTTATACTCTTAGACTTTTTTTTTTTTCTAAAAGACTCCAAAGGCAACTTACTGAAGATAATTTTACAATACAGAGTAAAGTAGGGAGAGCCAAAATTGGAGACACACAACTATAACCCCTGTCAGCACTTGAGAGATGAAGGCAGGGAATCTAGTGTTCAGGTTCAGCCTGAATTACACAGTGAGACACCCCTCCCACACACACACACACATAAGAGAGAGAGAGAGAGAGAGAGAGAGAGAGAGAGAGAGAGAGAGAGAGAGAGAGATCACAACTATCTGTAACTCCAGTTCCTAGGGACCCATTGTCTTCCTCTGGCCTCCATGGGCACAGGCATACAATCAGTACACAGACATTGAGCAGGGAAAAACGCCCACACACATTTTAAAATAATTCAATTTCTCCATAGAATGTAAATCTTAATTGAAATATTGATGTTAATTTTAAATAATTTTTCTATATTGTGAGTTTTAACAATATGTCATTTGTTTGAGTCAGTAGAGATCTAACACTCGATTCAGTCTATATTACCTAACCAAGTTCCATTTTCTTTTCTTTTTTTCCAGTTACTATTTTCTTAACTTCTTCCTTCCTCTGTTGAATTGATGTGCTTCTTTTTATATGATGATGATGACAACGATGATGATTTGGGGTGCAATTGAACCCATTCCTTGCACATACTAGGTGCTTTACCACTGGGCTACATCCTCACTCCTCACAACTCATATGCCCTAATGTGTGACTGGGTCAGCACGTCTATTTCTGTACCTGGGCCAAAGTGTATAAATTAGTGAAGGTTCATAATATATTTTGTATGTTAAAATAAAAAACAAAACCCAACTATTTTCCTTGCAATGGAACACTTCATATTCAATTAATTATTGTTTCCAAAAATTTCTTAGTGACTCTTATTTTTCTTCCAGATGTTTTCCAGATTTTTTCAAAGTTTTGTTGTTTGTTCTAAATATAGTTGGGGTGTTTACTGCATTTGCTATTTAACTTTGAGAGATTTGACATATTGACATATTGAATTTTCTTCTGCAGAAAAATATCTCCAAAAATAATTATAATGAACATCAATATTTAAATTAACAAAATCTACAGAGGAATGCTCCAAAGCTTAGGAAAAATTAAATATTAAACGTAAAATCATAATTTTTGAGGCTCTTTAAAGAAAAAAATACAAAATTAAAATTACAAAATTAAGTCCTGCGAGCTCACACAGACTCCCTGGCCACCCTGCTTTTACTGGTGGTCAGTTTCTTACACACGTGTGGTTTTTTGTCTCTTGCAGAGGACACCTTACGTTATTTTATGTGTTAATGTGTTTGTGCTGATTAGGTTTTTGTCAACTTGACACAAATGAGAGGAAACTTCGTTTGAGGACTTGCTCCCATCAGATTGGCCCTCACAAGAAAATGGGAGGCAATTTCTTGATTCATGATTGATGTGAAGGGGCCCAGTCCACTGTGGGCGGCACCATCCCAGGGCAGGTATTCCTGAGTTATATAGAAAAGCAGACTGGGCAAGCCTTGAGAGCAAGGCAGTAAGCACCATTCTTCCATGGGCCCTGCTTCAGTTCCTGCCTTCAGATTACTGCCTTAAGCTCCTCCCTTTCTTCCCTGTGACAAATGTGACCCAGCCTAAACAAACCTTTGCCTCCTCAAGTTGCTTTTGGTCAATGGTTGGTTTGTTTGTTTGTTTGTTTTTGTTTTTGTGTTTTCCTTTTCAGAAAGCAAACTAGGAATTTCTTGTAGAAATGTAAGAAAATATTCACTGGAGTTAGGAACTACTTAAAACTTTTGTCTTCTTTTGTCGCTTCTCTGCAAACCACCATCCTGCTAGATGTAATTAGCGGTGAGTGTATAACCCCATCTGTAGTTTTTAATACCTTTCTGAGTTTTCTGGGGGAAAAGACGGTCTAACCATCTGTAAACAAAGGAGCTGTATTGAGGTGGCCCCTGGCCAGGGCTTCAAGAAGAATTTGCCTTTCCTTAGAGAAATAGGGATGGAAGTAGCTAATGAGACACTTTACTTCATTATTTTAATGGAGATAATGAATTACATTGTAGCATAGTGGGGGTTGCTTTTCATTTTGTGTGTGCTGCCTGGAATCGGAACCAGGGTGTTGTGCACGTTAAACACATTGCTCTAAATTGAATTATACCCACAACCCTAGGTCAAAGTGTTAATATAATTTTTATGCTAGGAACAAAAGCCATATTTATAAAAAAATTCATAAGTTTTTATTCCAGAAAGGATTCAAGAAGCTCTGTGTTTGGCCTAGATTCTGTACCAAAAATAAATTGCCAAACGGGCTGGGCAGCTTCCTGAAGGAATAGTCTCGAGACCATACATCAATAACTAGGTTAAAAATGCCCCACTAGGGATTTACTCTCTTTACTAAACAAATGGAAGAGACTTGAAAGGTTATTTGGGCTCTGTCTCCTGCTATCAAATTTTATAAGAACAAGGATCAGATTTTTGTAGGCCATTAAAAACTGCATGTGTCAGAAGGATGAGTCAGGCTTAATTTCCGCGTTACTCTGATGTGCTTGGAGTTCATGATAAGATAGTATAGAAAAATATACAAGTCAATTTATTAATCTAATTGTCGTCTATGTGTCTGGCAGAACATTTAGAAAAGTCACGGACTCACAGGGAAATCAACCGTTATACTGTAGGATGCTCTGTAGACATGTGACAAGTGGGGATTTCCTCATTGAAATGCCAACCGTAATTTCTAATTATCTAAATAATCGAGAATATCAGGATTGTTCTATTTAGGCTGGGCTGCAGAGACAGCTGAGTTTGTAAACTGCCTCACATGCATGAGGACCCCAGTCCAACCTTCAGAACCCATGCAGAAAGCTATGCATGAGGATATGGTTTTCACCCCCGAACTGAGGAAACACAGGTGGGCAGATCCCTGGGGCTCCCTGGCCAGATAGCCTAGCCTTGAGGAGATCCAGGCCAGTGAGAGACTGAGAGACCCATTCAAAACCAAAAACAGAGAAACAAAACTAGAACAGAGCAAAGGAACCAGTACCTGACACCTGTGGAGCCACCCAATCCACGCATGCATACGCATGTGCGCATGTGCGTATTCATGCACATGCGCAGTCACACATAGTATTTTGACCTTTGCAACTAAAACTGCTAAGTAAATATAGGTTAAGTCTTTGAGAAACAAGAATAACAAGTGACATGAGTGTTCTCAAGATGGCTTTGTGGATATAAGTGCTTGAGGCCAAGCTTGACGACCTAAGTTGGATCCCTGGGATTCACGTGGTGGAAACAGAGACCAACCAAAGGAGGAGTTCTCAGGTGTCCTCGGACCTCCAAGTGTGCTGTGGTATACATGCTCACACAATACACTAAATAAATAAATGTAAACTAGCTAAATAGCTGTAATAAAATGAAAATAAAATCGGTATGGTCAAATACACAAACCACTAAGGAGTGTTAATTACCCCGCCTTTCACATGGAAGACTAAAGTCAAAGATGCCTTTAACTTGTTTTTGTTTTGTTTTGTTTTGTTGGTTTTTGTCATTAACTCCATGTAGCAAACAACCCTATAGTCTGAATGTACTCTCAGAGTTGGTAAGACCCAGCAAAGTTCATGAGGTTTTGTTGTTGTTGTTAAATTTATTTTTTATTTTTTAGTCTTTCAACTTCATTGAAAGGTTAGGATATTTCTTTTTCTGAATCCCACCTTTTTCTTCTCCGTGTGGACCCTCTAAGAAGAAAGAGTGCTCGATGTGAAGCAGTGCTCAGGAAAGCAGTTATCAGTTATCGCCAAGATGAAAGCCAGGACTGGAGCTGGGGTTGGGGCTATACATCCTTACTCCAAGCTGGAGTGTGAGCTTGAGCTCATGAGTTCGAGGCCCATCTGGGCAACACAGTCAGACCCTTAACTTAAAAGAAAACACACACACACACACAGACACACACATATTATAAAAAAAAAGTCTGAGTTTTTTATAATACGTATGTGTATTATATGTGTATACAGTTAAAACCTCAATTAAGCTAAACAAAACACTCCCATCTTTCTTAGTATTTTGAGTCAGGGTTTCTCTGTGTAGCCCTGTTTGTCTTGGAACTCAGGCTGTAGACCAGGCTGGTCTCGAACTCAGAGATCCACCTGCCTCTGCCTCCCAAGTGCTGGGACTAAAGGTGTGCATCACCACAATTCCACAATAACTCTCAATTGTATCAGGCTCAAGGAAAGAAGTGAGTAGTGTCTTTGTTGTCTAGTTTTCTCTAAGCTTTCTTCATTGTCTGGTTTTCAAAGAAGGGCACATGGTATTTTGTTAAAAAGAACTATAAAATTTAAAAACACCAGAGAGCCTTTTAAGAGTGACTTAATTAAAACCCAAATAAACTTTGATGTGTATACAGGGCAGATCCCAAAAGCCTGTCCGTGCTCAGGACATTCACTGTGCCAGGCCACCTTCTCTCTCAACATGTTCCCCATCTTCTTGGCCAGTAAGTTTGAGAGTATGTGGTCATTCAGGATTCAGGGGATTATGTGCATGGGTTACTACTGGCACTCCAGGTGTGCTGGAACCCCAAAGCTCAATTCAGTTCTGTACAAAGAAGAAACTTCCTGTCACGCTAGAGTTTCAGACAGTGGAATGACTAGATACTGGGGAATCGAACTTACACTACCAGGTTTGCACGGCAAGCACCTTTACCCACTAAGCCATCTCTCCAGCTCTGTAAATCTGCTTCTGTTATTTTAGCCATCAGCAGAGGATATTAATTTGTTATTTTAACAGATTACACCAGCTGGGAGTTTAGTTCAGTGGTAGAGCACTCATCCTAGCATGCACTAAGCCCTGGCTTTGACCTGTCAGTACTACAAAAAGATGGATTCCACATGTTGAAATTTAAGGTGCTTGCCGATGTTGGCCTTGTATGAAGATTGCTAACAATGTTTTAGCCGAACTGTACAGCTGCTGTTTCACGTGAGCTCAATTGTGGGTTGTAATTAGGAAGGTTTGGAATCCTGTCCTAGACCAAGAAACCATGAATTACTAAGAGGCACATCAAATATAAAAGCCACGTGATGTTTTATTGATAGATATTATTTTAAGAGTTCTATTATTGCTACTCTATACATTTAGTTTTTGTGGTAAGAAATTAATGATGTGGAAATCAGTTCTTCAATTTTTTATGAGTGTCTACAGCTATCATATCCCTAGAATCATTCTAGAACTCCATCTCATAGGCTGTTTGGCTGTTGGCAGATGTGATCTCCATGGTCTTCCGAAGTCTTAGAGGTTAAATACATGCCTTGACAGAGATGAAAGCTGAAGTTGGTGATACATTTTCCAAAGTCACACTGGGAATCATTTTGATTTTTATACTTCTTCTGCCAGACCCAGGTCACTCAGGGAATATTATATTTCCGCTTTAATTTGTCTTTTCTTATTATACACAAATGCCTGACACACCGTCATTTGCTCTAGTGTGTCTGTTCACTTCAGACTGTAGCTTATGAAGTGGGTTCTAATGTTTCCATAAATCAAGACGTGGCTCCTGACTCAAAGCACTGTACTGGCTCAGATCCTAGATTTCCTGTGGGATGTGCAAGCATTTGTACAGTGAAATACGTATTGCTTTTTAATTCTCTATTAAATTGTAGTTGGGCTGGATCATCATTTTCACATTTTAAAACACTGTTTTATATGACAGATTGTTTCTAAGGGGGCCACAGCACTATCCCCAGTCTTTTTTCTTTTCTCACAATATAATCCACTAATACAGTGTCAAGGGGCGGAGCTTACTTATCCTATTTGCCTATTGGGCAGCTCCATGACCTGTTTTGGCCAATAGCTACAGCCCAAGTGATGCCCTGACACTTGAGGGGTAGACTTGAGAGCCTTGAAGTTTTCAGCTTTGCCTCAGAGACTCTCCACTCCCCTAGCAGACAAGATTCATTCTGAATACGAACCATAGGAGCTACCAAGATAGCCTAGCACCAACACTCCTCCCAGCCCAGCTGCCCTGGTACTTATAAGCCAGGAAGTCACATGGAGAGGCCACCCTGAAAGACAAGAAAAGCTGCAGGCCAAGAGCTCCAGCTCAGCTCGAAGCCTGCTAGAACCAAGAGGCTGTGACACAGAGGCTTCCAGGGCTCTGGAGCCCAGCCCACACCTCCTCAGGCAGAACTTCCCAGCCAATTAATTCACAGAAGAGCATGAAGTAACAAATTACTCTCTAGGAAGGCTTATTTCATTGCAATAAACAAAGCAGGTTATCAAAGGGAGGTTGTGGGGTTGGAGAAGGCTTAATGGGCTTAAAGAACTTGCTCAGCAAGCAAACCTGAGTTTGAATCCCCAGCATCCACACAGTGAACTTCTGGTTCAATGAGCCATCTAGTCTCAAGGCAAGAATCTAGACAGGAACACGGAAGGGGACTTTATGTCCTGCTCTGGCCTCTGCGCACCAGCAGGGTCAGGCACCAACACAATCATGTGAGTGTACTATACACTACACACACACACACACACACACACACACACACACACACACACACATTGAGTTGCTATTGAATATTTATTATAAAAAGGGTTATTAGATATGATATAGTTCAGGAAAACTGTTAAACACTTTACAATTGGGACTTTTAGTTTTTTGTTTGTTTGGTTGGTTTTTTAAGACAGGGTTTTTCTGTGTAGCCCTGGAACTTGCTCTGCAGATCAGGCTGGCCTTGAACAGATATCTGCCTGACTCAGCTTCCTGAGTACTGGGATTAAAGGCACACACCACCACTGCTTGGGTTTTTGGTTTTTTTTAACTTATAATATTTTAACAATTTGCAAAGTTGTTTTATTTTTTTTTCCTGATGGGAAAATAATTTGTATTAAAACTAACTGATTTTCAGATTTTTATTTAAAATAAATACATAAGTAGAAGGAGAAACGTGCTATCTTGATTCTAAATGTTAAGATGCTCCTTCCCATTTTTTAAAGTGAAAATGTATTCTTCTCAAATGGCAGACAAAAACATGACTAGAGCTCACTAACAGGCAGTAGGTTCCATGAGTCAAGAGCTGCTGAGAGGACATGGCATGCGGCCCAGTTGGTAGAGCTCTTGCCTAGTACGAATAAAGCCCTGGGTTTAATTCAAGCAAGGTATAAACTGGGTGCAGTGGTACATGCCTGTAATCCCAGCACTCTGGGAGATGGAGGCAGGAGGATGTGAGACTCAGGGTCATCAACTGCCGTGTAGCAAGTTCAAGGCCAGGTGGGTAGATAAAAGCTTATCTTTTTCTTTTGTAACTTAAAATTTAAAAATTTAAACTTCTTTTTAAATACCTTTACAGCATGTGTGTGTGTGTGTGTGTGTGTGTGTGTGTGTGTAGTGTGTGTGCATGTGTAGTGTGTGTGCATGCATGTATGTGTGTTAGTTCTTTTTTTTTCCAACATATAGGTTCTGGAGATCAAATTCAGGTCCCCAGACTTGGCAGCCAGCACCTTAACCCATCAGATATCACCAACACAGGTAGGGATCCAGCCACCACTGGTGACCTTCAAGTAAGTCCTCGTCAACTTTTTATAAAATTCATAACTTACACGCAGTTCAATGTAGTGCTACAACTGCATAAGAAGAAGACTGCCATTTGGAAAGAATTATGTAAATGTTCTATGATACAAGAAAAATTAGTGAGGATTTTAAATTGTTTTGCATTCATTGTTTTTCCCTACATTTTACTATTTTAAGGTATTTTTTTTTTTCTTCTGTCCTTATGAAGTCACCTCTTTACACTGGCTTTAGTGGAGGTACTGGTGCAGCTCCAGCAGGTCTAAATCATGGGAGGGTCCTTCTGGACTTCCTTAAAGGGGGTTCAATCCCAGGGGAAAGGACAAATGCTGAAACTGAAAGCTGGCTCCATCAATTGCTCCCCACCTGGCTCCCCTCTTTCTTGCTCTGCTGCAGACTAATTGAAATTTGATGATAGGCATTATAGTTTCACACACCTGCAGTAAGAGCCATAGTTCTGGGCTGGCCATGTTCTTCTACAGATGAGCAAATTAAAGTCTTCCATTTGGAAAGAATTATGTAAATATAAATTATGTAAAAGTAGGATGCATTTTAAGATGCAGGTTAAAGTTGCATCTTAAAGAGCCTCCTCTCTCTTCAATAGTAAGAATATCCTGTGTCAGTAGAGGCCAGTGCACCATAGGGAGCATGTACTTGCAAAAGTTCACTATTCATGTCTGGTAGTCACAAGAGCTCTTTGCTGGTTGAAAAACAGCATTGTCTTTCTAACCAATAATGACCTCATATCCTTTATATTTGTGCTAGAACAGTCCATAAAGTATTTATCTCCCTAAATCAGGAGTGATGCTACAGCCCTATAATCCTAGCACTTAGGAGCCTAAAGCCAGATGGCTGGGAATTTGAGGCCAGCCTAGCTCCATAGTGAGACCCAGTCTCAGCCATAATATAAATTTATTTGCAAATTGCTGCTAACACCATTATCCTGAAAAGTCAGATTGTCAATGTTAGCTGTGCCGTAGTATAAATAAGTTTCAAACTTTTTCTAAAATATTTACTTTTTATTTATATGTATGCGTATTTGTGAGTGTGTGTGCATGTGAGTGTGGGTACCCACAGAGGCCAGAAGAGGGTGCTGGATCTTTGGAAGCAGTTGTGAACGTCACAGTGTGGGTTCTGGGAACTGCACTTGCGCCCTCTGCAAGAGCAGCAAGCACCCTTAACTTCTGAGCCATCTCTTCAACTCTTCAACACTTCATTTTATAGTTTTGTTCCTAAGTCATAAAAGCTATGCTCATAGCATCTGAAGTCCACAGAATTTCCTTTTTTTTTAGTATTTTCACTCTGGTATCTTTGGGGTTTGTGTGTGTAGAAAGGAATACAACCCAGCTGTTGAAGTCAGACACTCATCATCTATCTTGTCCCCCTTCACTTTCATTTCCTCTGTTTCCTTTTTGCTCCACCCCTTCCCCATCCCATGCCTCTCAAGCTTACTTTTGTTTTAATGCAGAGGTTTTCCCTGTATCACTATCCCAAGAAGCCAGCGTAAGCCACCTATTGTGAAGGAGCTCTCCGGCTTTTGTGTCCCTTCTCTCCTAAGTTGAGGCCATGGCCAAAAGAATGGGAGGTTAACCGCTCTGAAGAAGAGTTACATCTTTAACATTTTGCTTAGGTCTGATATGGTTCCACTTTAAAAACACCGTTCAATCAGTCAGTCAGATTTTCCTGTAGAAAAATTTCAGAGGTCAAACAAGAAATGGGTGTGACTATGGTTTTTAAAAATTCTATAGAAAATCAAGCTTTAGAAGGAACCCACACAAAGACGTCCAGTTAGTCACCATGGATTGAAAGGGTTTGGTCATCTCTGATCTCCTCATAAACCACACCGAAAGGATTAGGAAGGAACAGATCCAGAGAACAAAGACAAAAGATGTCAGCCAAGATTGGGAAAGCGAGTCGTTGATACCTGATTTACATCGTGAACAAGGTTGAAATCCAAGCCTGTGGGTGGAGAGCCAGCCAGGAGTACACCACCACTGCCAAAGCCCCAAGAGAGCCACAGGAATGCAGGGGAGGCGGGGCCTGTGTGAGAGCTATTGGAAAGTATTAGCCTCCCTGGGGCAGGACGACTTCTCCCAAACCTCTTGAGGACTGGAGGTTGATTGTAGGGAGTGTGCAGATGGCTTTGTGAAGATCAGGAGAAAAAAATATCAAACAAATGGAATTTCTGGGCAGGGTTGGAGTGTTCTAGAAAACCACAGCTTAACTGTGTACATGCATGGCCATGAAAATGAATCAGAGTAGGCTGCCTCATTGCACTGTGACCATATCAGGAGGAGAGAAGATAGGGTTGTTCAGTGTATGGGATGAGTGGGTAAAAAATAGTAATTTTTCTGTAAGAATAAACCACTAAAGAAATAGCAAAGTGATTACTTTTGATATATAGTAATACGAATAAGAAGCCACAGTTGACAGGATTAGGGGTGGGGCCTCTGGACCAGGAAGGTATGCTCCTTATAAAGTTCCAACTATAATTGAAATTATTATTATTATTATTATTATTATTATTATTATTATTATTATTATAAGCATAGAGTCATGCCACATATTCTAAGCTAACATCAAACTTGAGATCCTCCTGCCTCAGCCTCCAGAGGCCTGGAATCACAAGGGCGTGTGATATGTAAAGGTGGCATCTTAGGAATTCTTTTTCTATGCCTTTGTTTATTCTGTAATTTTACAAACAACATGGCAAAATATGAAAATAAGAAAAACAAATGACTGCTTTCAAAACCATTGATCTTGCCACGTGTGTTACACCCATAACCCTGACAGGAGGATTGCTGTGAATTTGAGGCAAGCCTGGGTTATAAAGTGAGTTCAAGGTCAACCTGGGTAACAGAGTAAAATCCTATCTCAAAACTCCAAAACCAAACTAAAGCACTCAGACCTAATTATAGATAGACCTAAGAGTGGGTTTTCTTTGGGAATTTTAAACCCTATTTTCTGTTTTGTTTTGTTTTGGTTTGTTTTTCTTTGGTTTTGTTTGCTTAAGGTCCTGCTTAGTTCTGCTTCCTCCATGTTACTAAGATCTGAATAATAATTGTTCACATTTTCTATTTTGTAAATTATGACATGTGAGAATAGAAAATCTGCAGAAAATAGCTTAATATTATTTTGTTGGTTTTTTTTTTTTCTGAGATAGAACCCCATAGCCTAGGCCTGTCTTAAACTATGTAGTAGCCAAGCCTTCAATTTAAGATTCCCCTGCCTCAGGTTTTGAGTACTGGGATTATAGACTGGGCCACCAGGTCTGGTCAATAGTACACAATTGACTGGAAACTCTCTGTGTAGGTTCAGCTAACTGCTGTGTCTAGGGCTTTCTTAGGCTTGGGCTGATTGACAGAGTGAAGTCAGCTGAGACAGACACACTTGCTAAGGCAAGACACGTGGAGGACACGTGATGTGTAGAGGGAGTATAGAAAGGAGACGATGGACAGTGACGGAGGCTGAGCTTGGCTAAATGCTTGTTGGTCTCAAGTCTTCGCTGATCTTCCCTTCCCTGAGAGAGGTACAGCCAAGAACTTCTCCTGGCGTCCCTCTGGGTCCCTCCTGCTGACTTATGCTGAGGCTGAGGCCTGGCTGTCTCTGCTAGGTTGTGCCACCACTGCTGATTCCTGTTTGCTATCCCTACACTACTGAACTGGACTGCTGGTGTATCTATGAAGTGTTTGTGAGTGGATTGAGCTGCTGCTGACCTGTGAACTGAACTGCCAATTTACTGACAACACAGACAGGATCTTCTCCAAAGAACCTAGAAACAGGTCTACTCTACCACAACCCCCAACCCCAGCCTTTCTTTTCCACTACCTCTGGTGGGTGGTGAGCTACAAGGGAGGTTAAAGCATTTAAGAGCCATCATTAAAACAGACCCTAAAATTTTAAAGTTACAGCCCTGAGCCGGTATGACTGAAGGAGTGGCTTTGGCACCCCATGACTATCTCATGCCAGCCAAGCCTGTCTAGGTTTTCTCACTTTCAGTTCTAAACAAACCTGATGGTTAGTAGCAAAAATTGTTAGTTAGAAATCATGGCAGGTTGTTGGTTATCCTACATTGAAAGTAAAGTGTTGGAAGAAATTTCCGAGCCTGTCGTGTGGGTGAGGAGTCCTGGTGTTAGAACTGATGACATTTCCTGCACTGTGGTCACTGCCTAGAACTGAAGATCTTCCTGCTTCAGCCACAAGTGCTGGGATTACAGGTGTGTGCCGCCATCTGGCCTGCTGTGTTTCATCAGAGCCTGACTGACCCAAGGGGAGGGAAATCATCAACTCTAGCCCACACCATCTGCATCGCCTTATTCTGGAGTAGAACAAAACCAGAGACACCCAGGGAAGTTCCCAGACCCAAATAGAGGCTCTTTGGAAAGAGGGAACAACAACTCTGAGAACTAAGAACCCCCGCCCCCTCTCCCCACACCAGCATGGATCACATCCCTAATGGCCTGTTAACTGAACTTTTTCCTATCAAGCATATCATGACTGTCTATCAGAAAAAAACAAAACAAAACAAAAAAACAAAAACAAAAACAGAAGCAGACAAGGCTGAGATGTTGAGATGACCAGACTCACTTAAAACACAATCACAGTTAATATGCAAAGGGCTTGAGGCAGGACACAGGAGCAGATGGCAGTGTAGGCAGAACTATGGAAACCCTGAGACAGAAACCAGGAAACAGCAGAGGTCAGAACAGAAATGAGTGATGCCTTTGACAGCTTTATTTGTAACAGATCACAGCTGAGAACAGCACCCCTAAGCTTCAGGCTGTCTCAGCAGAAGCCTAAAAAATGGAAAACAAAAAGAACAAATGGAAAGGCAGAGTGGTATCCCCAAGAACTGTGGGACAAAACAAACAGGGTAGCATAATAGGAATATTGCAGGGAGGAGAAGGAGGGAGGGAGGGAGGGAGAGAGGGGAAGGATAAACTATAATAATGATGACTGAGACCAAACTGTATCTGCAGGGTGTTCAGGGAGCATCCGATTGGGTAAATACCAAAAGCTGCCAGGGGGAGAAGGCAAACAATAAAGAACCATTCTGAGGGGCTGGAGAGATGGCTCAGTGGTAAAGACCCAGTTTCAGCTCCCAGCACACACATGGTTGCGAGGTGTTCACATCTGCCTGTATGTTCATCTCCATGGTTCCAAAATTCCTCCTGGCCTTCACCTGCACACACACACACACACACACACACACACACACACACACACACACACTTTCTCTCTCTCTCTCTCTCTCTCTCTCACACACACACACACACATACACACACACAAATAAATAAATCTGGGGTGGGGGATAAACACTGAAAGCTACCAGAGGAAAAACCTTGCCTGGAGGAGAGCAAGGAAAAGATCTGCACACACTAGATTTCTCTTTAGAAACACACCAGCTGTAAGAGATGAGTGCTAACGACACAGGCCTGGAGTCCCAACTCTTGAGAGGCTAAGGCAGCAGAATGGTAAGTTGAGGCCAGCCAAGGCCAAATAATAAGACCTCTAAAGTTGTAAGAGAAAACAACCATCTACCTAGGATAGAGCACCCTGCAGAGGTACCCTTAAGGTAAAGGAGAAATGACTTCCTCACACACACAGATGAAAAATGTGTTGACAGCAGACCTTCCTTGCACAAAGTGCTACAAAGATGCTCACTAGAGAGGAGAGAAAACACCACTTGTCAGAGACTTGGATCTGTACAGAGACGAGAAGAGCATCAAAGAGGACTAAACTGGAAGTAAGCTTTTGTTATACTTAATTGACCTAATGGATCAATTATTTGTTCAAAATAGCAAGAACTGTGAATGTGATTGTGTGTACTTGTGTCTGTCTGCCATCTATCATCTATACCTATCTGTCTCTCTGTCTCTCTCTCTATCTATCTATCTATCTATCTATCTATCTATCTATCTATCTATCAATCAATCTATCTGCCTGGTTTATGTAGACCATATTATGTGAAGGAAAATGAATGGCCATATTGGTTCAGTACAGGATGGCAGAACATGGCCTGTTTTGCTAGTTTAAAGCATCTGTGAGATGGAATGGTGCTATTCAAAAGAAAGCTTAGATTTGTTGCAATACATCTTGCAAACCATAAGCCAACCACTAGGAAAAGAAGCCAGAGCAAAGTACAATTGACAAATAAGAAAGGAGGACAAGTGGGGTCTTTAAAAGCTCAGCTACACCTTAGTGGTGGTGGCGCACACATTTAATACCAGCACTTGGGAGGCAGAGGCAAGTGGATTTCTGTGAGTGGACAATGAAATGGAAATGCAGACTAAAGAACAAATAAAACACCATGACAAATATAGCTGGCATTGATTCAGATGTATCACTAACCAATCTGAGTGCCAATGGTCAGAAACAACAGAGAGAGATGGTCAGAATGGATAGTAGATCAGACTCAGCTATAGCTGACAGATCATCCAGTTTCACATAGTAAAGAGATGAAGGAAAATATGCTTGCTGACATCATTAACCAAGAGGAAGCAGGAGGAGTGGCACCAACATCAGACCGAGCAGGGAAAGTCATTAGAAAGAAAGAGGACACTCAGTAATGACACCTAAGTCCGGTGACCTACAGAGACATAGCCTCCTGCTGCGTATGCCCCTAGCAACAGAACATCCAGCGACGTGAAGCCACACCTGGCGGAACTCCAAGAACCAAGAAATGGACCTTATCAAAGTCAGAGACTTTAGTGCTCTGAGTCAGAGAGGAACTTACCAGCAGACAGAAAGTAAGAACACAAACTCCATACACCCATCATTCAGGTCTAACCAAGCCCTGTGGACCCTGTCACTCCACAACAGCAGCACACTCGTCCAACCAAGACCACACAGAGGCTTCATCCATGAGCACCAGGAGAGAAGTGCCTCCTGCCATATCCAGGTGGCTTGTTTTTTCTTTGTTAAGAATTATTTTATTTTTATTTATATACATGTTTCCGGGTCTCTCTGTCTTTGTCTCTCTGTCTCTGTAGCTCCTCCCCCCCCCCCCCGTGTGTGTGTGTGTGTGTGTGTGTGTGTGTGTGTGTGTGTACATGCATGCGCGAGTGCACACATTCAAGACATGTGTGACATGTGTGTGGATACCCTCAGAGGCCAAAAAAGGCTATTGGATTCACTGAAGTTGGAGTTTCAAGCATTGTGAGCCACCTGAGAGGACGGGAGCTAGAAATTAACTCTCGTTCTCTGCAGGAGCCCTTAACGGAGCCATCCCCCAGGTCTTTCCCAGGCTGAGTGTGTAATCCTATTGTCATTATGCAAGTCATGCTAACAACTGTAGTTCTTTGTCATTTCTGGAGGCCCCTTGAGATTTCTGCACTGGAAAAATAAACACCAACTCTTCTACATCTTCGTTTTGTGTCCTGTCAGAGTCTCCTGCCAGAATTCTCACAGTGATCCTGTTATTCTTTAGTTTGTCTGATACTCTCTAGCCCAATATAATACATTTTTAAGATAAATAAGTCATATTTTTACTAAACATGAACTATAATAACTAAGACCCTATTTTTGACGTACCTCAGTACCTTGAATCGACGAAACAAAATATGAGAGTTGTGCTGTCAAAAATAGAATCTTAGTTTGTACAACTTATAAGTAAAAGGTTCTACTTATTTAAATTTTAGTATTAAAATTTGTTCTATATTGGACATGATATAATACCAGTACTGTAATACCAGTACTCAGGAGGCTGAAGCAAAAGGTTCATATGTTCAAATCCAGCCTGTTTATATAGGGTAGCCCTGTCCAAAATACAAAGACAAACAAAAATTACCACACAATTTTGAGGCAGTGCTATGTATTTTAATTACATTAATTAATTAATTAGTGTGCGTGTAAGTATGTCAAGCACACTGTGGAGGTCAGAGGACAGCTTGCATGAGTAGCTTCTCACCTTCCACCACATGGGTGCATTTATCAAACTCAGATTTTCAGGCTTGGCTGGAAGTGTCTTTCTCCACTAAGCAGCTCACCAGCCACGGGTAGTAATTTGTAAGCAATATACTATTACAATGCTTTACTTTGTTCTTAATTCAAAGTGTCTCTTAGAAAATGGAAGACTTCTTTAACATCTGATTAGTTTCTTTTCTTTTTTTTCTTTTCCTTCCTTCCTTTCTTTTTTCTTTCTTTTTTTTTTAACCTGAGAGGATTCTTCTTTCTCAGTAGTTGTCAGATATCTGCACATATCTGCACACAGAGAGAATGCAGACTGCATGGCCTTTCCCTGAGACTTGTAATGGGAATTCCATCAGGTCTAGTCTGCTGGTGCCGGAGCACTCTGAGAAGCTTCGCTCACTGGATTTGCTCATGCTTTCCTCCACACATGCAGATGGTGATTCGAGTTGTCGACTTTGCTGGAAATCTTCCTTGTTCTAAAACTATCTGCGAGAACAGTTCTATCCACCGTGATATTTAAGTCAGGGATTTTGTGCTAACAGTCTCTGTGGTTGACCTACCTCCCTTTGATTCTGAAATGACAATGAGGTAACCATGATCACCACCTCGGTGCCGTCCACCAACACCAGTGGCTGTAACCATGGAGATAATGTATTTGGTTAAACTACTACTGTTAGGTGGGTGACTGCTTTATGTATCATAACATTTTGTCCTGCTGTGTTGTCTAATGATGTTCAACTTGGTTGTCTAATGATGGCAGTGTCTAGTTTGGTTTTTTTTTTTTTAATATTTGTTTTTCTGAGGGCTTGGTGGGTCCATTTCTGGCTGAGAAGCTTGCTTTGGCCAGTTAACACAGAAACATTACTGGATTCATCATGAGTAACTAATAAATTAACGTAGGTGAGAAGAGTAGTTAATTAGTTCTAATCTTGGCAGGATCGTTAGCATTTAATGAGAATGAATAATTTCATAAGACACGGAAATATATTGCCCTAAGCCAAATAGTTTATAACCATAGTATTGCAAATTACTACTTGAAATTAATGAGTGACATTTTCACATATTGTTAGATGATCTATAATATTTTTTATGTTATACCTCTAGGTCTAATAGCATGTATCAAGGGTCATGTGATGTCATTGTAAATTATTATAGGTGATCAAGCGTGAGTTTCTGTCTTACTGTAAACTGCTGTTCTTCTTTTTCAAAGTAGCTTCGGCTCCAGTTTAAATATTGCTTTTCAGAGTTTTCTCAGAGATCCATCCTCTCTCTCTCTCTCTCTCTCTCTCTCTCTCTCTCTCTCTCTCTCTCTCTGTCTCTTTCTCCACCCCCTCAGAGCTAATGATTGAAACTAAGGTCTACATGCTAAGCAAACACGACCATTAAACTACACCCCGACCTCAGACGCTCCGTGTGCCTCATGGTACCTGGTTCTGACTCTTTTCCAGGCATTATCTGTAATTTGGGAACATATATTTGCTTGCATATGTTTCTATGGTTAACATTTATCTGCTATTCATATCATGAAGGACAAAGAACAAGGACGAATGATTTACTGAGTGAAGACTCCAAGTGTGAAGGGCAGGAGGCACCCCTAAAGTTTCGGTTTTCCCTCTCAGCCATAAATCTGTCAAAGATTAGTTGGAAGCACCAGGTTAAATCAACTTGAAAATGTTAACTGCCAGCCTTGGAGGCCTCTTTAAAGTCAGGTTGTGCGGCCTAACACTGCTACAAAGGTCGATGTGAGAAAATACTTGATAAAAGCAACTACCAGGTAACACCATCTACTTTTGATCATCATCTTGAACAAAGATCGCCTATGATAGTTTTCCTCTCTTAGCTAACACTCTTATGAAGATAATGGAAAAGTTAAAAATTCTTAGCAGGCTGGGTAGAGTGACACACATCTTTAATCCCAGCACTCTGAAGGCAGAGGCAGGCAGATCTTTCTGAGTTCGAGACCAGCCTGGGCTATATTGTGAGGTCTGGGCCAGCCAGGACTACTTGTCTCAAACCAAACAAACAAACAAAATCTTAGCAGTTATTCCAAAAATCTTTTTTTTTTCTTTTGAAGCAGAGTAGCTCTCACAGAATATGTGCAGGCTCAGTCTGTCAGGACGTGGAGGTGCTTGCTTCTTACCCTACTCTAAAGTTACTTTCTATAAGGCATGGCCACATTTTGAAACATAGATGTTGGTACCTAGTGTGACACACAGACCATAACCTACACGACAAGCCCATTTTCCTCACCTTCATTTCTCCTCAGCCGACACTGCCAATGTAGAAATCCTCCAGCTCAAAATGTCCTCACCCTTATCTACCACCGGCTGCATTCCCCCCAGCATGTTCTGATAGCACAGATTCTACTGCCTTTCACTCCAGCTGTCTGCTCTCCATATTGACTTCCAAAGCACTCAGGGGGTTGTGGGGAGACAGCACATTGTGTTGTGGCCATATGGCATGACCTCTACCCTGATATGGTTCTGCACACTTACCACTTACTCCCAGGTCATTGTCTCAGTTATGGTTTCCATTGCTGTGAACAGCACCACGACCACAGCAACTCTTACAAAGGCAAACATTTAACTGGGGCTGGCTTACAGTTCAGAGGTTGAGTCCATTATCACCATGATGGGAAGCATGGCGGCATGCAGGGAAACATGGAGACCATGCTGGAGAAGGAGCAGAGAGTAGGAAGACCTGGTGCTGGAGAAGGAGCAGAGAGTTCTACATCTTGATCTGCAGGCAGCAGAAGGAGACCATGCGCCACACTGAATTATAAGACCAACAACACTCCCCTACACAGTGACACACTTCCTCCAACAAGGCCACATCTTCTTGTAATGCCACTCGCTATGGGCCAAGCGTTCATACACATGAGTCTACGGGGGGACATAGCCATTCCTATTCAAACCACCAGAGTCATTGAAAGTTTGGTTTATTTTAATATCTCCCCCAAATACCTAAGGCAGTTCTAATGTTTCGGGATGCTAAGATGCTAAAGGTAACCGGGTGGTTAATGACATCATTTAGTGAGAAAGCAGCGTTCATTCCAGTACATACCTGTTTTGTTTTCCATGTTTGCCTTGTTAAGCATGAATGCATTTGACCAAGGAAGGGATAAGTATTAAGAAAGGATTGAACACAGGTAATGGACACTTGAGGCACAAAGAAGCTATGAAGCAAATTGCTTTTCTAGCTCTAACTTCTATGGATTTTTTTTATTTCTGGTGATGGCTAAGTACATAAAAATACATCACTAGTGAAAGCAGAAAATTGATGAGTGGTTGTTCTCGCTGGAAAGAAGTTCACTGAGATGAATAGACTTCAGACCTGCTTAATTTCGCCACGTGCTTCTCATTTGTATGATCCTTATAATAAAAATTTAAATACAAAAAAAATAAATTCTGAAAATAAGTATATGTATTATTCTCTGTATACTCCCCCCAAATGCTGTTTGCTAAGATGACTTATTTCTTTGTAATCTGTGGTGGATATGAACAATTTATCTATGGATTGAATGCTAACAGAAGCATAAATGTTCACCATAGGCCATTTATAAAAGATGACATTTTAAATCATTCATATAAAACGCGTACAAATCAGAAGAAGAAATGAATTTATTTTAGTGGCTTGACAACTTGAGGGTTTTTTTTAAACCTAATTTGTTAAATGATAGAAAAACAAATGAATTAAATCCTTAAAATTTGATGAATCATGTGTGTAAAGACCTCCAGCTGATACAACAGAACTTTTAAAATCTTATCTTACACAGGCATAGAAATAGCAAGCAGCTTAACCTTTAGAGACTAAGGACATTTAGGCCAGGTGTGATGGCACACTTTGGAGGCAGAGGCAGGTGGATCTCTATGAGTTCAAGGCCAGCCTGATCTATATGGTGAGTCCCAGAACAGTCACAGCTACATAGTGAGACCTCGTCTCAAATCCTTCCTCTCCAAAAAAGAATATTTAGGTTTAGACTTTATACTTACAGAAAATATTTGACAGAACAAAATTCCTTCAACTCATATTGTGATATACTTGGTATATAGTGCTATTTTTGCATATTTGTGTTATATTTCAGTGTAATTATCTATGCCAAGAAAGGTGGTGCAGAGGATCAGCCAGCATACAGCCTCTCAAAGCAGGCTGTGTTGGCACATGGGTCACTTCATGTTGCAGGAGGCTGAGGAAGGGAAGATGTAAGGGAGCTCTCTGCCCAGGTCTCACTCTCCACCTTCTACTTAAAGGTAGGTATGAATTCCCAGAGAGACAGGGCTTTCCATGTACCAGGAAGAGGAGACGGGAAACAGCTGCTGAGATTAACCCGTGAAAACAGTTCTCATTATGATCAGTCCCCCAGTCCACCCCAGCCCCACATATTTCTTAATCACTTTCCCACTCCGAGCCCAAATAACCCCCATACACACACAGTTCCTGCGGTCAGCACCAGCTCTCAAGTCTCTAATCTCGCTGGGCTTCATCCCACACAAAGGTCCATTTGTACCCAGGTAAAATGTTAACACAAAGTAAAATCTACATGCTTTTCTCTTGCTAATATTTTATTATTATTTTAATTCTTAGATCCAGCTATAAACCAAATAAGAGAAAATCTTTCTTCTTTTTTAATGTATTCTGTAACTAAGATTAGTTTTCTTTCACTAAGTCCTCAAGAGCCTGAAATGGTGTATGTCTGGGTCTGTGAGTGCTGTCTGCGACAGTGTCCTGGCCATGGGGCCTCTAGGAACAGAGGAGGGGATTCTGCCAGTTCTTGTGCATTTGTGTAACTTTCTGAGGTTGGCACCAGGACTCCCTTCTGCCTCCAGTGTCTCTCTCAGCCTCAGAGTTCTCCATCTATGCGATCTGCTGACCCCTTGGCCTTGGTTCAGTCTTTGTGTTAACCTTCCCAGGCACCAGGCATGTGTTTCCCACCATCAGCTGAAACAGAATGTCTCATGAATTAAATTAAACCCAACATCCTTTGCACCAAACTCATCAATCCCTGATCCTCAAGTCCTGCCCTGCTTCACTCAACTTGACTGACTCCTTGCTGCCTCTACAGAAGACTAAAACAAACACCTCTTGTAGGCTTAGATTTTTTTTAAATCTACTTTGATAAGTGTACTTAAATTCTTTAACCTCCCTCCTAGCCCACCGCACACCAGAGATAGTGGAAACGAAAGGTTAACAGGGCAAAGGGGGGGTGTGGACCTGGTTAGAAATAGTTCTTTGGGGAGATCCCGATTTTTATTGTCAGGACATCAGCAGTTTAGGTCACACATATCAGCAGTGACAGCTCGGTCCACTCACAAACACTGTTCATGGATCAGCAACAGCAGTTCTATCCAGAAGAAATGGTCCTTCCCATTTTGCTGGTGTGCGTTATGCTTCTGTGTGGGGATAGGTGTGCATGCACATGTGTGTGCTTGTGGAGGCCTGGGCTCCATGCTGGGAATCATTCTACATCGCTCCTCCATCTTATCCACTGAGTTCGGCTCTCTCAGTCAAACCCAGAGCTCACTGAAATGCTGTCCAATCTGAGACCAGCATTTTTGGGGGGTTCAGGGGGTCTGGGCCACAGTCCTCAGCTCATGTATTGAGCCATCTTCCTGGCCCTGCACCTTATTCATGGTTGGCTAAAGAAAAGCACATGCTTGTCTCATGCTCACACTTTACCTCTAATTCCTCAGGAACATTGATCAATGAGGAGTTGGCAGAAACTATCAAAATGCCTTTGGTTTTGTCTAATGCATATAATCCTCATATACTCACACTGTGTTATTTCAAGCTTTTGTTCATCTGAGATCAATACAAAGTAAGAGCTGCCTCTGCCTGTTGGGGGTTCTACTCCTGCACGGGATTTAGCTTCTTCATCACACAGATCCACCCCTATGACTACAGCAGCTCATTGCTGTTACCAAAGCTCACCACTCAGCCTTTGATGCACTGAACAATAAAAAGATCATCTTGCAAATCGACAGCCACCTTGGTCTTACTTGATTTAATCAACAAACATCCTGAATTTACTAGTGAATGGTGGTCTTTTGTTTTGACTTTTTTCGGGAAATTTATTTTATTTCAACCTCTAATCCTCTCTGGCCATACTATGTGCCTCCTTGAGCACAGGAGGTTAAAGTTACCTGTCTCCTGTACCTTCACAGAAGATCAGGCTGACTTTTATGATCAGGACCATGAGGCCACAGCATGTATGTTCCGAGGAGATACAAAGAACTCTGAAATAGGATCCAAAATGGTGATTCTATTTCTAACTAATGCTTGCTTATGTATTTATGTTTTTAATAACGTAAAAAAAGCTCTCAAACTCACTATGCAACACAAAGATTAGGACCCTGACAGCCTAATCTCTCTCCCCTTGCCTTCCTGATAGTCGGGGTGACCACATTCTTTCTCCCATTTTCTATGGTCTCATTGTACCTGTATGCTTTCTTGAGGGGTGTTTTCGATTACGATTGGGCTTCACCTTCACTAACCACCTTTCTGTGCCAGACAGTCATTGTTTAAAACAGTTTTGAGTTGTTTTTTTTTTTTTTTCTAGACATAGAACTTATGGTGCTAAGCTTCACAGGAAATGGAGGTCATATTCTCTTTCAACATGAATTTAACTGAGCTGGAAGCCCACAGCAACATCCACACTCATCTCTTCTTCTCTTACAAAAATTGTTACCAGAACTGGGCTCTTGGGTCCAAAAATTGGAAACATGAGCCTGGATCCAGAAGGGTAGAGACAAAGCTTTTATTAAGACATCATCCAGAGACAGATGGAAGAGCAGGCTCTGACCAAAAGCAAGTGAAGTTTCAGTGCCTGATGAATGGAAAGGCAGTGGCTAAAACAGGAAGTCTGGGAAAGTTCCCATCTGTGGCCTTCATGTAAATCAGGATTTGAACTTGTCTAGTGTCCCATTCTGGTTGGTCAATGGTTCCATTGCTTGTTGGCACTGCTCAAACCACTGGGGGAAGGCTGGTTTTTGGGAGACTGACTCTTGCCTGCTTCTGTGATATAGGAAGTAATTTGTGTTGTTATATTTTAAATTCTGGCACTATGGGTTCTCATCTATGTCCTTATCTGGCTTGCTGTTGAAACTAAAGAAATATGATAGCTGTGGGGACCTCTCCTCAGCAGCTGGATGGTTCATTTTCCCACCCATTGACTATCTTAAAGCAATAGGACTTAGAACTGTAGGGGAAGTCTTCTGCCATCTCCAAGACAGGCTTTTTAACCAGATACCTCAATGTTAAGATTACCTCAGTTTATGGCATGTTCTCACTACTGCCAGATTTAAGTTTTAGATTTAAAGATGGCAGAGAAGTTGGGAGTAGCGTACTCTTACCTGAACAGCAACGTAGCCCTGGCCCTGCCTTTTCTGCTCTATGTTCAAGGAAGATGAGCAACAGAGTGAGACTCCTTCCTCTCTTTTTCACTAAGTGAACTTCTGTTTTGAAAATACAGCTTAATGACTGATATCAAGGAAGACAAATACATATCAGTGTTGGAGTCTCCGACATGGATTCTCAAGGCCAGACGAAACAGCCGACTAAATCAACAGGCTAACTTTTCTATCCCTTCCAATTTCAAGTTACTTAGTGACTCAGTTTACTTAGTCAGCACTTGTTGAATATCTTCAAGGTGACGGTATTTGCAGAGGTATTCAGGATTTGTTTAAAACAGGACTAAGTCTCACAGACACAGATAACTGTCACAAAGGACATTTATACTGAGGTCCCTAGTTCCAGAAGGCATGTCATGTCATGTCATGTCATGCAGAGGCAGTGCAGGAAGGTAGCAGGGTAGCCAGGAGGTGCAGGGAGAGCAAGGGGACACGATAGACTGCTATGTGGCTTCCCCAGAATGATCTTGTGTGGTAGGGTACTCAGGCCGAGAACAGCCTAGCTTGAAGAACTTCAGTGGGCTCTGGACTATAGGTCTGTCTCCAGTCATCTGGTTCTGGCAAAGAGGGACTTGGAATGTGTGAGAAGCAATGACCCTTATTCATAATAAGAGCACTGGAGACTCAGAGTAGCAAAATCCAGACATTGTTTTCCATTCAGCAGAAGTCAGGTGTCAGCCTAGGTAAACGGCAAAAATGGCCATGCTGATTCGGGGGACACAGTGACCTTTATGTTCCTAATCACATCTCCTTGTGCCCGAATCCCTCATTAGCTGAGTTCTTCAGGGAGGTACAGACTCTCTGGTGTTTACTGTAGTCCCTTCTTCTAATTCCCTATCTTATTGGCTCACAACTCCAAGCTTTATCTAATAAAAAATCCTGGGCCTCAAGGTCCCTTCATTTTCTGATGTGTAGGCTTACAAAGCATAGCATATAGTCACATAGCAGACTGCCAGTAACTTTGCAGCCATAGATAGACTGACAGCACCTAGACAAGCCAGCAGACACCAGCTGCTGAGACAGGGGCTCAGTGCCTCCTGTTTCTTGTGATTCTCTGCTGGGCACCTCTTCCTGAAAATGGACCTGAAAATGACTTATTGCTGACAAATGTCAGAGCCCACTGCAGGAAGAAGCAGGGACATAGGTTTAAACATGAAAGGCACTTGCACATATGTTTATAACTTTAACTTTTTCAGTGTCTACTTTTAATGCCAGTTCTTAAATGTTTTAACCTCCCTTTAGCCCACCACCCACCAGAGGTAGTGGGGGGAAAAAAAGATATGGGGGAAGCAGACCTGTTTAGAAAGGTTCTTTGGAGCAACTCCTGTCTGTATTGTCTGGAAACTGGCAGTTCAGTTCACAGGTTAACAGTGGCAGCTCGATCCACTCACAAACACTTTATAGATATATCAGTAGTCCTGTTCAGTAGAGTCAGGACAGTAAATAGGAATCAGCAGCAGTGACAGTACATAGTAGAGTCATCCAGGCCTCAACCTAGGCACGAGTCAGCAGGAGGGACCAGGGCCAATAGGAACTCCAAGAGGAGTTCTCAGATGAGAGACCACAACCATTGTACATCTAGTTTATAAGCAAGCCAACCTCAGCCTCCATCACTGTCCATAGAGTTCTATTTATACTCCCTCCAAACATCATGTGTCTTCCACTGGTTTGGCCTCAGCACACGCATCTGTCTTAGCTGACATCACTCTGCCCAAGTCCATGGATGCAGCAAGAAGTTGAGACATACCACCAGAACTTTCTTGGTATGTTTCTCTCAATGGAGTCCCAACAAATGGAGCTCAATGATGCAATGTAAGACAGACCAATACATGTGTGTTGTTAGTGAAGAATCCTTCATCACGTGTTCTTTCACATATTTGCTTTAGCAGAACATCCTTTCACCTGTGTCTGTTTCAGTGACACTTTTTTTCACGAGTCTTTTTCAGTCTTTTACCTGTGTCCACTTCAGGAAAACATTCCTCCATATGTTTGGCCAAGCAAAAATCCTTCCAACACAACCGATTCTCTAAAGACCCCCTTAAGTTTCTGTTTCATATATGTTCTTTGCTTTCTCTAGCCTGAAAAAGGTCAACAAAGACTAGATGCCAAAGTTCAAATATTCAACATGGTCTGGACCCCATGAGAATGAGTAAGACATGGTGTCTAGCTTCGGAGACCTCAAAACTTGGGAAGGAGACAGACACAGGCATCTATTTTTTGTTGTTGTTGTTGTTGTTGTTGTTGATTAGTTAGTTTGTGTTTAGTTTTGTTTTTTGAGACAGGGTTTCTCTGTTTAGCCTTGGCTGTCCTAGAACTTGCTCTGTAGAGCAGGCTGGCCTTGAACTCAGGCATCTGCCTGTCTCTGAACAGCACAGCAGGTACCATGACAGACTAAACCAGATACACAGGGGGGCTCCAATGGAGGATGCAGAAAGATACTTGAAGGGCTTTCTGGAAGAAATGATCCTCCCAAGACGTCTAAGTAGATGCTATTTGGATGAGAAAACCAGTATGAGGAAGCGTTTAGAAGAGGGGATAAGAAAAAGGACAGAGACAAGAATCAAACCTCATTACAGACGGCTGTGAGCCACACCATGTGGTTGCTGAGAATTGAACTCAGAACCTCTGGAAAAACAGTCAAGAACAGAGACGAGAGGTACTGTTTGTGCAGCAAACACGTGGAGCTGAAGACAGAAGGTGGATGCAGAGGGACTTGGAGCTGCAGTGAAGGGCAGAGGCTGATACAAGGAGAGCCTTGGATTCATTCTGCAGAGCAAGGGCATACTGAGCTGGGTTCTGAGGCTCACTGTCTACTGGAGGGAGGAGCAAGCTCAAGCACAAAGGTGAGCCTGGACTCTAGAGGCTGGTTTTAAAATTCATATTCTTTTCAGAAACCCATAATGACACCTGAAGATGTGGGATCCCTAAGTACAAATGCAGGATGAATGGAAATATCACCTTCCCTCAGAGACCCTGTCTTAGGTGGGGTTCTATTGCTGTGAAGAGACACCATGACCAAGGCAACTCTTAAAAAGGACAACATTTAATTGGAGCTGGCTTACAATGTCAGAGGTTTAGTCCATTATGCCCATGGCAAGAAGCATGGCAGTGTCCAGGCAGACATGGTGTTGGAAGAGCCAAGAGTTCTGTTCATCCTGAATTTGTACTTGGGGATCCCACATCTGCAGGTAACTTTGACTTTGAAAACACCAATGGTTATTTTTGTTTGTTTGTTTGCCTTGGGGCAAAAGCATGGATCTTACTATATTAGTCACATATACAGCAAGTTACAAATAATTTTAAAGGTGTTTTTAATAATTTTATTATTTCATTAAACAATTAAGAAGACATAAGGAACATGAAAATGAGTGTTAACATAGCATTGTTGCAGTAGGCATTTTGGTTTTCCAGGTTATGGACATTGGTGGAGAAATAAACTGAAAACTGAATTTAATTTTCCATTTCAATTCTTCCTTTCCCCCCATTTTCAACAGCCCAGACTCGGGTCTCTGTGTTTGCTTATTTCAGTTCATTTGCAGCCTGACTCCATCTGCTCAGTGAGGACCATGAAGCCAGGGTCATGAAGACATCTTGAACCTGACCATCATTCTTAATCCTAGCTAAAAAGCAAGTCACAGCAACCGGAGGGAACGATTTGCGAGTGGATTTTCTGAGCCTGGATCCTGTCATGTTCATCTTTATCCCTCACTCATCCGTTTATTCACTCAATAAATATTTATTATGAGCACACTATTTTTTCTGGGCAAAATGCCATAGGCTAGGAATGATGGGATAAATATGCAGAGCTTTTAGCAAAATGAGAGGACCGTGTATTAAGTATGGACACAGACAAGTATACTTAACTACAAAACATAGTAAGAACCCTGAAGGCAAGCTGATATGTTAAATAAAGCAGTAAACAGAGAGTAGAGGCTGACTCTATCTGGAAGTGTTGGAGGGCTTCTCTGGGAGAGTTTTGAGAGCCAAAGGATGTTCCAAACAGAGTGTGAGGTGAATGAGCTGAATGGCATTTCAGAGAGAAGGAACAGTCACTGAGAAAGAAAGACCCAAGGCAGCAAAGCTTCAGTATCTTCAGGGAAAAAAAAAAAAAAAACAAAGAAAGAAAGCTGAGTAAAGAAAATGGACTAAAATGTAGATCCTGTTAAAAGCATTTGGTTTTATTCCGGGTGCAGTTATACGTCAGTGAGGGTTTGATGCCAGACAATGACATCACAACCTAAGTCATGTGTTTCAAGGGTAACTGACTATATGCAGAAGGGGTAGAAAGGATGACTGAAACTGGGGGATCTTTTTAAAGCTCACTTGATGAGGTGAAAGATAGCAGTGGCACTGGGGCCATTTGAATGAGAATGGCCCCCATAGGTTTATAGACATTTCTTTCTTTCTTTTAAGATTTATCTATTTTATATATGCGAGTACATTGTACCTGTCTTCACACATACCAGAAGAGGGAATCAAACCTGAATACAGATGGCTGTGAGCCACACCACGTGGTTGCTGAGAACTGAACTCAGGACCTTTGGAAGAACAGTCAGTGCTCTTAACCTCTGAGGCATCTCTCCAGCTCAGGTTTATATGTTTTAATGCTAGGTCTTCGGTTGGTGGAACTGTTTGGAAAGGATGAAGAGGTGTTGCCTTGTTAGAGGGGGTGTGTCACTGGGGCGGGCTTTGAGGATTCAAAAGCCCAAGCCACACATTCCCAATTAGCTCTCACTGTTTCTCTGCCTTGTGTTTGTGAATCTGTAGGTAAGCTCTTAGCTACGGCTCCAGCATCATGCCTACCTGCCCAGGAGGTAGCAGTAGTGTGAGGCTTTGAAACTTCAAAGCCTAACTCCAGTGACACACTTCCTCCAAGACAATACCTCCTAGGCCTATCCAAAGAGCACTACCAACTGGGGACATCTGTGGATCAGGTGTCTGTGACATGGTGACTTGGGATTCTTGGGTAAAATAACACCCAGGAATGGGATAGCTAGGTCATATGGTAAGCCTACTTTCAGCATTTCTAGAAGTTTCTACACTTACTTCCATAGTGACTAGACTAGATTACACCTCCGTGTGTGTGTGTGTGTGTGTGTGTGTGTGTGTGTGTGTGTGTGTGAGTTAAGTTTTCAGTGTGTGCTGCCCTCACCAGCATCTCAACATTTGTGGTTATTGTTACCCTAAGAACCTCCATTTTGACTAGGGAGAGACAACATCTATGATGGTTAGTCTTAGTTGTCAGTTTGATTGGATCTGGAATCAATGAAAGACTATCTTTTGGATGTGTGGCAGGTGTTTCTAGGAAGGACTAGCTGAGGGGTGAGATCCTCCCTCAGGGTGAGTGGCGCATTCTGGCAGCAGCCCAGGGATAAAGAAGACTCTAAACACAGCACTGTTTGCTTTTTTCTATCCATCTCTACTCCTTGTTGGTGAGCACATCTCCTCTATTACCCCCTTCCTTCATTCCCATCAGAACCCAGATTCCAGTGTGGATTGGAGACTTGCAATTCTCTAGGAATCCTCTAGGTCTTCAGTGACAGATTAGGGTAGCCATCTTTAGGGGATGAGAAACTACTGAGACCTCTCCATCATGAAGCCAGCCATATCATGTAAACATCATGAAAAAATTTCATGTAAACACCCTTTGTAATTCATCACACACACACACACACACACACACACAGAGAGAGAGAGAGAGAGAGAGAGAGAGAGAGAGAGAGAGAGAGAGAGAGAGAGAAGAATCAGCCCGTGAAGCCAGAAGAGAGTATTGAGTCCCTTGGAGCTGGAGTTACAGAAGCTGGAGTTACAGAAGGCTCTGAGCCACCATGTAGGGTCTGGGAACCAAACCTGTGTCCTCTGCAAGAGCAGCAAGCGATCTTAATCACTGAGCCGTCTCTCTTCTGTGACTTGCATTGCCCTGACAGCTTGTGAGGTGGAATACCTTTTTCATGCGTCTATAGGTGGTTTGTATTTTCTCTTTGGACAACTATCTATTCATTTTAGTAGCCTCTTTGTTGATTGGGCTGTCCCTTTTTTTATTTAGTTTTGTATTCTAGATATCAATTCTTTGTCAGCTATTGAAGATTCTCTCCCATTCTGTAGCTATCTCTTTGCTCAGTTAACTGTTTCCTTTACTGGGCAGAAGCCTTATTTGCTGAGTGACTGAAGTCCTATTCAGAAAGTCCTTGCCTAGGACCACATTTTGAGGTGTTTTTTCCTCTAACAGTTTCAGAGTTGCAGGTTTGAAATGACCATCTTTGGTGTGTTTTGAGTGTATTTGATACAGAGCGAGAGGTAGGGATCCAGGCTCATTATACGTGTGGATATCCAGTTTCCCCAGCACGTTTGGTGTTTGCTGTCTTTTTCTCCAATGTATAATTTTAGCACCTTAGTCAAAAATCAAGTGTCTGTAGCAGGCGGGGTTCACATATGAGCCTCTATTTTTTTTCCGGTAGCTGGACGTCTATTGGCCTGCCAGTCCTCTACTGTTTATGTTACTGTGGTTCTGGTAGAGTAGGACAGGGTTTGGTAGTGGGGCCATGGATTATGATGTGATACTCCTCCATTATCGGAGGGAAGACTGTGGGAGCGGTCTTTGGGCTAGAGCCGCTGTTGAGCGCTCAGAGCTTACTGAGCTGCTATGGGACCTTGGAAAATAATGCAGAGAGCAGGATAGACGATGGACCCTGGATGCTGGGGTTTCAGAGGGGGACAGCTTGGGAGCTCCTCAAAGGCTCCACTGGACCTGTTCATGTGAATCTGTGGCGTCTGATCTGCTGGGGGCAACGGATCAGCTGTGGTTAAGAGGAAGAATGGCATCTCTGAGGTAAGATCTGGGAAGTATCTTCTCAGGGTCCACCCACAGAAGCTGTGGTCTAGGGCAGGACAAGACATCATCTCAAGCTGACAGCACCAGTGTTACCAGTTTCCCACGTGCTACTGATTTGGGCAGCGTGAGAACTGTGGCATTGAAGGAATCATGGGACGAAGCTGGGGCTTGACACCGTGAGATGGAATCAGAGTGCCTGAAGAGGGGCCCCTGGGGTCTCTATTCTACTGCACTGACCTTCATGTCTGCCGGTCGAACAGTACTGCCATGGGTTTGACGCTATGGCTCTGGAGTCTAGCCTGAACAGACTACCGATGTTTTCATATTGATTTCGTTTCCTGCCATTCTGCTCAAAGTGGTTATCAGCTGTAAGCATTTTTTTTTGTCTTTAGGGTCTCTTATGTGTAGAAGCTGCAAATGAGGACTATGTTACTTCCTTCTTTCCTGTATGTCTCCATTTTATGTACTTTTCTTGTTAGACTGTGCTGGTTAAGACTTTAATGGGGTGGTGGAGTTTACCAGGGAAGCTCTCTGGTCGGGGCTTTTCTCTCCTAAGAAGTTTTGATTACTGTTTTACACACTTACTCATTAAAGGTCATTCAGATTTTCTAACCATGATTCAATGCTGGTAGATTGTACAATTCTAAGAAAGTGTTTATTCCAGCTAGGAATGATTATATTTTCTCATGTTTTTGTTTGTTTGTTTTAATGAAGGTGATAGCAATGTTCCCACTTTCATTTCTGGTATCTGCAGTCTTCCCACCTGACCCCCTCTCTCTTCTTTCCTCTCCCCCCCTCACAGTCCCCCTTCCCCCTACCTTCTCCCTCTTCTCCCCTCCATCCCTCCCTCCTTTCCTCTCTCCCTCCCTTCCTCCCCATTCCTCTCTCCCTTGTGCCCGACCCCTCCCTCCACTGTCTCTTTCTAAGACAGTGTAGCTAAATATTTGTTAACTTTTCAAAGGGTTAATGTTAGATTCTGTGAATTTTTGCTCTTTTATTTTTCTTAACCTTAATTGTCACTACTTCCTGTTATCTTAGTTTATCACCTTTTAAGTTTCCTGAAGGCACCCAGTATATAGTTTTGAGCTTTTTATTATTTTTCAAACCTGTCCTGCATACTCACAGTGACAGCTCACTCCCTTGCTTGCCCTTCTTTTTCTGTATCCTGTATTTAGGATTGTGTTGTGTTTCCAGCAGTCTAGATGCATTTCCAATGTGTCTTAGAATTTCTGCCTCGATGAAACTGGTTCAGAGTATGTTGTTTGGTTTTTCCATGTTTGCAAATTTCCAATCAATTTTTAGATTCATTTCATTATGATGAGAAAAAATATTTTTATATATTCAGCCTTTTAAAATTCATTAAGGCTTGTTTTGTAGCCTAACATATGGTCTGTCCTGGAGAATGTCCCATATACACTTGACAAAAAAAATGTGTATTTTGTAGCTGTTAGCTGGAGTATTTTAACACACACACACACACACTGCCCTGAGCCTAGAAAACCACATCCCTAATGTTCACGTGTCTGCTTTCTTATCATTGTTCAGATCTATGTGCACATAAAACCCCAGAGAATTTTCCCTCCGACCACAGGGCCTAAAGCCTCTCTTCAGCTCTCTGTATGCTTGTCATACTCACTAACTTGTTTCCTGGTACGTTTTCATAGCATACTGCAATCTGAAATTATATGACTAGTGTATTTTTTTACTTGTTTGCTGACTTTCCCAGCAGAACATAAGTTCAGAGAAAGAGGAGAGGAGATCGTCTTGTTCCCGGCAAGTAAACATCTGATGAATATATATTTATTAACTACCACCTTGCTCTTTAACAGGGTGCCATTTCTGAGATTCTTTTGTGTGTCTTTCATGCTGGGTGGTGTGAGAGGCAGCCCGTACTCTGGATAAGTTTCCTGGGCATTTTCTGTCTCCAAGATCTGCACCAGAATTCTCCTTGCCTTCCATTTGAAGTTGGAAGTCTGACTGATCGCCTGATCAGTCTGGACTTCCCATATTACTTTTGCCTACTTTAATAAAATACTTATTTTTCCTCTACTGACTCTCCCCATTCTAGAGAAGTTTTCATGAGACTTCTTTTCCTCAAGCAGATCGGCTCAGCAGCCTCTCCATTTTGTTCTGATCCTTCCACAAATGGCACTTCAGTGCAGTATGTATTTTCTAGACTGATTGTTCATTAATGTTTCAAGAAACCAAACAAAAAAGGAGACATAGTGCAGAGGGGACTGTGTAAAATGGCTTTAGTTTGAAAGAAAATTTTTTTTCTAAACCAGTCTTTTGTGTAAATGACAGTTTGAAAAAATAGTGACTTCAATGGAGAAACTGTTTATTGCAAGACAAAAAAAAAAGTGGACCTCTTTGGTCTCCAAATGTTGTCGGCTAGTGTGCACTTCTCCAGATTTGTGCCTTATTGGTTTTTTTATGATAGTGTATTGAATTATAGACTAGAGTACATACATACACACATGTGCACATGTACATAAACACACGTGAAAGCACACGAACATACACACATAATCTCATATGTACATGCACACAATACACATCTTGTTCCTTCTACAACTCTTTTATTTGTTAGTTATATATTGTTTGTTTTGTGAGAAGAGATCTCCCTCTGTAGCCTAGGCTGTCCTAGAGCCCACTCTGTAGCCTAGGCTGTCCTAGAGCTCTCTCTGTAGCCTAGGCTGTCCTAGAGCTCATTGCATAGCCCGTGATGACCTTGACCTTGTGGGGTTCCTTTTGCCTATGCTTCCTAAGTTTTGGGATATAGGCATGAGCCAACATGCACTCCTTAATTATATATTTCAAAAAACTTGAAGTTCAAGACAGTATAATGGTTATTCTCAGTCATTAACTTAATAAAATCTGGAATTGCTTGAGAGATGGGGGTGCCTGTGTGGGAGATTCCTTGATAAGATTGGGAAGAAAGACCGCCTACACTAAGTGGCACCATTCAGATCCTGACTTGTGTAAGAAGGAGAAATAGGCTGAATGCAAGCAGAATAAAGCCAAAATAGCCCTTTCTTCCCTGAGTTGTTCCTGTCGGGTATTTTTATCAACAACAGAAAAACAAAGAAAGACAATGTCATAAGTTGTCTTTAGATGTTTGATAGAGCTTATCAGTGAGCCTGTTTGGGCCTTACGCTTTCTGTACTGACAGTTTATAATTCACAGACTCAATTTCATCTTAACCGAGAATCTTCTATGATCACATCTCTGTGTTACGACTGTGAAATATCTCCTGTCCTGGTTAGTCTTTATTGTCAACTTGACGCAACCTGGAGTCATCTGAAAAGAGGAAACTTTAATTAAATAATTTCTTTGGTCAGTTTGTGTTGGCTGTGTCTGGTGAGCATTGTCCTGGCAGCTAACTGATGTAGGAGGGTCTGACCCACCATGGAGAGCTCCAGTCCTAGGAAGGTGCGCCTGGGCTGTGTAAAAAGCTCAAGTGTACATAAGTTAGTGAGCAAGCAAGTAACCGACATTCCTCCATGGTCTCTGCCGTTCCTGCCTTGACTTCCTTCAATAATAAATTGTGACCTAGAGGTGTAAGCCAAATAATCATTTTCCTTGCCTAAGTTGCTTTTGGTTATTATTTTATCACATCAATAGAAAAGTAAACCAGAACACCATAGGCTCAGGTTTGGATACTTAGTCTTTAGCTGATGGACTGCGTCCCTCCAGACTGTAAGCCAGAATGAACCCTTTCTCCCTTAAGTCATTTTTGTCTGGGCATTTTATCACAGCAAAAGAAAAAAAAATCTAAGTGTCTGGTTGTTTATCTCTTTGATTATCAACGATAATTCTTCTTTCACATTTTTACTTATTACTTTTGAGTTCACAATGTGTATTTACAAACAATATAATCTGTATTTAATTAAATACCACACCATGAGTTGTATGAATGGCTGAAGAGCACCCTCAGCCCCTTCCCTCCTGGCTGTACCATGCATTTATCTATAAGGGAGAAATAAATTGATGCTGTTATTTTATGGAGATTGGGTTCTGTTAGACTAGTTCAGAGTAAGGAAAGCAACAGATTTTATTATGACTTCTCACCTTTCCCTTAACACTCCACAATTGAGCGTGCGGTGGTGCACGGCTTTAGCGCCCGCCCTCTGGTGGTGGACGTGCCTGGGTTTCCGAGTTCAAATCCAGCCTGGTCTCACTGTGTGACTCTCAGTGAGTTTCAGGAAGAAAAAAAAACACTCCACAATTATTTATAAGCTTCTACCTGTATCATTTCCCATGTTTCCAGAGGCTTTCTTTGAACATTTCTTGGAAAGCAATAATTCTGGAGACTCAGTTTCCAGCCGTTGTCTGAGAACATCTTTATCTGTTCTTCACTTACTCACAGACTCCTGCGTTACCATCACCCTCTGTATTACGACAAACTGCAGTGATGACACATTTTCTTTTGTTTTTAGAGTCTCTTCTCTTTTAGTTTTTTAGTTAGTACACAAAGCTATGTTCCATTATAGCCTTTAGACGCTTATGTCATTCTCGGCTCTTATTCAGAGCCCTTGCCTACTGTCCTCCCCCAGTCTCTCTGTGTGTTCTTGCTGCCCATTTCCTCCCCACAAACGATTCCCTCTGCTGCTTTTATGACACATATATTCTATGTTCCTTCTACCTTTCATTATGTTCTCTTCTTCCCATCTCAGGTCCCTTCTCTCTCTCTCTCTCTCTCTCTCTCTCTCTCTCTCTCTCTCTCACACACACACACACACACACACACACACGTGCACACACATGATCTATAGTTCACATATGTGAAAAACTATGTATTTTTTACCTTTCTGAGTCTGGCTTATTTCACTCAGCATAATGATCTCTAATTGTATTCATTTTTTTTCCCTGCAAATATTCTGATTTGATTTTCGTTATGGATAAACAAACGTTAAGGGGAAGATATTGACTAATAACTCCACATAACTGCAACTTAGCTTTAAAAGAGTTGAGTTTCTTGGCCTGAGGGGTCACAAACCGCCTTTGGTGGCAGCCAAAACAGGGGAGCATACTCAGTCATGGGTCAAGTTAGCTGCTGAAGGTCATTTGTTTCTGAAGCATCTTAGGCTGTAGTGTCCTTCTGGTGTGTGGTTAGTTTTTGCCAGCGTGCCCCAAACTAGAGTCCCTTGGGAGGAGGAAACCTCTACTGAGGAACTGCCTTTATCAGATTGGCCTGTGGGCAAGTCTGTGGGAGGGTTTTCTTAATTAATGATTGATGTGCGACGGCCATCGGCCATGTCACCCCTGGGCAGGTGGTCCTGAATTGTATACGACACCAGGCTGAGCAAGCCAGTGAGCAGTGTTCTTCCGTGCTTCCTGCCCTTACTGCCCTCGGTAGTAGACTGTGATTAGGATGCACAAACCAAATAAATCCTTTCCTCCTCCAGCTGGTTTGCGTCAGTGTCTTATCACAGCTGTGGAAAGCAAACTGGGACATTGTATCTCTATACTTTGTTTTGGCTCTGGCAGAAAGGATTCTCTTGAGGGGAAGTCTTGTTAGGATAATAGGCTTAGATTTAGTTTGACTATGCCTGCCCCCAATGTCATTTGTTGACCTTAACTCCTCCTTGTGAGACAGTAAGAGGGTGGGCTTAATTTGACGCTGGTATTTAGAATTGGGGCCTTTGGAAGACTTTGATGACGGTATCCTAAGGGAGCCCCAGCTGTTGGTAATTACTGACCATCTTAGTTGCTTCTCTTGATGCTGTGACAAAAGCAACTCACGGGAGAAAGGACTTATTCTGACTCATAGTTTAAAGGTAGAGTCCACCACAGAGGGAAGGCAGCAGGAGCTGGAAGCAGCTGGTTATATCACATCCAGAGTCGAGAATACGAGACAGGAATGAATGGATGTTAGCTCAGCTGGCTTCTCCATTTGATTCAGTCCAGGGTTCCCTGTCCAGGGAGTAGAACCTCCACGATTAAGGTGGGTCTTCAAACATCAAATAAATTGAGATAAACCTCAACAGGCATGCCCAGAGGCTTATCTCTCAAATGATTCTGTCATGTTGGCAATACTCACCACACTGACTCTATAAGAAGAATGAGAGACAGAGACAGACAGACAGACAGACAGACACACACACACACACACACACACACACACGCCCTGACTCTGGCCCTTCAGTGTCTTGTACCATTCCATTCCAGGACTTGCTAGCCAGAAGACCATCACCAGATGTAGTCCTTTGACCTAGGACCTCCAGAACCATGAGGCAAAATTAAAACCTAACCCAGATTGAGATATTGTGCTACCGGCAACAGAAAACAGGCTAATAATGCAACCTGAAGTACAGGGGCTCAAAATGGCGCCCCTTCAGCATTCTTCACAGTGAGAACTGGGTAAAGCTAAGTAAAGCTCACGGACACTTGTAGGCCACCTTAAGATTGGGTCTTCATGGGGCTTTTACCCCTCCAGCTTATCTACAAGCAAGCCCACCAGCAGCAATCTATCAGTTACAGACTACGTCGTCCTTCCCTGCCACTGGTTTCTGAGGTCAGGTCCTTAGTTTCTGTTCTACCAAGCGTGTATCTGCAGGTGTTGCCCTGTGGGGCTTCACTTGCTCCAGGAAAAATTCTTGATTTTCCAGGTTTGCCTTTCTATTTGACTTCAGTGTGGATGGTTCCAAGCTCCTTAAGGCAGGTTCAGAAACCAGAAGTCTCATTTTTTCATCTGTTATTTTATCTCAACTGGGCATGTTTCCTATTTTAAAGGCTTTGAGATACTGTTATTGAAGTGGAAATTAGAAATTAAAGCTATGCAAAGAATGTATCAAGAAAGTGGCCCTATGTTGACTGCTATGGTTACCTGCCCAAGCATTATACCAGACCAGAGACTTCCTGAGAGATGACAGGCCACAGTCACCTTTATCTCGCTATGTAAATATACCACACTTTGAGTAAAGACAACACTGTTCTACTTTCAATTCTAAAGTAAGTTTACCACTTGAAATAAACCAGAGTAGCTTTGAACCACAGGCATACAGCAGATAATGTTGTCATCAGCAGTCAGTAGAGATGTGCTTTTTGTTATAATGGCTTCCAGTAAAGAGTTTACAGAAGTGACTCAGTGAAGACTATTCTGAGTGGGCTTATGCTAATACTTTCTGAGTACAGATGCCCGGATGATGTGACAGCAGGTGGGACTTTTGCATCCTCAGTGGCTGGCTTGAGGGTTTGTATTAAATACATTTGTCCCTTCAGGTTTTACACTTATTGTGTAAGACATGGGGGCAATATGACATGCCTTTTGACCAACCCCATTCCAATTTGACTGAATAAATAAAATATATCAGTTAACAGATGACAGGACACTGAAGCTGTTGCATTATGCACAAGGCTGATGTGGGCTTGTGTGGCCTCTAAGTGTAGGCAAGTGTCAGTCCCACTACTGAACTTCAAAAGCACATCTGAGGGACAGAGCCAAGCAGCTCCTCCAAGAGTGGGAGGAGCAAGGAACAGGAAATTCCCACGTGACGCGGAGACTAGCCTACACTGATAGATTTCGCATCTTGGCTGCTATGGGTGGGGAGAAGGCAGCGTGTGAAGCTGTTGGTGTTCCTCCACTGGGAAGGAAGTCTGGGGGTGGGTGAGAGCTACCTGTAGAAGCACTCGGTGGCTAGAGATTGGTTCTGGTAGTAACTGTGGCTTCAAGGCTCAGTCATCTTCAGTCAGGTCTGTGAAAGTCATCTGCCTTTCTGTGATGAAAGCTGAGATGCTTGTGCAGTGGGACCACTCGAATGTGACGGGTTACATCCTAGCCCAACCTTGGAACAGGGGCACCACTGAAATCCTTCCCGGGAAACACAGGCAGTGAATTATGCGAGTTAGAGCTGGGAAATAAGGCTCTGTCTGCTTTTACAGCTGTACTCAAAGGTCAGCAATTCCCAGGGAAATGCCAAAGTCTAAACTCAAACTCCTGGTATGAACATTTGGTTTTGTTCACTAAAAGAGACACCCCCCTTCGTTCTTATATGACCAACACAGTGACCACCCCCCCCACCCCAACTCCTTGAGCAGTAGTCAGCTTAGAGTTCTGAATAAAGTTCATATTTGGAATACTTGAAGGCTTTATGAGAAAACATTTTTAGGAAAGATGAAACAAAGTAGACTTTTTGGGGGGTGGCCAAAATGTTAAGCAAACTCCATCTTAATAAACAGCTCAGTAATTTAATGTGTTAGGCAAATTAACCACAAACGATCTAGGCTTACTGACATGGCTATCCTATAAGTAAATGCTGGAGAGCTATGTGAGCCTGCTGAAAGTTCAGCAGATGTGTGTTTGCCCAGAGCAGATTTTCTGCCCTATGAAATTCCCTTCAGAGGGATCCAGGGGAAGCTTGACAGGAGCAACTGCAAGGCACAAGAAACAGTTACCTCTTCCATTTTGCTCAGCACAGGGATTTAATTAAACTCACTTTGAGTCCATAATTCACACATCTCGCCTTGTTCTTTCTCAGCCTTTCTTGAGACTGCTTTGTTGGCTAATTACAGCATGTCTGCCTCTAACAGAAAGACTTATGCAGAGAGGACATAGTCTGTAGTTTTTCTTTACTTAATAAAGATGCAGCTGGCCGACATGACAGCAATTAGAGGAGACTCTGTGTCCCACGGAAGAGGGAGATGCAGATAGTTCATAAAGTTAGCAAGAGCCACTGTTACTAAATATTTACTGGCCCATAAAAATAAACAGTATTTTTATTTTATTATTTTTTTAATTAAAAAGTGTGTGTGTGTGTGTGCGTGCGTGCGTGCACATGTGCTAGAGCAGAGGTATGTGTGTATGGTACACACACATGTGGATTGTGAGTCCATGTTCAGGGGCCACAGGAAGGTGTCAGGTGTCCTATTCGAGTATCGTCCACCTTATTCCTTTGAGACAGTCTGTCATTGAGCATGGAGCTAGGTTTGTGGTCAGCATGCCTCAGTGGATCCTCCTATCACCATCCCACCCCACACACAGTGTGTGTGCAACCATGCTAGAAATTTCCCCTGACCAGAACCCAGAAGTTCTGGTCCTCACGGTTGGTCAGCAAGTACTTTATCTATAGAATCATCTCCTCGGCACCCTTTTGTTTATACTATGCTGTTGGTTGTGGTGGTTTTTTTTTTTTCCTTATTTGTTTGCATGCAGAGGTTACATTGCTTCACAACCTACATTTGAATGAAATGAAACAGAAAACTGAGCTCTCCCCTGGGAAAGTACCTGGCAGAGAGACCCGAGAACAACTCTTCTGATCTTTGCTTGTCCTGAAGATTCTAGCCATTGTCCCCAAACTTAATCTACTCAAAGGCAGCTCTTTAAGCCATGCATATATTAGGAAAAGCTTGCAGCTTTTGACTATCTACCCCCAGGATAATTCCCACAAAAGTAGGTTTGGTGGAAAAGTTTAAGGCTTCTGTAATTATTTATCTTCTCTCTCTCTCTTTCTCTCTCTAACTAGACACTTGGCTAGTGTTTAGCCACCATAGCCTGTGGCTTCTCTTCAAACCTTTTGCATCAGTTGTTTAATTGATTCTCTCTATGGTCTCACACGATGGTTAGAAACATGCGTCAGAATTTGTTCCATTGCTCAGTAAGTGAGTGCTTCAGCATGCTTAGTTGGCCAGTGCCTCTGCCCAGCTGTCAGTCAAAGGGAGCTAATAA
The DNA here is from genome assembly GCF_011762505.2 of Arvicanthis niloticus. NCBI lineage: Eukaryota > Metazoa > Chordata > Mammalia > Rodentia > Muridae > Arvicanthis > Arvicanthis niloticus. The sequence continues at coordinate 69,252,746 of NC_047665.1, read as the reverse complement.
TAATATTTCCCTCATGGTATGGGTGTGAAGAATAAGTGAAGTAAAGCATGTGACGAGCTCAGGAATGCCTTTGGCTTACTGTGAACATGCAATATATTTCTTACAGCTTAAATCTGGAATGACCCACGGAAGCATAAATAGTCATGGGTTGGACTATGGAGATTGGATCATGGGTCTCTGACCTTGATAATAGTTGAATCCAGTAATGGGTTCTTCTCTTGACTGGCCATTGAGATGCTCAGAAGGTAGGATCACGTTGCATGGAATAGGTCCTTGGGAGCTACATTGTCTTGTATCTCTCTCTACCTCCTGTCTAGCATTGGTGAACCACTTTGCTCCGTAGCATACTTCCCATCAGGATGTTACATCTCTACACAGACCCATAAGCAGCAGAGTCAAGGGATCATAGATTGAAACCTTGAACCTAAATAAAGTATAAAATAAAGCATCTCCTTCTTTGTCTCTTCTCACTAGTAGATGAGTGACTGACACATGATGCTTCTTGTGTTGATTATGGCTGGAATGCCTGTTAGTTGTTATTAGAAGTCCGATATTAGACGTCAGACCGCAGTTCAGAACAGACCACTCCAGACCACACAGTTCCAAGGGGAGGGGGGAGGTTTATTCAGGAGATAGGGAAAAGGTGGGGGAAAGAATATGGAAGAAGAAGAGAGAAGAGGAAGAAAAGAAGTAGAGGCCGGTCATGACCACGTGGAGAGAGAGGAAGAGAAGGGGGAGGGGACAGAGAGGCAAGAGGGTAAGAGATTAAAAGATTAAGAGGGTAAAAGAGAGAGGAGGGGGCAAGCAGCCCCTTTTATAGTGGACCAGACCTACCTAGCTGTTGCCAGGTAACTGTGGAGGCGGAGTTTAGACAGAATACTAACAGTGCCATCTGTAATATCTGCTTATTGAAGATTTGCTTGCTCTCGGGTCTGGCTATGCAACTTGGTGACAAAGAGCCCACGTGACTGGCAAGGCTCTGCATTTGGTGCCCAGCGCAGAGAAAGGAAGAAAACAAGATAGAAAGGAGTGAAAGAAAGAAAATAATAACAAAAGGATTTAAAGTTTTCATTTGTTTTAAGTCTATTTAAATTCCATGTCCTGAATAAGCTACCCATCCCTCCCCTGTGTTCCTGGTCTCCATTTAAATAATATAAATACACATAGTTACATATGTAGTCATGACATGTGAAAGAAAATAAATGGAGCCAGATTACTAGGAAACTGAATTTTGAATGGAAAATTTGAACAGTGGCCATTAACAAAGGTTAACAAAAGAGTGGCCAAGTCTGAGCGAGGCGAGGGTCAGGGGATAAGAGATAGAAAACAGAGCATGCTGGGGAAAGACTTGAGCTTTCGTTTGGCCACACAATTCTGATGCTGAGAATGTAGATCGGAGTCAGAGGAATTATCTCAAATTATGCAGTGAAATTTAATGAACACAGCTAAGGAAACCTTTTGCTTTCTCCCACTTATCTCTTGTCATTGGTGTTTATATTTAATTGCACTGCGTTAAGTGCCAGTATGTACATGTGGAGGGCAGAAGACAGACTGAGAAGTTCCCTGAAGATCCTGGGCATCAAACTCAGGTCCTTAGACTTGGCAGCAAGCCCTCTCACCTGCTGAGCCCTCTTGTCAGCCCACTTCTTTCCTTCTTTAAAATAATTATGTGCAACACATTTTACAAATAGATCTTCTTTGTACTGTAACACATACACACTGTTGTAGTTAGTTAATCAGAGGTAAATGCAATCTTTGTTTTATGGAAAGATAACCTCAAAAATTAACTAGTCAGGCGGTTTTCTTCCAGGTCATCAATGTTATTATCTTATGGTATGGATCCAATGTAGGCCGTATGAGCCTCTGTTCAAGCTTTACAAATTACACTGTCGTGTCGACTGTCTGCCGTTCTTATCTGCGTGAACTTCCCTCGTCAGAGTAAGAGTCTAGGCCTGAGATCCCCAAATTCCATCAGAGCCATAACGACCTGGGATCACAGAACTGCAGCTAATGACAGCCTTGAGCTACACTGTAGAGTCTGCCAGCTAGGCAAGCCCTGCTGAATTCTCTAGGTAAGTTTGCTGAGGTAACCACATTACAGAGAACATGCATTCATCGGCTCCTGGTGGTAGAACCAGTCTCCACAAGACAGTTTGTGCCTGGCCATTCCCAGTCAACAGCAACCTCTCCAGACTCTGCCAAGTTTCTCCAGCTTCCCACTCAGCCTGCTCATCTGTGCAAGGAATGAACCTGCCCTGAACATCAGTTTGGTTGACTGTGGACTTACACACAGCTCTTGATCCTAAGTAAGAGCTCATTTGGAGACAAAATAAATAAGCATGGCCCAGGAACATGGATTCACGCTGCCCTGAATGGTCTATTCCATCACACATCATGAGCTTTTATGATCACAGAATTAAAACACAAAACAATGCCCTCATCAAATACATTGGTGGGGATGCCAGGTAGATGCATTTCAGCAAAGTGGGGAAGTCTCTGCTATAGGTTTCAGACGGTTTTCTGACATTCTTAACTTCTGAGCTGGTAAAAGCTGTGGTCTGCTACGTTAATATATTCCAAAGGTTTTTTGTTATTGTTTTTTGTTTTCATGAAAAGACCAGTAGGTCAGATATACAGGTTGCATAACAGTCCACTAAAAGGACAAAAGATAGCCCCAAATTGTGACTCTTAAAAAAAAGTAAGTGTGTGTGTGTGTGTGTGTGTGTGTGTGTGTGTGTGTGTGTGTGTGCCTGTGTACATACTGGGGATCTGTGGGTCCTCTTCTACTACTTTAAGCCAAAATTGGATTCTTTCCTTTCCTTCTTTCTTGTGTGTGGGTTTTTGCCTGCATATGTGTTTGTATATGACATGTGTGCAGTTCCTGCAGAGGACAGAAGATGGCGTCAGATTCCTGGTACTGGACTTAACAGCTGTGAGCTCACAGATATCACTGTTGTAAATGCATCAGAAGTCCTTGGAGTTTGCTACCTAACTCTGTTTGGACACTGTCAGAAGACATGTCCATTAGCCATTGAGGGCATCCCCCTACAGACTTCTCCCACCAAGTGGCTCAAAAGCGCCTGCAGTGCCCCGGGTACTCAACTGTCCCTCTGTGCTTGTCCTTTGGGCAGCAATGTGAGCCTTTGGGGACAGTTGGGAGCTTAGAAGAAAGGTCATAAAGAAGACAAGTGGAAGCCAATAATCCTGATAAACATAAAAGCAAAAATGCTCAATAAAAGTCTAGCAAACCAAATTCCACAGCATGTTAAAATGCTCACACACTACACAATCAAACAGGGTTTGTCCTTGGGACATGTGATGGCTAATCTTGGTTGTCAACTTGATTGTATCTGAAACTAAATAAAAAACTGCTGGGCACTCCCTTAAGATGACAGTCCATCATGATGAGGCTTGATAGATGAAGGAAACCAGAGATAAATCCCCGAAGCTCTTTGAAGAAGGGAGTCTCATTTTTGTATTAATAGATGGAGATTAGTATAGAGGATGGATTATACAGAGAAGAGGGGAAAGCAGGAGCCAGATGAGGAAGCCACTGTGGCATTCAGGTGGGTATAGACATGGAATGACAAACATAGAAAGTGATACATCAGGCACACACTGAGCCAGGATCCATTATAACAGCTCATTTAAACGGAACTGCATAGCTATGCACTCATGCATACATGAAAAAGAGCATTAAACTGGTAAAAACGAAGTATCAGGAAAAACATTTGACATCATATGACAAAGAATAGCCTACTTTATAAAAACCTCATATCAGGTAGAAAGGTAGAAAGTTTATCATAGTTTAAAAAGTCTAATCTGAAGAGTTAGGGGAAGGGTTGAAGGCCCAGAAGTAGACGAGAACTCCACAGAAAGACCAACAGAGTCAACAAACCTGGACCCCTGGGAGCTCTCAGAGTCTGAGCCTGCAACCACCACAGGCTGGAACAAGGTCCCCTGTACATATGTAGCAGACAGGCAAGTCAGTCTTCATCGCTGCCCTGACTGGCGTCAGTGGGAGAGGATGTGCATAATCTGGCAAAAACTTGATGTGCCAGGGTTGGGGGATACCCAGGGGATGGTCCCACCGTCTCAGAGGAGAAGGGGGAGGGAACAGGAGGGAGAGCAGCATTTGGGGTGTGAACAATAAATGAGTAAATTTGTTTAATTTGCCTAGATGATTTTTAAAATTTCAATAATAAGTGATAAATACCCAGTGCAATAGAGGCATGGACGTTACAGAGGTAGTCTAAACTGAGTCAAAATCCCATGGCTAGGAAGGAAATTGGCCCAATAAGGGCATCTACTACTTTTGTTTTGCTAAATGGTCATGGTGACAAGTTGTCTTCCAAATATAGACGTTTATACCTTTAGATCTGTGTTGCTATCAGCTTTTGGTCAGGGCAGCTTCTGTTTGCAGTGGCCAATAGTTAATGCAAAGGCTCCTAACTGGTCAAAGTGTTGAAAAAAATGACTGTTAAATGCTCAGCCCCAGAGAAGACATATGTCACCCCCTCTGTGGCCCAGGGACTATCATGGAAGAGAGAATTGAAAGAATGTAAATTCCAGAGGATGAGGAGGAGTGTGGAGAGAGGATGAGGGGGAGGAGTGTAGAGAAGAGGATGAGGGGGAGGAGTGTGGAGAAGAGGATGAGAATGAGGAGTGTGGAGAAGAGGATGAGGGGGAAAAGTGTGTTTTTTAGACATGATATGGCTGCTGTTGTACTCAGAAATTCACAGCAGCTCTCCTTACCAGCCTCAGCCCTGTACAAACTGGAGCTCACTGACATTCCACCACGGTTGTGAGAAGAAGTGCTGTGGGCAAGCATTGGTTGCTGAGGAAGAGGAGTCTTAGAGCCTCTGATAAGTCGCTCATGGTCAGTTACAAATGGAACAGAGCAGAACCTCCCACTCATGTTCATGAACAGGTCCTATGGGTCTCAAACAAACACATGAACAAAAGCAGTGGAAGTGGAGGAGGGGCCTTGGGAGCAAAGGTTGCAGCAGGGGGGAGGGGAGATGTAATAGAAATATGTGATATACATGCATGAAATGTCAAAGAATAAGTAAACAAAAATAAAAGAAAACATTTGTTACCTTCTCCATACTATTGGGTGTAATCAGCCCCCTTTTCAACCAATACCTGAATTTTTAACTGTAAACTCCCAGGGAAAATTGGCATTTATTAAAGGAATATTATTCTGAGGAAAAACAAACTAGTGACTCCAGCAAGATAAAAATAAATGTTTCTAAGTAGATTGAATTTCCTCATCAGAAATGATTCCCTTTAATTTCTGAAAGGCAGAACTATTTAAAACCATTAAGATTAAAACTTAAATAGTATGTTTCAATTTAATTTAAACAAATTATATGAATTGACCTTTTGTTTAATTTTTATTATAATTTTTAACAACCCAAAGGGAGTATTTTGTATATTAAAAAACAATCTAAAAATCTGGAAAGGTGGGTAAACATGCATGACCTGACCTGACCACCAGCATCAGGTCGAGTGATGTAGAGGGACACCAGCACTGCCTGATGGGAAGGGACCGGCGGACCTGACACTGCTTTGTAGAGGCTGGTGTACAAGCAGGAAAGGGAAGGAAAGACATGAAGAGACTGTTAGCTGGGCTGGATTTGAGCACCCGCAGGAGAAATAGTTGCAGGAGATTTTGGGGAGAGGGGACATTATTACTCTTATACACGTCCTCCTGAAAGCGCTGTTGCTTTGAAAAAATACAGCAAAATACCACCGACAATAAAGGCCACATTTACAAAGGCCTGACTTTGGACCCTGAACAGAGCTCTTGCTGGCAGTCATTTGCCTGCCTGACCACAGAGTCTAACCACAAAAGAAGAGACACAGAACAGGTCCAGTGCAGAATGAGCTGAAGTCAGGCCTGGAGAGAGCCCGACTTAATCCTTCCTGTATTCCATGTCTTCACTTGCTAGGTGTGTTCCTAGGAGCTCTGTGAGAAGAATACACTTTAAAGTGCTCTGCTGGCTGGTTTTATGTTCACTTGACATAAGCTAGAGTGCTTAGGGAAGCGGGAATTTCAGTTGAGAAAATTCCTCCAGAGGATCTGCCTTTGGTTAAGTCAGTGGTGCATTTTTAAAATGAGTAATTAATGAGTCCTTTGTGGGTGCTGCCACTTGAAGTATATACAAAGCAGATTGAGCAGGCTGTGAAGGAGGAGCAAGCCAGTAAGCAGAATCCCTCCACGGCCTCTGCCTCAGTTCTCAGCCCCAGATTCCTGCCTGGAGTTCCTACCCTGACTTCCTTCAATGCTGGACTGTAATGTGGAAGTGTAAGCTGAATAAACCCTTTCCTTCCCAAGTCACTTTTTGTATACTGGTTTTTCACAGCAATGGGAATCATGGAGGAAGGTTGTTTGCTGAGTCACACCCAGGCTCATGCTTAGCTAGCTTTCCCATACACTCTATGACCACCTGCCTAGGGATAGTGCCACCCACAGTGGGCTGGACACTCCTGCATCAGTTAATATTCAATCCTCCACAGATGTGACCATAAGCCATTCTGACCTAGGCTTCCTCAGTCAAGATTTTTATCTCAGTTGTCTCTAAACAAGTTGGCAAAGCAAGGTAGGACAGCCTTCCATATCTAAATATGGTGCCATGTAAATGGTCATAAAGTGGGTGGTGGATCCCTTGAAACTGGGGTTATAGATGGTTGTGCCCCACTCGTTGTTGGTCCTGGAACTGAATCTGGGTCCCCTGCAAGAGCAGCAAGCGTGCTTAACGTCTGGGCTCGCTCTCGCTCTCTCTAGTTCCTTCTTCCTTTGTTAAACAAGAAGCAGGGGCAACCCCCCCCCCCCCCTGCCACACAGACACACATCCATGGTCAATCAGGAGTTGAAAGGTTAGAAAATATCAAGGGCAACACTAGGCACAGGAAGAACTGTCCCTTAACCCAGGAGCCAGACTGACATGGTCTCTGCCTGGGATCCTGTGTGTATTCACCCTTGGAGTCCTGTAACTTTAAGTTTTTCAAAACCTATTTTTAATGATGGTTCTTAAACACTTTAGCCTCCCTTTTAGCCGACCACCCACTAGAGGTAGGGGAAAAGAAAGGCTACGGGCAGGGGAAGTGAGCCTGTGTTATCTAGAAATCAGCAGTTCAGTTCACAGGTCAGCAATGACAGCTCGATCCACTTACAAACACCTCACAGATACACCAGCAGTCCAGTTTGGTAGAGCCAGGAAGGCAAACGCAAATCAGCAGCAGTGGCACGACCTAGCACAGACAGCCAGGCCTCGGGCCTTGGCACAAGTCACCAGGAAGGACCACCGCCAACAGGAGTGCAAAGAGAAGTTCTCGGCTCTGCCTCTCTCAGGGAAGCAAAGATTAGCAAAGATGCAAGACCAACAAGCATTGCAGTTAGCTCTACAGGCAAGCCTAGCTCAGCCTCTGTCACTGTCTGTTGAGTCCTATTTTTACTGTCCAAACATCATGTGTCCTCCATGTGTCTTGTCTCAGCTGACATCACTCTGCCAATCAGCCCAAGGACACAATAAGAAACTGCAGCACAGCACCAGAAGTTGCTTTTTTTTTTTTTTTTTTTTTTTGATGCATTTCTTTCTGTGGAGTCCTGACAAATGCAGCTCAACTATACAATGTAAGGCGGACCAATACTTGCATGTTGTTAGCAAAGAATCCTTCATCACGTGTCCTTTCATGCTTTTGCTTTAGCAGAACATCCTTTCTCCTGTAGCTGCTTCAGCTAAACATTCCTTCACGAGTCTACCTTAGCCCTTCACCTGTGTCCACTTCAGGAAAACACTCCATGTTTTTCCCCCAGCAAAACATCATCCAATACAACTGACTTCCCCAAGAACCCTTATAGTTTCCACTTCAAAGCCCATTTCACCAGGGCCAAAGCCACTTCTGTCCCCACCATCTTGCTACCCTGTGAAGCCCTTCCCTCCCTACCTCAACTCTAGCAGCCACCATGTTCATATCTTCTTCTGACCTGTCAATCATCTACATTGTTACCCTCCTGGACCTTCTGGTTTAGAGGACTTATAACAGTTGCATTCATTTCTCCAAGAGCAGATAATAGTCTCACATGTAAAATAAATACACTTAAAGTCCCCAGCTCGCTCTTGTCATGCACCACCACCATCTCCTCTGGGGCATAATGAGTAACCATCCTGGGCTGGGTAAGGCAGTCCCTATAGCTTTGAGTTCCTTGCTGGCTACAGTCAGCCAAAGCTATGTCTGCGCACACACTCACAGACCAACAAGGAATGAGAATTCCAGAGATAACTTGGCACGGACGCCTTGAGGAGTACACTGTCTTTTTCTTTATTAAGACAAATTATGTGCTTCTGTATCAGTATCCATGCATCACAGATCCAGCTCTGAGACACATGAACCTGGAACTGTCCACAGGTGTTATCTGAAGTCTGACCCATGCCTGTCACAAGAGCACAGGAAATCTCTTAACCCATCTGGCATCCTGAGCAAAATCTAGCCAAGAATATCAGTCATAAAAAGAAAACTTGTTTTTCAGTGAAAGCACCTGGTAACTTTCCTGTGATTTGTGGAATGTAGTTAAAGCACATCTTCAAAAGTTTCCCAGGGGGGCACTTCCTCAATCCTCTCCCCATCCTAAATCTAAGTCCACAGACAGACAGGTCTCTGGCCAGACACATGTCTTCCCTTTGCAATGGATCATAGCTGATTGTGCTTGTGTTTACTGGAGAGCTGGGTGGGTCATGGGATGTTGGTCTCTAACAGTCACGTCAGTCAGCACATACTGAAGATATTCTGAGCAACATGGGTGCAGCTCGAGGAGAGTCAGCTCTTGGGGTGTGATGCTTTCTAGTAGTTGGGGGATTTACCTAGGTATCCCTCTAAGGATATATATCTTCTTAATAAATTCCGTGCTTCTCCAAAAGAGGAAGTGTGTTTTCCAGAGCCCAGCAGTCAGGAGATAAAAACTAGAATAACTCACTCAGGCTGCTTCAGCCTGGGATTCCTCAGCAGATGGGGTAACAGAATGTAAACATTGATGTCTAGCATCAGCCCTGGCCCTCCCTGGAGGTGAGGAGAACTTGGCTGCTCCTGCTGAGCACTGGCTAAGGAAGTTCACAAAAGAGGGATGTATTTATTAATTGTTTCACTAAGTTTGAAACTTTAGAAGAAAAGCAACAAGGAGGAAACATGGGGCTTCCTCCCTACATAGTCTTGACTGTACCCCCTGTCCTTTCCAGCCATCACAGTTCAGGGGCCAAAGCTTTTCTGTGCTTTCCTAATGGGCTAAGTGAGCTCTGGGAATCTGAGCTGACTTGGGTGTTAAAGCTCCGTCTTAGAAGTTCTTGACTGTTGGCCTCCTACTCAATCCCCCGGGGTCCCTTTTACACCAAGTGAGGCTTCCAGAGTGTCACACACCCCACTCCAGCTGTGACAGTCTGCCTTTTAAAGCCTTCTGGCAGGAGCCCAGCACTTAACGAAGTCTTTTCATTTAGTCAACACTGATCATGCGATCAATGATGGTTGCATACATGGGTTATGGTCCTCTGAGACTGCAATGGAGCTTCAAACTTATTGCTGAGTGATGCTTTAGGCTTTTAGCATCATGGAGCAAGGTTAGCATTGTGTCGTGTGTCTGTGGTGATGCTGAAGCAATGGAAAGTGCAGTCTTAAGAAAAGTATGACACATGCCAGACATGATGGTACATACATAATCCCAGCCCTTGGGAAGCTAAGGTAGGAGGATTGAGACTTTGAGACAAGCTTGGGTTTCATAGCAAGTTCTAGGCTGGACTGGGCTGTTAGTGAGACCTTGTCTAAAGACTATGCACACATATGCAGAAATAAGTGACTATGTTAGTTGTTTAAGTATTTAGTCTATCTACTGATTATAAACAGGCTTGTGTGTGAGTTACTCCAGCATAAGCTGCCTCACACACCCCAGCTCTATCATATTTCTTGACTACAGCAAAACACCACATTGAGCGGCTGACTGTGTCATATAGGCTTATGTGAATGTACTCTAGAACATTCCCACAGTAACAAAATTGACCAATGACGCATTACGATGTGTCCCTATGTCTAATTGGCTTATGACATTACAAGTAAGGAAAATTTCAAGCTAAGTTTGGGGATGTTGCTTCAACCTAAAGCACTCCTTAGGCTCGTGCTAAGTCCTGGGCTCCACTGCCAACACCAGGAAAGAAGGGGGAAAAAAAAGAGAACATCAGACTGGCATATACAGACAGGAATTGCTAACTACAGGATTCAACTTAAGCGAGACTTTAAAAGCACAGAAATGGTCACAGATGACACAAGTCTGGGTGAGAGGGACAGGCAGCTCCTCCTTCTCAAAGGAGGGTCATCATATTTAGAAAATAGAAATATAGCAGTTAAGTTTGAATAAAAAGAAAAAAATAGCAATACTTGAAAAAATAGTCACAAGCTGTGCTAGAGCCCAGACACAGAACATAACGGTTAGCATGCACGAGGCCCCACGATCAATTCCCACCTGATGTTCATATAAACTGATCCCCAAGTACTGGGAGGAACATACTTATACTAAATTATAAAAAATTATTTCTCACCTGTCTAGAATCCAAATTTAGTTCCATGTTTTGGGGTTCATCTGCTAGTCCTGTTTTTTAGAGAGCTGTTTCTCCTGGCACCTGACCTAAGAAACATAACACTTTAATAATGATTCCATTTTCAGAGACTAACTTTAGAGAAATAAAGAGAGGGCTGGAGAGATGACTCAGCCATTAAAGGCTAGGCTCACAACCAAAACTGTAAGAGAAATAAAGAGAAACGAGCTAAGGTTTTTTATAAAATCATATATAGAAGGATGATTACCACAAAGGTGTTGGTGCTACCCCAAACTGAATACTATAAACTCCATATTATGTTTACTTTTAATAAATAGATGCTCTGTTAATTTCCATTTGTAGTATTCAATAATTATAGCAGATCAAGTCAATGAAATATTGTGAACCAGGAAGTGTGATGGTGTTGGTCTGTATTTGTTGACATGTTAAAGCCCCATACCATGTTAAATAAAAACATCATAAACATGTATAGTATAATTTAATTTATAAACATGATATGTGTAAATATGCATGGGGATTTTGAAAAGTGCACATGAAAACATTAACATCATCTTTGGATGATGAGATTCAAACTTAAGCTTTATACTAGTTCTCACATTATATTTCTCTTAATAGTTTTTATAGTCTACAGGAAAATATTTGTGTTTGCAATAAAGTCTGTGTCAAGCTGGGTCTCAGCAGAAATCAGATTGGCACCGCTTACTGAAGAGACCATTGTAATTGCATAAACAGGGCTTAGGGAAATCAGCAGACAGTTCACTACTCCAGAGCTGGAAAAAGCAACCACCTTGCCGCCCAAAGCAGTCATGTTTATTCACAAAGTTTGAGATAGAAGGAGCCCAGCTGGGCATAGGCACATAGGAACTATAGACCGGCACATTCTTCCCTTCCCTGGTAGTGACTCCCATCAGCTACAGTCAGCTATGGACCAGAGAAGAGCGGCATTGATGCATCAGTCTCGGGGGAGAAGGAGCAGGTCTGGGATATACCACTCCCGTAGTCGCTGATTCATCCTGCTTACTCATTCAATCCTATACAGTGGACATCAACAGCAGTAGTTATATCAAGTAGTGACAAGAGTTCCTTACTTCCCCTCTACAAGTGAGAGGAAAACCCAGGTCAACAACAAGAACCCAATTTGTGACAAGCCTGAGCTTGCAGAAGGCAAGCAGCCTAAAATTCTAAGAGTCGCCAGGCTTTCGAGAAGGAAGTTCACACTGACTGGTTCCTCAGTAACTAAGCTCATGAAGAAAGGTACATCCAACCTAAGAGAAGGAGTTGGGTAAGTTCTGAGGCCATCTGTAATCTTATTTGTTAGTGTTCAAAAGCTGAAAGATTCAGATACAGAGGGGATTTGAGGTTGTCATGGATGGCTTTCTTATGGTAGTTACCTGTGCGTCAGTTAACAGTCAGGGTGGGGCAATGGTGAGGGCCTCTGCTTGGGTCTTCTCATATGTGAGCTCCTCTTAGACTTCTGAACGAGGGATATAGCAAAGCCACTGGAGGTGGAGAAAGAAAGCATTTTAAAAATCTGTATTTTTAGGATAGGGGTACGAAACCATTTTGGGAAATGAGTTTATCAAGTCAAGTGAGCGTCAGAAAGGTCCCTCAGACACCCATCAGTGCTGCAGCCTCAGTTAACCTGATCACCCTGGGTCACACAGAAATGGCATGTAGCAGAAGACTTTGAAAGAGAGTGTGGCATTCTGCTAAGGAAGAAACCAGAAGGGGCTGGCTTACACTCTCCTCTCTCCAATGTACCTAGTGGAACAGGAAGAAAGAAGAATGACTATAGGGCTTGATCCTATAGGGTCAGGGCATTATATACCTCTGTGAGCAGGGAGCACGTGGACTTAAATGAGTTTCTGACAGCCTGGGTTAGCCTCCTCCTAAGGCTGCCACTGAGCCCAGGAGACTCCTCCCTTACCCTCCTCCACACATTGCTACCTCCACCAAACAACTAGGAATCTGCAGCAGGAGCAGTATCCCGGCAAGGCCAAGCCTTATCGACCTCTGGGGTCAGAGAGCAATGCAGCTGGAGCAGGGCAGTGGGATGCTGAGCCGGTATCATCCCCAAGACTACCAGTGGGTCCGTGGGACCCTGCAGTTCATTCACCCACAGAGCTGTTGACTAGACTGAAGAGAAACCAAGGAACTGAGAACCACATTGTTGAGCACAGAGCAGATACGTCAGAAACCCAATAGTGCCCAGTCCAAAGCCCATGTGAAGTGAAAACTTAAGGGAAAGTCAGTTGTGATAGTGGGTGTTTTGCTGGGGCAAACATGGGAAGTAACGTCTCGATGAAGTGTACACAGGTGAAAAGACCTTTCGCTAAGGCAGACTCATGAAGGAACATTTAGCTGAAGCAGACACAGGAGAGGTGTTCTGCTAAAACAAGCACATGAAAGGACACACGATGAAGGATTCTTCACTAACAACATGCATGTACTGGTCTGCCTTACACTGCATGGTTGAATTCACGTGTCAGAGAAACAGAGAGAAACACACCAAGAAACTTTTGCAGTGTGCTGCAGTTTCTTGCTGCTTCTGTGGACTCAGGTTGATTGAATACTGATGTCAGCTGAGATAGATGCAAGTGCTGAGACAAGACCGGTGGGGGCCAGGAGATGTTTGGAGGGAGTATAAATAGGACTCAATGGATGATGACAAAGGCTGAGCTTGTCTTGCTTCTAGAGCTAGCTGTGCAATGCTTGTTGGTCTTTGTGTCTTTGTTGATCTTCACTTCCCTGAAAGAGGCACAGCTGAGAACTTCTCCTAGCTTTCCTGCTGGTCTTTCCTGCTGACTCCAGCGCTGAGGCCTGGCTGTCTCTGCTAGGTAGTGACATTAATGCTGATTCATGTTAGCTACCAAACTGGACTGCTGGTGTATCTTCATGTGAATCAGGATACCACTGCTGACCTGTGAACTGAGCTGCTGACTCCTAGACAACACAGATGGGAGTGACTCCAAAGAACCTTTCTAAACAAGTCCACTTCCTTTCTTTTCCACTACCTCTGGTGGGTGGTGGGCTAAAAGAGAGGTTAAAGCATTTAAGAATCATCATTAAAAATAGGCTTTGAAAAAAATTAAAGTCACACCCACTATAGCAGCAAGTGCCCAAAATGTGGTTGGATGGGTTCAAGCTAGAACTAAACTGCGCCTTCTCCGTTGGTATAGTTTGCTACATGAAGCATCATAGACGGAGCAGGTAGTAATGTTTCTTCATTGTCTATTTTATTAAATAATTTGAGAAGCATTGGTTTTATTCCTCCTTAAATGTTTGGCAGTGTCCAGCAGTGAATCCATTTAGGGTTTGATTCTTTTTTGTCAGATTTTTATTTTATATGCATTGGTGTTTTGCCTATATCAATGTCTATGTGAGGGTATCGGATCCCCAGGAATTGGAGCTACAGACAGTTATGAGCTGCCATGTGGTTGCTGGAAATTGAACTCAGGTCCTCTTGAAGAGCAGCCAGTGCTCTTAGCTGCTGGGCCATCTCTCCAGACCTTAGAGATTTATTATTATTATTATTATTATTATTATTATTATTATTATTATTATTGCTTGATCCCTCTCTCCTCCTCCTCTCTATTGATCTACCTCCTTCTCTCCATCCCCCTCTCCTTCCTCCATTTCCTCCCCCCATCACTGTGTAGACCAGTGGCTTGCTTCAAGCTGTGCCTCTGCCTCCTGAGTGCTGAGATCAAAGGTATTGGCCACAGCATCCAGCTACTTAATCAACCATATTGCTTGTTTTTATATATCTGGTTAAACTGTTTGTCCCGTTATGGCTTAATGTGGTAGGTCATATGCAAATAGAAGTCCAGCCATTTTTTTTCTAGATTTTCCAGTTCTGTGGAATACTTGTTTTAAAATGCAGCCTAATGATTTTATAGCTCTCAATGATACCTATAGCAACGCCTCCTTGTCTCATCTCTACTGTTAGTTTTTTGTTTTATTCCTCTTTCATTTAGTTGGTTTGGCTAAAGGATTGGCTTATCTTTTCATGGAAGCAATTCTTTGTTTCACCGATGCTTTGTCATTTCTGTTTGCATTCCATTCGTCTCTGTCCTGACCTACTGACTTTGGACCTGGCAAGGCTCTGAGGTACTATTATCAGGTTGCTTATTTAAGGTCACCTTGTTTTTGTTTGTATGTTTATGCAGGCAGAACTATGAACTTCCCTCTTAACGTGGTTTTTGTAGCTCATATGTTTTGATACGGTATGTTTAATTTTCATTAATTTCTAGGCATTGTTTAATTTCCTTCTTAATTTTTTCAGCTATCCATTCAAGGGGTGTTGTTCAGTCAATGAGTCCGTGTGTGTTCTGTGGCTTCTGCTGCTGCTGATTTCTGGTATCATCCCATTGTGGCTGGATCAGTAATCATTTGTTTCCTGTGTTTCTTAAGACTCGCTTTGCATTTGATCAGATGTCAACTTTAGAGACTCATGGACTTCGGAGAAGAACATGACCTCCTCAGTGTTTGAATGGGATGTCCCACAGACGGTCGTAAGCAAAGGCTGCTTGATCTATGGTGTTCTCCTTATATTTTGTTTTGATGAGCTAACTCATATTCATTAAAACATCACCAGTCACATAAGAATCAGTGTATTTGAAGATAAACCAGTAGAAAATACTTAAACTGAAACACAAAGAGAAAATATGGAACTGTTTCAGGTCTTATATCCACCCACGTCGTTTTATCTAGTTTGCATTGGAGCTTGTATGGGGTCAGGGATTTGGACCCAGTTTTACTCTTCTACGTGAGCACATGCAGTCTTCTCAGCACCGTTGGCTAAAGAGGTTGTCTTCTCTCTGGTGTGTTTTAACATCATTGTCAAAAATTAGACAGCAGTGTAACTCTGTGATTTATCTGTAGGTTCTCTGTGCTCTTCTGGGGTGTGTATGTGTGTGGGATTTTTCTTTTAGTGCAAGTATCAAGCTTTAATTTTTTAAATTATAATAGCTATGGAATGTAATCTGTATTGCGGGTAATATTTAAAAATGCCCCGGTGCTGGCCGACTGTCCAGCGGTGGGTATTGGATCCCCAGGAATTGGAGCTACAGACAGTTATGAGCTGCCATGTGGTTGCTGGAAATTGAACTCAGGTCCTCTTGAAGAGCAGCCATGTTGCTCTTAGCGGTGCTGTTCTGCTTAGCTCAGGCCACCATGTTCTGGGGCCAGAAGCCAAGCACACCAGACCGAAGTGGCCAGAAGCCAAACACACTACAGCTAGAAGCGACCAGAGGCCACGCAGGCCACAGCTAGACTCACGAAATGCCATCATGGTGGCTGGCTCTGCCAGTCCACCACACTGTCTCCACAAAGCTTGGCTGAATCCGAGACAATACCCGTCATCCACTCGGTACCCGGTAGAAATGAGACTCTAAAGCTTAATTATTGTCCAAAAACTTTATATATTTGGAAATGCTCAATTAACAAGACCACACAATTAGAGTTGTTACCCAATACCTAACCTTAGATAAAATTTGTTACCCAGGGCTGTTCTTGATACACCCGTAGTTCTGTTACCTCTCGCCTCACCCTAGCTCCTCCTCTTCCTCTCCTTGCTCCTCCCACATTAGCTCCTCCCCAGTCACTGTGCTTATTGCAAACAGTGTAGCAGCAGCAGGAAACCACCCTGCTACAGATCTGAGATCATGTAATATGACATCTCCAGCACCATTCTGTTCTGTTTTGTTTGAGACAGGGACTCTATATAGCTCTGGTTGTCCTGGAACTCACTATGTCCTTGAACTCACAGAGCTTCTCCTGCCTCTGCCTCCCAAGTGCTGGAATTAAAGAAGTGCACCACCAGGCCCCACCTCCCTCACCATTCTTTGTGCTGAGAAGTGCTTTAGTTGCTCATGACCTTCTGTGTTTCTGCATGACTTTTAGGACTTTTTTACATTCTGTTAAGAATTCCAAGGGGAAATTTTCAAGGGGATTTTATTGAAGCTATACACTACCTTAGTAAACTTTTCATTCTGTGCAGCCATAAACACTGAAAGTCTCTCCATTTTCTAGTGTCTTCTTTAGTTTCTTTTTCAGTGTCTTGATATTTTAACTAGAGATCATTCACAACCATTAGATTTATTCCTAGGTTATTTGTTTATAAACTATTGTGGGTAGAATTTTTCACCAAATTTCCTTCTCAGAGACTTAGAAAAGCTACTGATTTTCTTATGTTAATTTTGTATCCTACTACTTTGCTTCAAGAGTTTTTCAGACCAACAGTTTTCTGGTGGGTTCTGTGGTGTCTCTTTAGTAGAGGACCATGTCGGCTACAAATAGGAATAATTTGACGTCTCCCTTCCCTGTTTAAATCCCTTTCATTTCCTTCTCTTGTCTTACAGCTTTGGCTAAGATTTTAAGCACTGTATTAAGTAAGCACAGAGTGAGTGGGAACCTTGCCTCATTCAACTTTTAGAGAAAACACTAAAGCTTATCCCTTTTAGTATAATATCAGCTATAGGTTTGTCACTATAGCCTTTATTACGTTGAAATCTGTTTCTTCTGTTTTAAGTTTTTTTCAGAGCTTTTTATCATAGAGGGATATTGAATTTCGTTGAAGGCCTTTTCTTCATCAATCGCAGAATTTTGAAATGGTCCTGTACTTTCTGTCCTGAAGTCTCTTTATGTACAGGATAGTATCTATTGACTTGTGTCTATTGAATCAACCTTTCATCCCTAGGGTTGACACCACTTGGTCTTGGTATATGATCATCTTAATGTGTCTTTAATTAAACTTGAAAAAATGTTATTGACATTTGAGTCTATGCTTCCCAGGATAACTGATCTGTAGTTTTTGTTCTTTGTTGTGTCTTTATCCACACTTGCTTTGGGTCTAATACTGGCTTTGCAGAATGGGACTGGTAGCGTTTTACCTTCTATGTCAGGGAACAGTCTGAGGATCGTTGATAATAGCTCTTCTTTAAAGATTTAGAAGAATTTTGCAGGGACTCTAGCCAATCCCAGACTTTTCTTTGTTGGGAAACATTTTGTAATTGCTTCAATCTCATTGACTCCTATGGGCCAACTTAAATCATTTATATCTTCTTGACTTAAATTTCGCTGGCCATATATATCTAAGATTTTTTTCCATTTCTACCAGATTTTCCAGTTTTTCAAAGTTCGCCCTGATGACTTTCTGCATTTCACTATGATCTGTAGTAATGGTACTTTTTTTCAGCTCTACTTTTCTCTTTCTTCCCCACTTTTATATGCATAACACACTTTAACCATATTCACTCTTCATTATTCTCTCTTATACCAACTCCCATTGAACTTCTTCCTAGCAAGTTCCCTTTCTACCTGTTTTTCTCTTGTAAAATTCAAGATATCACATTCAAAATAAATTAGGACAATAAACAAGTAGCTTTTTAAAAGTACATTTAAAAAGTTGCTTCAGGTTACCATATTCATTGACTCAGGTTACTATGTTATTCATTGAATCAAAAACATTATAAGCATTAGAGCTAGCTACTACTATAAGTATTGAGTAATAATGATGTCTCCTATCTATATGAAGCTTAAAATCTAACGGAAGTTGGAGATGTAGTTTGGCAGAAGGATGCTTGTTTAAAATATGTGAGAGCCTGGATTTAATCTCCAGCTCAAAAAATAAAAGAAAAAAGAAAAAAAAATCTAGCAAAGTGTCACATACCTTTAACTTCAACCCAATACCTGGGAGACAGGCAGGCTGATACTGTGAGTTCTAGGTAATCCTGGTCTATATAGTGAGTTCCAGGCTAGACAGCTACAAGCAAGCCTCTGTCGCAAAAACCTCTAATATTACTCAAAGCCACAGTTAGGAAAGTACAATAATGACCTAATTTTTCTGGCTAGGTCCCACCTATGAAACTTTCCAGAACTTTCCTCAAATAGCAGCAAGAACTAAGGATAAAATCTGTTCTTGTACTGCAAACATAACTGTTTTCTGAGTTGTTGTTATTTTTTGTTTTTATTTATTTTATCTAAAGTTGGTTAACCACAGATAGGAAAGTCACAGATTTATAAGAACATTGTTTGCTGGAAACACTTTCCTCTGGAGTATTTTGGAGTTTATTTTAATTTTTTAATTGAATTTATTTCCGCACTTGCTTTCCTTTGTTTACACTGCTATTATAAATAAAAATGGTTTATTAATTTTTCTAACTCTGCTGTTGTATTAAAAAGATACTGGAGCTAGAGTGATGGCTAAGCAGCTAAGGTATCCAAATCTCATCTCCCACATAGTTGTTCACAAACCATCAGAATTCCAGTGCCCTGGGCTCCAAAGCCCTCTTCTGAACTCTGCAGGCCCCAGGCACAGTTGTGGTGCACATACATGCAAACTGGGCCAAAGCATTAACTTACAAAGGTAAAGTAATTAAATCTTTTTAACGTTATTGATTATTACATATCCTTTATTACTCATTCATCTCCCTAATAATATTGATTTTAAAAAACCTTAATCTTTCTTCTTTGTTTTCTTTTAACTTTGGAAAAAAACTTTCTATGTGCCATCCACCTGCTTTGTTATCTTTCCTAATTGTGTGACGGAGTTGAGAGTAAGCCCAGGCTGGAAAATCATCATATAGCATTTAGGTGAGGAGAGGGCACACCGAGCAAAATACAGAATGAACAGAGACCCAGAGGCAGTGTAATATTTAATCTTGTCAACTTGATGGGATTTAGACTCAAGCAGGAAAAAAAAGGACAGAGTATATCTCTGACCTGTTTTCAAAGCAGTTTGAGGCAGGAAGTCCTACCTTGAATGTAGGCAGTACCTTCCGATGGGCTGGTATCCTAGACTAAATGAAAGAGGAAAAGTAAATGTAGCACCAGCATGCATCTCTTGGTGCTTCCTGACCCAGTGAGTACCCTCCCTGGGATCCCTCCACTGTGCCTTTGTTGTGTCCATTTTGCAAGTCCCATAAGACCACCAAGGTGTTAATCCCGATACAATCACATTGGGGTCTTTAGTTGAGCTTGATGTCAACAGAGGTAGATGCATGTGCTGAGGCAAGACACATGCAGAGGCAAGACCCGTGGAAGATACATGATGTTTGGAGGGCATAAATAGGAATCAACCAGTGATAAGAGCTTGGCCTGCTTATAGAGCTAGCTTGGCGATGCTCTTCGCTGATCTTCAACTTTTCTTGGCATTCCTGTTGGCTCTGGTCCCTCCTGCTAACTCCTGATTTCACTGAGGCCTGGCTGTCTCTGCTAGGTAGTGCCGTCACTGCTGACTCGTGTTTGCTGTCCCGACTCTATTGAACTAGGCTGCTGGTGTATCCGTGAAACATTTGCAAGTGGATTGAGCTGCTGCTGCTGACCTGTGAACTGAACTGCTGATTTCCTGACAACACAGATCTACTCCAAAGAACCTTTTTAAACAGGCCCACTTCCCCTGTATCCTTTCTTTTCCACTACCTCTGGTGGGTGGTGGTCTAGAAGGGAAGGTAAAACATTTAAGAATTATCATTAAAAGTAGACTTTGAAAAAATTAAGGTTACACAGTGGAGGTCTAGCTCATGAGATTTCCAGAGAAGCAGAGACTCTGCTGGGAAATGAACCAGGGTTACCTGTGTTACAGTCTAACAAAGAAGCTGCAGCTTTTCCCTTGTGTCCTGATCATTTAAGTGAGGCTGGATTCTGAGATAATGGGTGAATTCCTTTGTTGTAAGAAGTTCCAAGACAGCACAGCATTTAGACTATGCTCTGGTTATTGCTCACTTCTCTTATCCAATTTCCACAGAGAAAAGGCAGCAAGTAAAGTAGAGAGTCATGGAAAACATCAAGATAGGTGAGTGAAGGAGCCTAAGTGCATTTAAACAGCTGAGAAAGAAGGTTTAGAAAAGGCACCTATAATTGCTAAAGGGATGAGCACAGTTAAGGAAAAGCTTTTCATTTCACACTGGGACAAAGGTTAGCCTTAAAGTCAAGACCGCACCCATCAGTGGTTTCAGCTTGCAAAGCATGCAGATTCATTAAAAAAGGAGAAAGACTGGGTTAGGGTGCTCTGCTATAAAACAACACTGTCAGTTTTCCCAGGTTCAACTACCCAGGCTCAGTCTAGAAGGTTTGGAACCTAACTGCATAGTTTTAAACCGGCAGCAGCACTTGGCAGCAGTGCTCAACAGTCAAGCATGCAAAACTGCAGGGTGGAGGCTTACACCAAGGCTTTGGAAAACCTGCTATGACCAGCAGTGAATGGCAGAGTTGGGTTCCTGAAAGGAAGCCCTGCAAAGTTGCTACGTGAAGCAGAGGAGGTAGAGCCCTTGGTGCAATGAAGAACCCAGAAGGCTGGATGCCAGAACCAGGAGACAACCACTGTGAGCTAGCTTGCTAGGCTATGTGTGCTGCTGCGTGGACAGAGCTGGAGGAGTGGGGCTACTCCAGGCTGCTGGAGGTCACAGAATATTACTGAGAGGCCGAGATGTGGAACACTGAACTTCAAGAGTGGTGTTTGTCCTACCACATGGCCTAGCCCAGTTCTTTCTTGCCACATCTCTGTTTTGGAATGAGAATGTTTGCTATATGAAAAATAAGAACTATGTAAGTTGTATTCTATGTTTTATAGGGTCCTACAGTTAGGAGATTTTCTGAGTCTCAGGAGAGACTACATGGGCAGTTTTAAACACTTTTGAAACTGATAAGACTTTGGTGACTTTCAGAGATGTACTAAATGTATTTCCATTGTGTGATGAACGTAAGACTTCAGGGAGCAGGGGTTGGATTTTAAAATTTAATGATATGCTTAGGTATAAAGTTGATAGGGAGTGGAGTTCTGATACTAATTCTGGTTGCCAGCTTGCTTGACTGGATTTAGAACCAACTAGGAGACAAAGTATTTTCAGAGAGGCTTAACAGAGGTTTGAAGTAAACATTTCTGTTGTCTCTGGAAACTCAGTTATTTCATATGATGTTTTGCTGGGGCAGACAGGTGAGGGGATGTTTTGCTGAATCAGACATGTGAGTGGACCTGTGATGATTAGAAAGAATATAAATATGACCTCACAGACAGTGGGGGCAGCACCTTGGTTTGCCTTGCTCTGCCTTGCTAGACTTCACTGACAACGCTCTGGCATTGGTTTGCCTTGCATTGCATTGCTGATCTCCTCTTGTTGTGAGTTCATAAAGAGTGACTTGCCAAAGAACTTCTTGTGATACTCTGGTGGCTTCTTGCTGCTTCTGCAGATTCAGACCAGTTGGCAGAGCCTCACAGTTTCTTCTGGATCAAACTGCCATTGCTGATTTGTGAATGGTGATTGCCGAGTGAACTGGATAGCCCTGCTGAATTGTGTTTGTGTTTGCTAGAGGGCTGGACTGCTGACAACGAAGATTGGAATTGCCCCAAAGAACAATTTCTAAACAGGTCCTTAATCCCTCTTTCATATTAACCTTTCTTTTCCACTACCTCTGCTGAGTGGTGGGCTAGAAGGAGGTTGAAGCATTTAAGAGCCCTTATTAAAATAGGTTTTGAAAAATCTAAGCCGATGGTTGGAAGCATATCCTGAAAGAGGCAGCAACATTCCACAGTCTGAGATCCCCTATTAGTAAAGAGGAAATTATCTGATTGCTAACTTTAGTGTATCTCTGCTTCTGGGTGTGCATGCAATGTGATTGGCCGTCTCATGCTCCTGCAACCATGCTTTCCCCATCATGATGAACCAGGCTAGTAAACCCTCAACTAAAGTAAGTGTTTTCTTCCTTAAGTGTCTTCTGTCTGGTATTTTTGTCACATCAGTGAGAAAAGTAACACGGAAAGGTTGGAGAAAGACTCTCAGAAAGTAGCAATGCATTGTATGGTTTTGCTGTGGGTTATATAATAGAATTATTGGTTTGATTAATAGATCTATTAAGAGTCCTTTGGTACCATGTGACATCAGTTAAGATGGCCATTATTGGGAAAATACAATTTTCTTAAAAACTGGAAAATGAGAGTTGACAAGGATATGGAGAATTTGGCATTCTTGCTCATTGATAGTGGGAACAGAAATGTCTTCCACAGAGACAGTGGGTGCTCCTCAGATTCAGCATACCATTATATGGTTCAAAAATTCCATCTCCAGTTATGTATTCATGTAGTTGACCTGCGACCACAAGTCAGCATACATACCTCGAATGGGAGTCTGGGAATTAAAGGGCAAGGATGACGAGAGAAGAATGGAGTCAAGAGAAAGTTCTGATCAAGGCTTTATTGCAAAGCAGCAGGCTTATAAAGTCAGAAACCATAAGCCCAACCCCTAGATATGACTGATGACATAAATCCCCTCATGCTAGCAGCCAATGGCACAGGTTTCTATTTCTCAGCACAGGTCTTTCTTATCGGGCCAAAGGCAGAACTCCCAACTCAGGCAGGGAAATTCCACCAAGTGCCGTGATAGCAAAAATAGCTGATACAGAAACTCCTGCTATGTAGGGCAGGGCACAACCTCCACACAGTCACAGGGCTAAAAGAAGGGACTCAAACAAATGTTTCGATATAGCGTTTGTAAGCATCATATTTACAATAGCCCAAAGTGGAGACAACACAAATGGCTACTGCCAGGAGAGCATAGGAACAATATGTGGAAGATACACACAGTGAAATACTGTTCGGTCTCAAAAAGGAACAAATTCAGACATGTTGTATGTACCCCGAAACCTTAGGCTAATTGCAACAAAGCAAACACAAATTACAAAGACAGTGTGATTATTCTTCCACGAGAAACCTAGAATGAGCAAAGTCACAGGCCAGGCAGCAGTTACAGTGTAATGGGTAAAGGGTTTGCGTGGCATAAAGAAAACATTCTGCAAACAGGAGTGGTGAGTACACAGTGTGTTACTGTGCTTAATGCTCCCTAACTGTACAATTGAAAATGTACATGGCTGTTTGTGAAACTTTAAAACTGATCATTTTTCCTCTATCCTGGCTATCTCCAAATTAATTGAGACAGAGACCATAAGATTTATTTGATAAGCTTTATGGAAGAATATCTGAGCAGTTATTAATCTATTCTAATCTTAGATAATCTGGCTACTCCTAGCCCAAATCCCAGAGGTACTTGTATTTTAGTGTTGATCTGGCTCTCTCTGCTCCAGAAGTGTTCTCATGGAGGCTCCTGGACTTTTTTCTCATAACCAAAATCAATCATTCTCTCTCCCCCACCACCACCTCTCTCTCCTCCTCCTCTCTTTCTCTCCTGACTAGGACCACACCTCCAGCCCTATTTTTCCCCTGCTCAGTCACAGGCTGCTCAGCTTTTATTGACCAATCAGAGAATAAGTGTTTACACAACATACAGGCAGAAGATATGTAGAATAAGCATGACAATGCCATGTCCAGAATGCACCCAGACACGGGGGCACAGAAGCCAGCATTTGAATCATACAAGGATAATCTTTACACAGTGCACGATAACATTTTGCCTCTACATGGTACCTTTTATACCCCCTTTTCCCCAGAAGAATGAGTGAGTAAACTCTATTTCAGGGATGAAAGTCTTGTGTGTGTGTATGTGTGTGTGTGTGTGTGTGTGTGTGTGTGTGTGTGAGAGAGAGAGAGAGAGAGAGAGAGAGAGAGAGAGAGAGAGAGATTTGAATACATCAGCAACCCTGAGTACTCAGAATAGTAATTTAACCTGTAGGCAGTGAACACCTCTAACAGTTTCTGAACTGGTAATGGAGTAAAATCATGGCAATCTAATAAAATGTCTAAGTATTTTTAAAGTGCTTTTGTGAAAGTGTTATGTGGTTTAAAAACTGAACTTAGGAAATTTGTACTGAATCTCAGTCCTAACTAGCCCAGGAGCAGCCATCTTTGACCTTTGACTTATTTTGCTGTTGTTGGAGTTTTTGTTTGTTTTGGGTTTTGTTTTTGCTTTTGTTTTCCCTTTAGTTTTTGAGACAGCATCTCTCTACATCATCTCAGCTGTACTAGAACTCACCATGTAGACGAAGCTGGCCTCAAACTCAGAGATCCACCTCCACCTGCCTCCTGAGTGCCAGCATTAAATGCATGTGCCACCAGGCCCAGCCATCATTCACTTGTTTTGATTATTTGTTCTTCCAGGTTTTTTTGAAGCATTCTACATGCAGTAAATAAATGTGTTCAGGGGCTAGAGAGAAGGCTCAGTAGTTAAGAGTTTTTCTTCTTTAATGGCAACTTATCAAAAGCAATTATTTTCTTGTTTCATTTATTTATTTTTAATGAGGAAAACAACAGGGTTTTGTGAACTCGCTCCTTTCAATGGCAGCCAGTGAGTGTCCAGCATGGGTGTTGGTGGGGGCACAGTTCTTCTTGTTTTAAAGATATATTTCCCGAATCTAATGAGGAGTGTCCAAAGGGTTTTTTGTTACCATTGCTATTTCACTGAAATTGTATTTGTTGTTTAAAGAAAATAGATGCGCCTTCCGTCTGGGCCTGAGCACTGAGCAGATCCCAGGCGGCAGCTCTGCCCCCAATCTCACAGAACCCAGAGGAAGCGGGCCTCCCAGGAGCTCTAACCTGGGCAGTATCTTAGGTAAGGAAACAGCAATACCAGCCCCAAACAGGGAGTAACTGGGACCCACTAGGACCCAGGAGAACTCCTAGCCCAGAGCACTGGTTCCTTCCTGTCTGCAACTGATCACTGAGCAGATCTTGGGCCCCAGCTCTAACCCCATTAGTAACACCCACCCCACCCCACCCCCACAGTCCTGATACAACCAAGATAATAGGAAAGACAGGCTCCAGTCAGAGACAGGGCAGTTAGCACTAAGGAGATCCAGATGGCAAAAGGGAAGCACAAGAACATAAGCATAAGAAACCCAGGGTACTTGGCATCATCAGAACCTAGTTCTCCCACACTAGAAAGTCCTGAATTCCCCATATCACTAGGAAAGCAAGATTTAGATTTAAAATCACTTCTAATGATGATGATAGAGGACTTTAGAAGGACATAAATAACATTCTCAAAGAATTTGAGGAGAACACAGGTAAACAGATAGAAGCCCTTAAAGAGGAAACACAAAAATCCCTTAAAGAATTACAAGAGAGCATGACCAAACAAGTGAAGGAATTGAACCAAACCACCCAGGACATAAAAATGGAAGTAGAAACAATAAAGAAATCACAAAGGGAGACTACCCTGGAGACAGAAAACCTAGGAAAGAAAACAGGAGTCATAGACACAAGCATCACCAACAGAATACAGGAGATAGAAGAGAGAATCTCAGGTGCAGAAGATATCATAGAAAATATTGACACAACTGTCAAAGAAAACACAAAATGCAAAAAGTTCTTAACACAAAATATCCAGGAAATTCAGGGCACAATGAGAAGACCAAACCTAAAGATAATAGGTATAGATGAGAGTGAAGATTCCCAACTTAAAGGGCCAATAAATATCCTCAACAAAATTATAAAAGAAAACGTCCCTAATCTAAATAATGTGATGCCCATAAACATACAAGAAGCCTACAGAATGCCAGATAGACTAGACCAGAAAAGAAATAGCTCCCATCACATAATAATCAAAACACCAAGTGCACAAAACAAAGAAAGAATATTAAATGCAGTGACAGAAAAAGGCCAAGTAACATATAGAGGCAGACCTATCAGAATTACACCAGACTTCTCACCAGATACTACCAAAGCTAGAAGATGCTGGACAGATGTCATACAGACCCTAAGAGAACATAAATGCCAGCCCAGGTTACTATATCCAGCAAAACTCTCAATTACCATAGATGGAGAAACCAAGATATTCCACGACAAAACCAAATTTACACAATATCTTTCCACAAACCCAGCATTACAAAGGATAATAGCAGGACAGCTCCAATACAATGAGGGAAATTATACCCTAGAAAGAGCAAGAAAGTAATCCTTTTCCAACAAATCCAAAAGAAGATAGCCACACAAAGATAATTTCACCTCTAATAACAAAAATAACAGGAAGCAACAATCACTGTTCCTTAATATCTCTTAACATCAATGGACTCAATTCCCCAATTAAAAGACAGGCTAATGGACTGGATACTTAAACAGGACCCAGAATTTTGCTGCATACAGGAAACCCACCTCAGTGACAAAGACAGACTCTACCTTAGGGTAAAAGGCTGGAAAACAATTTTTCAAGCAAATGGTCCTAAGAAACAAGCTGGAGTAGCCATTCTAAAATCTCCAGCCCAAGAACACAAAGGGAGGGACCCATGGCTCCACCTGTATAGGTAGTTGAGGGTGGCCTTGACAGGCATCAGTCGAAGTGGAGGGCCTTGAGTGCCTGAAAGTTTGGATTCCCTAGTGTTGGGGAATTGCAAGAGCAGGGAGGTGGGAATGGGAGAATGGTGGGAGCACACCCTCATAGAAACTCCCAGGATTATATGGATTAGACATGACAGAGGCAGGCAGCCAGAAGACTAGATTCCAGAATTCAAACAAAAAATTATCTTGATACTAAAATTTGTTTTGAGAATTGTATAATGCAGAATACACAGCCTTGGTGTATCTACTCATCAAGCAAGCTTAGCAGACCTACTCGAACCTCTGATGTCTTGGAATTTCAGCTGGATGCAGTGAAGACACAGCACCAGAGGCTTATCAATTTACTCTCCACCCCCACCCCCACCCCGCCCCTCTTCTAATATCTCAATGCCCGCAATCAGCTTGAAGAAGTTAATGAAGAGTCGGTGCCCCTATTCCCTAGGCTTGGGGACTGAGGTGGTTAATATTTGGCTGTCTTTCTAGTGAAAAGTAGTGGTTTTGTTGGAACAGGGAGAATTAGCTAGGATTTATTGCATAGCCATAACCTATTGGTAGAAATATGTATAATTGTTATTAAGATGAAGTTATAATTTCTTAAGTGACACAAAATTTACTTTTATTTCAAACTTAAGGTTTTCATTGGTACGAGCATCTTATTAATATAAAAGTGAGATGAATATTAGTTACTATCATAGGCATTGTGCCTGTATAACACGTTTAGGAATACAAGGCTTAGACCCAGTCCTTCTTTAACTTTTGTAACTGATTTGAGATGGTTAGACTGTGAGTTATGGACCTATAGGAAATTCATAGCTGTGAGTTTATTGTTAGGGTGTTTTCTATATTTTATTTAGAAATAGCTGAGAGGAGTGAACAGACAACAGTCCAGGTTACCTTACATGGATAGTTGGTTTTCAAAACGTCAGAAGTCCACAGAACTGAAGTTACAAACATTTGTGTATTAATATTCATTTTGATTGTAGACCTATCTGCTCCTGACAGCTTCTTGTCTTGTCTTTCTAAGATGAAATTGAGCATCTTTGGAGTTACTCCAGTTGTGGTGAGACAGCCACTAGGCAAGAATTGCCTCTTTTCATCTACAGACAAATTACTGTCCAGAAAAGGACACACTTGCAGAATAGTCGACTGATTATATCTGCCAAGACACAGTAATCAGACAATAATTCTGCATCATTAAATCTGTCAGATGATCCTGGGCCAGAAGGCTGAAGATCGGATGCTCCAACGTTCTGTAGTATAGGGACTGTCCAGGTGTTCAGTGGTCTCTATAAATTGGCTAAGTTTTAGTAGCTATGCTTTGTGCTTCCCATAATTTCAGTTAACTCAGTCATTCTGGATTTCTGATGGGATTGAAAACATAGTCTCATAGCCAATCCTGGCTATTCACTTTGAGAGAAAAGATTTGAGAAGATGGTTTTCAGCTGACATTCATTCTAAAGCCAAGAAAAAAGCTAGGTTCGGAACTAAGTCTTTTAGTTAGGAGAGATGATAGAGGTTCTGTTTAGTCAACAAAATGATGGACTGGGTATTAGGTCTATCTTGTACCTTACTGATACAAATTGGTACAATTATGCTCTAGTTGTATTTTAAGAGAAAGGTTTTATTTTAACAGGAAGGGTGATATGTAGGAGGAGCTAAGGTGGGAGGAGTAAAGAGAGGAAGAGGAGGAGGAAGGAGAGGAGGAAGAGAAGGAGAGGAGGAGCTAGGTGTGTGTGTGTGTGTGTGTGTGAGAGAGAGAGAGAGAGAGAGAGAGAGAGAGAGAGAGAGAGAGAGAGAGAGATGGAGGTGGATGTTCACGTGTCTCTGCCAATCAAAGATAGTTGATGTATCTAGTTTGGTATTGGGTTACAGTTCTGATTATATGGGCATCTTTTTATTGAGCATTACCAAATTTATAAAGCCTTTGATTAACATTTAAAAAATTGTGTAAAAGCAAAAAGGAGGAAGAGGAATGGGATAGGTGTTTTCTAGGGAGGGGAAATGGGGAAAGGGGATGGCATCTGGAATGTAAATAAAATATCCAATAAAAAAAAATAAATAAATAAATGAAAATAGATGCATGTTCATGTGTGAATTACTCAAGGGTTGTTAGTCTATTTCCCTTGTCTTCACGAGGAGGGAGAACACCGATTTTGTGGCTCAGACAGCTAGGGAGATTTGGAAGTGGCAATAAAATTCAAAGAAACACTTTAGATGTGGTGTGCAGCTTGAGTTGGAAGAAAGATTAGATTGATACTAGGAGATCCTTTGCAAGGAAACTATGGTGTCCAACAAAGTAGAGGTGATGCTCTGGTTACATATCTGCAATGATAGTGGAGAGGAAGGGGCAGTTTCCAAACCACTCCAAGTGAAGAATGAAAGACTACGTGGAATCTTCCTCTTACAGAGGAAGGAGTCAGGGACACCCTTGACGGTTTCAAGCCTGAAATAATAAGAGCAAACTGGTACCAGTAAGAGAAATCAGAAGTGTGTGCAAACAGAGATAGTTTGGTTCTAAACAAGTTGTGTCTGTAGTGATGTCAGAACATACAAATTCCATATGACTATTGGGCAGTTGGAACTGAAGGGATGAAGCTTGAAAAGTCAGAGTTAGAGACAGAGGTTAGTGAATTTTCCCTAAACAAAACTTAGGAGTGATGACATTTGTAAGAGGAACCACAGAGAGGTCTAAAGGGGATCGTGGGCTACATCTGAAGCGTCCCCCACACTACTGGGACTAAAGGATAAAGAGAAACAACCACATGAAGAAATAGAAACAAGGCACAGAGGAGCTTCTCCAGACCATGGACACTTGGAGAGTCTTCAGACGAGCATTTGACTGACGGATGTTGATGTGAGGCAAAAATAAATAAATGTATAAATAAAAATAAAAAATGGCAGAGAGAGGTCGGAGAGGATTTTTAGAAATAGTTGGTTTGGACTCTGTGTGCACCTGGTCTGGGCGAGTGCTGGCCTAGCATGCACAGAGCCTTGTGTACCCCAAGCTACTGCTTAAAGCAGCTATGGTAACACAGACTGGAATTCCAATACTCAAAAGGTAGAGGTGTGGGATCCTACATTTAAGGATATTTTCAACTACATGTAAAGTTGGAGGCTAGCCTGGGCTACATAAAACCTTATCACAAAGGATGAGGGAGAGGAAGAAGGAGGAAATATTTTAGTATTTAAGGTATTGTTTTACAGATAAGGCCACTGTCTCTCCCCTCTGCCCTGTTCCCAGATTAGTTAACTAAGAAGAAAAAGCAATGATCCTGTGTGGATCTGAAGAGAATCTGTAGGATGTTTCCTGTCTCCAAGCCCAGAGCTCTTTCAGCTGAACCAAACCCTGCTATTTGGCCATGTTTCTGTGGTGATAAGGAGCATCTTTGCCACAAAGGAGTATCTTTATCACAAAGGCAGGGATGTCATTTTGGAAAGAAAATTACACAAGAAGAAACACACAGTCAGATGCCCATAAAAAGTGGTTAGAAATGATAGCGGCTGTCCTAGTTCCTGTCTTTGTTGCTGTGATAAGACACTGACCTAAACCCACTTGGGGGAGGAAAGCCATATTTAGCCTCACAGGTCATACTCCATCTTGGAGCGATGGCCAAGCAGAGGCCATGGGGGAACAGTTGTGTATCCTGTCTTTTGCTACTTTGTGGGTTCCTCCTTCTTTCTCCCCTTTTCCACCCCTTTTCTTCCATCCTTTCAACCCCCTAACACTAGATAGGA
This sequence comes from Arvicanthis niloticus, assembly GCF_011762505.2. Taxonomy (NCBI): domain Eukaryota; kingdom Metazoa; phylum Chordata; class Mammalia; order Rodentia; family Muridae; genus Arvicanthis; species Arvicanthis niloticus. Next base: position 69,222,185 of record NC_047665.1, on the reverse strand, counting down.
AAGAAGAAAGGATAGAGGGGAAAGGGGAAAGACTCCTGAATAAAGTTGGGATCTGAAAGGGGGCGAGGTGATTATTAGACTACTTCCTGCTGATTAGAGGCATCAAGTTCCTTGGGGCCAAGTTTGATCTTTGCCATCAGGATATCTAATTTCTTCTTGTTGTTCTTTCTTCTTTGCACATGACTACTTAACAAACCATGACCAACAAAAACCAACAATCAACCAAGAACCCACTACCTCTCTAGGGGCCCTTGCATTTATAGACACTCTGAAAAGTCCCCAGAAGTCCAGATGTTACACTGTCACAGAAACTCTCTGCAGCTGGCAAAATCAGGACCCCACCAGAGCACAAGGCAAATCATAGTCAGCTGTTGTGAACAATCTGAAAGCAACCTCATATTCCATACCTGGGATTAAAATGAAAACATATTCTTCTGATATTTCTGTGTTTTTAAAAGAAACTAAAGTTCCAAAATTGTCACTACACAGTTGTCAAGAGTGGCCTGCTTCCTATGGCTTGTTCCACCTGCCCAGGATAGTGCTGCCCACAGCAGGATGGGCCCTCCCACATTAATTGTTAAGTCAAGAAAATTCCCACAGACATATCCACAGGCTAATCTGATGGGGGAGGTTTCACAGCTGAGGTTCTCTCTTTTCAGGTAACTTAGTTTGCCTTAAGTTGGCACGTGAGGCTAACAATGGCAGCAGAGTATCATGTGCAGGATGGCTCGGTAAAGAACCAACAGGAGAAGACTGTCAGTGAGCAAACAAAGGCAGTGCACACATTTTATTTGTCAATAGTTTGGTTTCTTTACTATAAACAGACTGGTATTTCTTTCAATACAATAAAAACCATAGGAAAATGAGAATGGAGGATGATTCTACCCCTTTTATAAAACTATGCTTAGCACACTGGGGCTTTTTCTCATCCTGCGTTTACTGGTTTATACAGCCTAAGTCATTCACAAAAGACAATTTGCTTTTTATTTTTTATTTTTTTATTGTGGCTGACTCTCTTAAACGCTGTGTTCACCTTCTTCATTATTGGCTCGACCATGAGTGTATTTAAGGAGCAGTGCATCCAACTAAAATATCCACCATCCTGGAACCCTTGGCAGTTAGGGGTGACTATGTGACCCAGTTCCTGCTGGTGACATGTGAAGAATTATTGCTTGTAGCATGGGAAGGTAGAAGCTTCTCAGATGGTTCTCAGTGGAGCATGTCCAGCTGGGAATGTTACTTAGGGCCTTTTGTCCCTGTTTCCTTCTTCCTGTCTGGTATGTATATAGCACTTACCGTGAGAGGTGAACAGTTAGCTACTTTGACCTTGAAGATACTAATCACACGTGTAATTAACGAAGCAGAAGGATGGAAGGACCCCAGGTCTTTTTATTTCACTAAGCACCCATTCTAGCCCTAGACTGCCGTTCTCTAGACTTTTTGTTTTGTTTTGTTTTGTTTGTTTTTGTGAGACAATCCTTGAAATTCAATTTTGTATTGGGTCTTCTGTTACTTCTAGACAAAATCAATATTAATATATTTGGCAGATTAATTTTAATTACTTCCCCCTTACATCATAAAGTGCTTGTTAGGCATTTGATTTCCAGCCCATGTCTCATCCTCTTTGAAAACAAACATCTTGAGTATCTTAGACTAAACACCATAAATAATTCAGGTCCAGTCAATCCAGGGTACCAGAATAAGTAAACAAAGAAAGAGAAAGATATCTGTTTCAGTTTGGGTTTCCATTGCTGTGAACAGACACCATGACCAAGACAACCCTTATAAAAGCAAACATTTAATTGGAGCTGGCTTACAGGTTCAGAGGTTCAGTCCATTATCATCATGGCAGGAAGCATGGAAGCAACCAGGCAGGCATGGCGCTGGAAAAGGAGCTGAGACTTCTCCATCTTCATCCAAGAGCAACAGAAGGAGACTGACTTCCAGGAAGCTAGGAAAAGGGTCTCAAAGTCCACCTCCACAGTGACACACTTCACCCAACAATGCCACACCTACTCCAACAAGGCCATATATCTTAATAGTGCCACTCCCTGAGCCAAGCATATTCAAGTCACCACAGTAGCTATTATTGAAAAGCCCACTAAAAGAGAGAGCAGCTCACACTAAATTTAAAGTTTCCTCCAGTGTTTCTGGCTTTTTAATTTTTTTCTTTATTTTTTCAAGATAGGGTCTCACTACATGGTTAAAGCTGTCCTAAAACTCATTATGTAGACCAGACTAGATCACAGAGATATTCCTGCCTCTGCTTCCCAAGTACCGAGGCTAAAGGGATGTGCCACCACACCCAGTTCTGGCATTGAACAGTTATTGGCTAATACCCCAAAGCATCCCAGTTAATCAATTCCTTCCAGGAATGTAGTTCTAAAGCTGACTTATCTTTTGACTCTCATATAAGGATGCTAAAAGCTATCTTTAAGAGCAATTTAAAATACAGTAATTTTATCATATATTATCTTAATACCAAAACCCAGTAAAGAATATACTTTAGAATAAGAAACTATAATCCAATCTAGCCCCCTACCAAAATATATATCCTTAAATCATCTGCTACTTCATTTTTGAGATTGTTGTTATTTGTCAAAACAATTGAGAGATATAAATAAAATGGTCACACATTTGAGGGACATACAGTTGGTTCCCTTAGTGTTTATAATCAATGCTTTCCCCTGGAGCAAACCAGGTCAGAAGAGAGGCCTCAGAACAAAACCACTGTATTAAGAGCTCCCACAACTACCTTTGGTATGCGTGGCTTCATTCAGCACACTGAAGGGCATTTAATACTGTCACACGAAGTCAGCCACCATGTCCATCACTCAGAGATGGTAAGGACATTAGGCCAAGACATGTTGGGTATTTTATGACTAAAGCTGGCTAGTGTTGACACAGCTAGGGTTGTCTGGATAAAGAATCTTAATTGAGCAAATGGCGCCCACAGGATTGGTTAGTAACTGATGTGAGAGGGCCCAGCCCACTGTGGGTTGTACCACTCCTGGACAGGTGGTCCCAAGTTATATAAGAAGTCAGGTTGAGCAAGCCATGGGGAGCAAGCCATTAGCCGGCTGGAGTGTGCCCTGAGAACTGGAAGTTGAAATAAACCCATTCCTCCTCAAGTCGCTTTTGACCATAGTTTTTATCACAGGACCACATCTGCTTCTAATATTCCGGTGTCAGGAAAAGCTTTTTATTTGGTATTTATTTGAAGCAGGAAAATCCATCCTTCTTGGGAGCAAATGAGCAATGTAATTTCAATGGTAGAGCATCATTTCCCCTGCAACGCACTTTCATAGTCAATGTCAGCGCTAACCTAAAGGGTTTTGAAACATAAATCATGCATTATAAATTGAACTGCATATAAATAAGATTGTTGTAAATAAAATTGTTTATGTTGTTAGTAAAACTTTAGAATTATTTATATGCATTAATTTTTTCACCTTTTGGCTATATTTCTCCTGAAAATGAATCTTAAATCTTAAAACTTATGTCTTGGGGCCCCAGAGAAATGTACAGGGTTTCTTTTGCCCTCTTTTGGCCTCCGAGGGCACCCACACACGTGTAATCCTACACTCACAAGAGATACAATACAAATAAACAAAAATAAACCTTAAAAAATTTACATCTTGGAAGTAATGTAGTTCAATGAAAGAGCGTTTTCCTAGAATGTTTGCTGAAGCACTGCACACACACACACACACACACACACACACACACACACACACACACATTTCCTTATACACATGTGGTTCCAAGCCATTGGCAGATTATAGTGGGATTGAAATAATTAAATATAAGTAGTCAAAATAATTTGTCCAAGTGTGTGGTTTTCTGGTAATCTGTTAATTAAAGGGTAGAAGAGAATGACATCATAAATGTCTAGCGTACACCTCTCAGATACTGAAAGCTCTAGCCCAGCTTCTGGCTGTGTTTAGACAGTGCACAATTTAAGGCTACTCTCACTTGAAAGGCTGAGCAACCGAGAGGATGGTGTATTATGTATCATAAAGGGCCAGAGGCACCAAAACTGCCCTTCACGTGTTATCTCCTCTGTGCCACACAGCAACCTACCTGTTGAGAGAGGCACTGTGGTGACCTGGAGATAGTCAAGATTAATAAAAAGGGGTGGGGCGGGAAACGGGGAGGGTGACTTCAATACTTCAGCAAGACAACTGTGGCGTTCTCACCAGCACACAACTTAGAAAGCGCCTTAGATCTGTCGGGTGCTCTCAGTGCTATACTGAAAATCCTGACTGTCTTCAGCACTCTCAGCATGGGAGAGATCACCTTGATCTGGAAAAATTCAGAGGGCAACAGTAAAACTGTCCCCCAAGTTCCTCAAGATGCCTGAAGAGTCTTTGCCTCTGAGCAGGGCTCGTGTTCAAAGTTGGAACCCACTCTCAAGATGAGTATTAACCAGAATTCCTGAGAGCCAATCTCACCGACCCTCCATTCTCCAGCATGGGGACTATTATCTGACATACAGCCACATTGGTTCCATTTCTGCACATATAAAGGGCCTTTCTCACTGCTGCATACGATGGACAGCCCTGAAGACAGAGTCAGACAGGCCCTACAGATGTTCTACGAGGTGTGGGTGCAGGGTCAGGAAGTCAGAGTGGGCTTCTTGGAGTCCAGCCAGGAGCTGCAACTTCCAACAGGATTCCTGTAATAAACAAGTATAAAACAATGGATAATTTTGTGTTTCTGCTGCAGATAGGATGTCACAGGCAGCCTTCTGTGTCCCTCCTCAGTCCCTCAGGACAAGTTAGCTCTCTCAAAGCTCCAGCTCCTAGGTTCTGGCCATGGCACTGGCCCTCACCTTGTTCTTTCCTCTCAGGGCATAAATGGTTCAGTGTCCCTTTTTGTTATTGTAAGGCAACTGAGCCTCTTCACTTTTCCAGTAGATGGAAATATCCACGGGCAAATAATGTGGTTGAGCAGGAAGTAATGCCATCCCTCCACGACTCATTCCTGGCCAAGTTCTTTATATTAAAATAAATATGTATGCTAAGCAACACACTAGCGAGTAGGCAACTATTGACCACCTATGAGTCGGGAGAATGACAGCAACTCAGACTGCAGAGCTTGGACATCTTGCCACAACTCCTAGTTCTCTAGCAGAGGCAGAACTCTAATGTTCCCTTAGCTTGTGGGCCGATACTTTAATTAAACATTGGTGTTCTGAAAGAAGATTTAGAAAACATGTTACTGTCTGAACCACACAGGGGAGCAGGCCAAGAAGAGAGTGAGAGACTCGTGTGACCAGCCTACAATACATCCTTTGTGTTAGCCTGGCCATCTTGGAAAGCTGCTGAAATTGACGATCTTCAAAGATCTTGGAGGATCTGGTGAGAGAAAAGGGATGGAGTGAGGGTTGTAGGCTTGATCCAAGGGCTTGTCTACACATTAGGTATATGGGAGGTGTTGTTCTGGTAAGCTACCAGAGGGTCTGTGAAGGAAATGCCAATCTGAAAGCCCCATTTTGAATACATATGACAGATTTTGCTCAAACATACAGCAAAGAACAGTTCTACAGCCCACATCTGAACACATCTAGATAAGCTTTCAGAACACCTCTTCTACACCCCCTCAGGGTGTACGCAAGGGCCTACGCAAGGGCCGTGCTACCAACTCCATAGGGGCCACATCTTAGCACTAGCTCATATGTGAGTCTATGGGAGGTGAGGTCTTCACCTCACCTAGTGTCTGAATCACCTCCCAGGTCTTAAGAGCAGCTTTGAAGAATAACAGTGGGGGCAGAGTGCTTATCTGAAGCTGTAGGGGAATGTCTCAGAGCAGCTAAGAGCAGACAAAGACTGAGTGCCAGAGGCCCCATATTTATTAGGAGTTAACACCTGGGAAAGGAAAGAAAGGATTAGTCAGAAGGAAATGTCAAGTAAACAAATGTCATCCTATAAAAAGAAAAAAGAAAAGAAAGAAAGCCATTGAGCCTCTTGGAAGCGAGTCCTGGAGCAGAGGTTGCTCATCAGAGCTCTCCTGCACCAGAGCTAGATAATTCAGCTTTTCTGCCATGACCCTGGCTACAAATACTTTAGAACCAACCTGAAGGAACTGCCCTTGGGAAGTTGTTCCCCAGCCTCATCTGATCTCATTCTTCCAGCCAGGCTGCTACAGCATCCTTATAGGGGATCCGGAAACAGCCTGTATCCACAGAAAACAGAGAAAAAGGGAAATTCTAAGCCAAACCCTGACACCCCAGGAACTGCTACTGTTATTTCTGATCACCTATTGAGAGATGCCCTGTAGCTGGTCCTCGTTACTTTGTAGGTTCTTCTTTCTCCCACCCTTATTCCCTCAGTTTCACTCCCTATCACTAGGTAGGAAAGAAACAAGGATAGAGGGGAGAGAGGAATCAGGAAAATCCCTGAATCTAATTCCTTTTGTTTCTTCTTTAACCAGCTACTAACAAACTACAATACCCCCCCCAAACAACTGTCTGGGGCCCTAGCATTTATGTACCCTCTGAAAAGTTCTCAGAATTCCAAATGTCACACAACCACAGATTTTATCTGCAGCTGGCAAAACCATGGCTCTGCTAGAACACGAGGCAAATCACAGTCAGCTGCTGAAGACAGTCAGAAGCAGCCCCTCATCCCCACACCTGGGATTAGAATGAAAACATCGTTTTATAATATTTCTGTTTTTAAAAAGAAGCCAGAATTCCAAAACTGTCACTACAATGTCCTATTGTATAAATGTCTTTTATCTGATTTAATAATCCTCCCGGATCCAAAGGAGGTTGTTTGTAGGGCTCCTGCAGATACCCAAGTCTGTTGATGCCCAAGTTCCTTATACCAAATGGTGTAGGTGTTTACGTATAGCTTACCTGCATCCTCTCGTATCCCTTCACTTCTACATTACTTATAACGTGAATGCGAATGGTGTGTAAAGAACTGGATTGTATAGGAAATGATGGCAAAGAATAAAGTCTACATGTTTAGTACAAATGCAATTTTTAACACATTTGTGTTTGAAGGTGCTTAATTCTGCAGAGGTGGAGCCTGTACAAGTGACAGGATAGTTTTGCAGGACTCATCTGAGGTTGCTGGCACCTCATCTAGCTGTTGTTACAAACTGATTTAAATATCACATAGGTGTTGTTAGGATTTGCCCCTGTGGGTTTATTGCTATAGGTTCTAAGCTTGTAATGTTTAAGCTTGAAGACTTCCTTCAGTTTTTTTTTTTTCCTTGCAAATATAATACCAAAATGATGGATACTCAGCATGGTGACACATGCCTTTAATCCCAGTGCCTGAGAAGTAGAAGCATTGAGATTATGAGTTCAAAGTCATCCTCAGCTACATAAAGAGTTCAAGGCTAGCCCTCTCTAAGAAAATAAATAAACATTAAATTTTAAAAATTAAATGCAAATAAAAGTGATGGAATAGTGTCATGCCACAGCGATACAAGTATTTATTATTTTTACTATTACAAAGTAGTAATACTACTACTTTTTCTACCTGATAGAAGCAGCTTAAATGGGGAAGGGTTTATTTTGACCTCTTAGTTCATTATGGTGGGGAAAGTACGACAGCAATGGCAGCTTGATCTGTGGCAGTAGAGATGCCTGAAATGGAGGAAAACAGAAAGTAGCAGGCTAGACCAGAGCCTGGGTAGGTATAACCTTCAAAAGGTCACCTCTAGTGACCTGTTCTACCAGCCAGGTCCCAGCTCTGTTGAGGCAGGGTCTCACTGTGGAGCCCTGACTGACCTGGAACTGGCTATGTAGACCAACTCAGATTTGAACTCGAAGTAGGTCCACCAGCCTCTGCCCTGAGTGCTGGGGCACAACTGCTCTGGCTGGCCCCATATCTACATACAAAATAGCATGATAATCTGTAAACAAAGAATTCAAGAGATGAGAATGTGGTAGCACTTCAGTTGCAAACCACAGCACAGGCTAACTCACCTTTGTCGTTGGAATGGTTAAAACTCTCCCCCCACCCCACCACCACATTCATGCACTGAGGTATCTGATGTTAGATTGGCTTAATATCAAACAATGATGCTTGTTTGCATATCAAAATCACCATGTTTCCAATGTGGGACATGAGCTGGAGAGGGAAATACTGTCAAGGTAATGATGAAAGTTCTCAAGGCAGAGATCACCTGGGAACAGTTCATGTTCCAGGAGAGTTCTCTGCAAATGAGGCACAGAAGGCTCTGGAAATAACTATGAACATCTACAAGGTAGAAGTAGAGAATCTAAAATACACCAATATATTGACAGACAACTGATCTTCAGAGTCGCTCCAGTAAATGATGTTGGGGAAACTGGAGAGCCAAGGGCAGAGGAATAAAGTTGGAGGTTTCTTGGTTTTTAATTCTATTTAAAGGTTAATTAAAATGTATCAAAGACATAAACGTTAAGATCGGTAACTATAAAACTATTGAAGCAAAGATTTTCCTTTTAACATAGCCCCTTAAATGTATTATCTGTTTCCCCACGACCACTCCAGAATCCACTGGCCACAACAATCTCTAGGAATTCAGGTTATTCCAAACCCAGTATCTCCCTCCTTTAAAGGCAAAACATTTATTTATTTAGAGTGCATGGAAGGGCAGACATTGGGGAACTCACAGGAATCAGTTCTGGGGAATGAACTCAGGTCATCAAACTTGTCCTCAAACACCCCAATCCTGGTCCTTAGTAACCCCATTTTAGGTCTGTGATCAAAAGTACCAAATCAATGTTTATACCTTCCCCCAAGCTCCTGCCTTGTAACTCAGTTGCATCAGAGCTCAGTGCAGTGAGGCAAAGTTCTTGCCCAGTCTTGTTTAATGACCACAGGCACCAGTTCACTGTTCTTCACCAGAGGCATCCTTAGAAACCAGTTTGCAGCACTGATAGGTAAACTTGCACTAGAAAGTAACCCTTGCATCTTTCTCCACAGAGGTAGAGAGCAGGAACTCAAAGCTTTGCAGGAATGCTTTCCCAAAAAGTCTCTTAAATAACCTCACAAAACCCCCCAGCCATACCTTAAGCCTGTTTTCCATGTAGACACAGTGTTAAGAATTATTACCAGATAACTGTTCCCACGTGGTGATGGGGGAACTGGCTGTCTCTCACAGAGGTGCTCTGATTTCTAACTTTGGTCCTCTCCTTGGTTGACAACGAGGTCAGGAGAGTCTAGCATCTTCTTCCATCTTCCTCATCTTATTTGATCCAAGAATAGTAAGGTAGCAGGTGCCAGTCAAGGACATGAAGTCTGGCTACAAAGCTAGATGTTAGATTTTTACTTTCCTAACTCCCATCTATGTTCTGTTAGAACATGTTCAGGGCAAGTCCAAATTTATCCACAACCAAATTATTAAAATAGGTAAGGGAACTGGGTAATGTTAAAATACAGTTGCTTTAACATACCAAAAAAATATGTTTTACACTTATCTACAACAAAAAAAAAACTAAAGATTTCAGAAACACCATATTCAATAACACAAAATTAAAACAGCATGTACATGCTACATTTAATCTAAGAATTAAAGGCATTTACACTGGAATATACACAGACACATACATACATACATAGAAATATAGATAGATATATACTTACACAGATACATACATACATACATACTTAGTTGGACGATACAGATAGATGATAGATAGATAGATAGATAGATAGATAGATAGATAGATAGATAGACAGATAGATAGATAGACAGACATACATACACAGATACATACATACATAGAAATATAGATAGATACATACACAGATACATACATACATAGAAATATAGATAGATACATACATATACAGATATATACATACATATATATATACATACTGAGACAGATGGATGATACAGATAGATGATACATACATACATACATACATAGAAATATAGATAGATAGATAGATACATACATACATACATATATACATACTTAGACAGATGGATGATACAGATAGATGATAGATAGATAAGTAGATAGATAGATAGATAGATACATACATACATACATACATACATACATACTTACATATACAGATACATACATACATACATACTTACATATACAGATACATACATATATACATACATACATACATACATAAAAATATAGATACATACATACATACATGCATACATACATATATACAGACTGAGACAGATAGATGATACAGATAGATGATAGATAGATACATACATACATAGAAATATAGATACATACATACATACATACATACATACATAGATACATAGATGGATGATACAGATAGATGGTAGATACATAGATAGATACATAGATGTGTGTATGTGTCAGTATGTATGTCTGTGTATCTATGTGTCTGTGTTCACATATATACATACATGAAATATGTACATACATGTACATAACAATAATTTTAAAAAGAAGAAGTCATGTATTTGACAGGGAGTGAAGACAACTTGGGAGGAGTTGGAGTGAAAGAGACAGGGGTAAAGAAAGATGTAAATACAGTACTTATGTATGAAATTCTCAAAAAAATAAATTATTTTAAAAAGCGATAAATGAATTTTCTTGTTATATGTCCAAAGGATGAGTAGCACATATGTCCATAAGACAACATGTTCGGGAGCAGACACAGCATCACTAAACCTATCAGTGAGAAAACACAAACTACCACATGCTTCTGTACTGTAAACAGTCATTTGTTCTATCATAAAACACTATGCAACAGTGAAAAATAAACCATTGATATATCTAAATTATGGGTTAATGCCACATACATAATAATAGTAAGCAAATGTAAAAAGTGTATAATGTTTTAATATTTCTATAATACTTAAATACAAAACTCTTAGAAGATGTATCTATCTGACAAAGGTGAGAAAATCAACTATCTTTGGGGGACTAGTCTTCACTAGACAGGGATGGCAGAGAGTGCTTGAGGAGTTAGTCACATTCTATAGCTTGACTTAGGCAGCAGTTAGCGTTTACATGGCTGTAGACATATGTGAAATGTCTTTGAGCTGTATTAGTACATATATACATACATGTGGGTCTCCCATCTCTCCGGGGTCATTAGCCACCAGCCCATGAGAATGAAGGGAGAAGAATTGACAAACAGGGTTTCAGATGACCTCTGAATACAACAGAAAAAAATCAGACTTATCTCCAGGATCAGCTTTGGGGAGACAGATTAACTTTATTTGGGGTGAACCAAAGGTTATATAGTTTTGGGGCTAGTTGGTAGGAATATCCAGGGTGGGCAAAGGTTGAAGGCTAAGGTGCTTACTATTTCTCAAAGTGCTTTTTTTTCCAGTTCCTTAAAAAAGTCTGTTTCAAAGTTTTTAAAAGTGTGTATCTAAGACGGGCCTACCATAATAGCAAAATAGAGCAACTACTTGTGTAGAGAGAACATTTAATAAAGCATTCGGGGATTTCAGATGCTTGGTGGATGGGTTCTTATCTGGAGAAAGGCAGCTGAACTATACTCTCACTAAGGCTACTTGACATTCTTCGGGTAGAGGGCATGAGATCCCCAGACGGGGTCAGAGAAGGAACAGCCCTGTTGTCCCATTTTGTGCCAAGGTCAGAAGGCTAGCCAGGCAGTGGTAGACTTCAACCTTAATTAGCAGAGTTTCTCCACACATACATACACACGTGAGCATATATTTGTTTGTGTGTGATATATATTGCATATAATATATAAGTGTGTGTGTGTGTGTGTGTGTGTGTGTGTGTGTGTGTGTGTGTGTAACTGTATGCGGAGGGGCCAGGGGTCAGCCTCCATTGTCATTCCTGTAGAGCTGTCCACCTTGTATCTATCATGAGGCAAGCCCTCTCACTTGAACCCAGCTAGTTTGGCTGGCCAGATAAATGTGTTAAGGTTAAAATGAGAGTCCCTGAAATAACTTTTAAAAAGAGAAGAAAGAGACACAATCAAGACTGACTAGAAATTATCAAAGAGACTTTATTCTCTCCTATTCTGTGAAATTTCTTTCTCTTTTTTAAAGTTAGCGGTGGTTTTATGCAACTTGGGTATTTCTATAACTTTATAAAATAATTTTAAAATTTGAAAGCCTTTACCAGCATTTGTATTTAGATCGATTTTGTCATCATCTGTACTAGTTCATGCTTTATTAAACGTTCTGTCTACACAAGCAGTTATTTTGAGCTTCCTCTGTTTTGAGAATATGGCCGGGCTGTCTTAGACGCACACTTTAAAAAAAATTGAAACAGACCTCTTTTAAGGAACTGAAAAAAAAAAAGGCACTTTGAGAAATAGTAAGTTTTTAGTTTAAGAATAGTCTAGGTTATTTTAAAGAAAACTATCTAGGATTTCCAGAATAGTGGCAGAAGCTTGTGTGTTGTATGGTGTGAAAATGTCCCCTTACTTAGCTGTGCCAGTGAAGAAGTCACTGTCACGGGGACTTCAGATGTCAGTCATGTTGTAGAGTGAAGGACAGCGTGCACTGACTTTAATTCAGCAGCAGCAGTAAGCATTACAAAGATGAGGTAATTTTGCTTCGTTTTAAATGACCTATAATTAAAACATTTTCTCATTACGTAAATATTTAGGAAATTAATCTGAAAATAATATATCACTTTTACATGAGCTTGAAAAGCCAATAGTTTTCAAATCTGCTAACTTTATTCTTCTTACATTATGTACCCGTGACATTTTAATGGCTGCTTTCCGTATAAAATTCATTTAAGGATACTTTCTTCTTATTTTCTTTTATAAAGACTTCAGTGCATTTACGAGGGGGCAGTGAGTTAAGGAGACACAATATACGCGGGCATTTTCTACTTTGTTAGTACTCTCTTGTACTGCTATGGAGATTATTTTTATGCAGTTTGGCTTTCTGTCATATAGGACAGGTGAAGACAAGACAACCCTAGCAGCACAAGCCTGCTGAGGCAGAAGAACCAGAAATTCAAAGCCTCCTTGGGTGCAGAGAGTTCAACAATAACTTGAACAACTTGGTGAAACTCTGACTTAAAATAAGGGCTAGGGGTGACGGTTAGTGGTTACTTGGGACCTGAAAGGCCCTGGGTGCCGTTAGCAAGTTTACACATTCACACTCATACAAACACACAGAAGGCCGTGTGTGTGCAGAAAATCTTTTCGTTGATAGGATCTGACGCTATCCAATCAGCCCAAGTCACCTAAGTGGTCCTTAAACAAGCACAGTCTTGGCTGAACTTGAGAACGGATGCAAGTTTCAGTAATGCCAATAAGAGCATCTTTCTTCTGGAAAATCTAACCAGGTACAAACTTGGGTGGCTCGGCAGCCGTTTGTGCAGCCTGGCTGTGACGGAGAGTTTAAGATCGTGTGTCTGAGGATTGTTCCACTCATCGCTGCTTGTATTCAGTTTTCACAGGGGCACTGCACTGAACAAGCTGCTTCTGCTCCTGCTTTACTGTCAGATCAGTGTGGCTGCCAGAAGATAGTGCATCCCTTTATCACCTGTGATTGTGGGTTACTTAAGCACATCAGCTACGACTATAGCAGGTGCGTTTGCCTATTCGGATTTGCCACTGACCCATACAAAGTAAATACCTTTATAAATGCAGCAAAAGTCCAAAATATAGAATGGGGGAAAATACACAAGAGAAGTGAGATTGTGCTGATGCAAGTCTGAGCGGTCAAGAGTTATTGGTTTGTTTATTTGAAAGCAAGCATCATTACTTATCAAAAATCAAACAGGAGCAGCAACCTGAGATGTCTGCCTCTTCTGTGTCTTCTGTGTTGAAGCATGTGGTGTATTTTGTTTCTATAAAGAGATCCAGAGAGGACTAGTCTAAAAACTGGACATAGTAGGCTGCTTGAAGGGCCCAGATGTTTGTTTAGGCTTCTCTGGTCTCCCAGGGCTGGTTCAGATTTTAGCTGGCGAGCATCTGGTGTCCTTGGCTACTTGCCACTGTTTGCCTCACATGGAGACAAGCCCGGATCAAGGTTTGCCCTGGCAAACATTTGTTAACTTATAATTTATTTAGAGACATTAACTGAACCAGAATGATTAAACCCTTTACAATTAACAGAGTTTAGGATGGGAGACTCAGTGTCTCTGCCGCTTTCCCTCACGTCTTCTGGGTTAGAGTTTGTGACTTTGTTAATTTTCTACTTTCCACATTAGCTCATTGATGAACTTAGATAAATTTAGGTAAAAATTGCTGAGAAGCCAATGCCATGTTCTCTCATGTGGTTACTTTAAAGCACAAATGCTGCCCTGGGTTATAAATACACTTTAATCACTAACACAGCACTGAAAATATACATGGTGTTTGGTGGTATAGTCTTTATGTAAGTGCTTTTACATTTTGTTAAACAAAAATACATTTAAGATTTAATTTATTTAAAGCAATAATTTTCTTTTATTGTGGTTCTTCAACTAGTTGTGCAGTTTAGTTTAGTAGTTTCTTTAGAGCTAGGTTTGATGCTCAATTCCTGTAATCCCAGCACTTAGGATATCAACAATCATACTGTATAATTTCACATCACAATGCAGTAAAGATAATGGTGACATTTTGTGTTTGTGTACTGGGGCAGTGATAAAGATTTAGAATCAAATCAAATTGAAGGGTATTTTGAGTTCAAATTTCATAGTTTCCTTTTTATTTCAGGGCCACTTGATAGTTGTCCCTAAGGCTGAAGTACAGGGGAGCCATCCAAACACCCCTGTCTGTGACTGACGTTCAGGTCCATAACATTAGTGTCTGAAGTGAGAACCAGCAACACTGAAACCAGATGATGTTTTAAAAGGCCAGCTGTGCATCCCTTGCTTCTGGAGTCCTCAGAAGATTCCTCTGCCTTAACACTAGCCTGATATATATGTGTGTGTGTGTGTGTGTGTGTGTGTGTGTGTGTCTGTCTGTCTGTCTGTCTGTCTGTCTGTCTGTCTGTCTGTATATATATGAGGTTTTTTTTTCTCACTATAGAAGTGGCACACATACTGGAGACTCTTACCTAAAACCCTTTTGGCTGCCTCAGCTCCCTGCAGACAGCCTATTTCCAGGACTTAATTCCACAGTTAAACTCTTAGGTCCCAGCTCTGTCTCTCATCTGCATCCCATGCTTGAATTCCTCTAATGACATCTCTTACAGATTACTTCCTTTCACCAAAGCCTGAAATTTTGTTTGTTTGTGTTTTTGTTGTTGTTGTTGTTGTTTGAGACAGGATTTTTCTATGTGGTCCTTGCTGTCTTGAAACTTGTGCTGTAGACCAGGCTAACCTCGAACTCAGAGACCTACCTGCCTCTGCCTCCTGAGAGTGCTGGATTTAAAGGGGTGCACCACCACAGGCCTGAGATTATTTCTGTCACCTCTCTGACATCTCCTAGCCATAGCATTTGACCTAACCATGGAGGTAGGCAGTCCCTGCCTCTCTAACACACCTTTTTCTCTTGCATCTCCTGACTGAGCTCCTCACCTCAGGAGCGTCTCTACTTGCTCCTTGGCTCACTTTCTGCTCTATGTTTGTGTGCACTAAGATTCGGCATTGCCAATGTGACAATACCAAGCAAGCCTTTTACAAAGGGACTGAGCCATGGGGATGCCCCTTGTGAATTAGACTAAGCTGTCCTTTAAAAGAGCTTGACAGGGATGGTGGTGGGGAGGGAATGGCTCAGTAGGTTGAGGGTTCACCATGAAAACTGAACTTGATTCCCAGCACCGAATCTAAAATACCATGTGAAGTAGTCGATGCCTGTAAATCCTGTAACACATAAAGAAAAGCAGATAGGGTTGGGTTCCTGGGTCTTGCTGGCCCTCAGGTCTGGCCTAACATGGGAGTCTCTGGTCCCCAGAGAGACGCCTTGTCTCAAAAATAAAATAAAAATTAACAAAGCAAAAGCCAGGTGACTTAATTTCTAAGGAATAACACCTGTGGGTGACTGCTGGCTTCTGCACATGTACATGGGCACAGGGTCACACACACACACAAAGGGGCCTAATGGAAGAGCTTGTCCCTTTGGGCCATCCATCTTCTGCCATTGGATGGCACAGTGTTCCTCAAGGCTGGGGTACCCAGCATTTAAGTTGCTGTTTGGAAGTAGAGAGTGACGCCACCACAAACAGCCAACCTTCCAGACCTTATTTCTTGGATGACGGACCACCATCCCACACAACTCGAAGAAATAGGTTTCTGTTCTTTATCTATTGTTACAACATCACAGAATAGACTTAGATACTAATAACATTCAAATCAAACAAATCAAACCTTACACTCATTGAGATGGTCATTGTTTTTGTTGTTGCTGTTGCTTTGCTTTTGGTTTTGTTTTAAGGCAAAGAAAGAAAGACAAATCAATAGAAAGCAGATACTGGTGAAGACATGGAGAATTTGGATCTCAGACATACTGTTGGTACTGTCGGTAGATATGTCAAGTAGTCTCAGACACTCCAGAGGTTCCTCAAGAAATTCAAAGGAGAATTACCACATAATCAAGCCATTCCATTTCTGGGCATATATCCAAAGAGTTGAAAACAAGATTTCATAGACATTTTCCTATCCAGCCTAGTTCATTGAAGCATTATTTACAAGGGGGGTGGTGGGGGTGGGGACAGGGAGAAGCCACATAAACATCTATCAGGAGATGAATGGATAAAAAATATGAAATACTATGGGTGACTATTTCTCCACAACCCAGGAAGTCCTGCCAGAGATTAGTGCACAGATGAACCTTCAGAACACATTAAAAAGCCAAGTATGTCACAAAAAGACCGGTAAAAGATGACCCTATTTGTTAGCTATCTCGAGAATGAAACTCTCAAAAATTTGAGTGGTGGTTGCTAGGCGTTGTGGGTAGCAAGGGAAAGGGAACTTTCAGTAGGCAGAGAGCTTCAGTTTTATAAGAGGAAAAGGTTCCACACATTTGTGCGCCAGATATACACATTCATATATGTGTCTCACCATGTTACAAGTTGCTTTCGTGGCCTCTTCAACATTGTTCTTTCTTGTATTTTTCCTCCTCTGAATAATGGGACTTGAAACTGTTCTTACTAGCCTTTCCTACGTTTACTGGTTAATGACAAGGGAAGGAAAAACCCTGCACCGACTGCTTTTCCCTTCACCTCCTTCATCCCTCTGCTTCATACTGTGTTTTGCATCTCTCAGCTTGAAGTCACTTAAATATGTAATTAAAGGGCTTTTTAAAAATCTGTCATCTAGATTATTTATGAAGATGTTAAACAGAACTGGGTTTGACCTTGAACCTTATGGGGTCCGCTAATCTAAACCAAGATCGTCCAGCCCACTCGCTGCCTCATGTTAGGCACTGTTTATGGCCCTATCTGAGATCTGTTTCATGGTATCAGTGACCAAAGGCATTCGTTTCCGTGTCTCTAATGCATATGCCACCAAATGCTTGCCGAAGTGTCCAGATGTCTTGTATCTTTTGTCCATTCATTTGATAATTGTATGAAAAATTTGATCTCACATCCTCTGAGCGACCACCTACAAGGAGGCAGAGAGCACTGCGAGTCCATTAGAACCAGTTTGTTCTTGAGCGTTAGATAATAAGTCGGGAAATAAACAGAAGAAATGAGCAATAAAGACAGATTCCTTGCGGAGATAAGCAGCTTTCCAGCTTGAAGAAACAACGTAGAGAGAAGGAGGGGAGACAGAGGGGAGAGGGAAAGAGAGAAAATGAGAGATAACGGCTCGTGGTTCACAAACAGAATCACAGACGCAATGCCAGGTCATGGGGCGATGTGAAAGTTGCAGCTTTACAAAAAATATGAAACGTTAAAGCTTTGAGCAACATCCCTTTAACGATGAGAGAAAGTAACAGAGAAGAAAAAGCGTTTGGATTTCCTCTCCTCAGCAAACCAAGGAGTTCTTGATAAAACCGCGGAACTTAAAAGCGAAGAGGTAGGAACTGGTTGTAGCCTGTGGTGGCGCAGGCCTTTAATCCCAGCAGCAGGCGGCAGAGGCAGGCAGACCTCTGACATCGAGGCTAGTCTGGGATATAATGTGTTCCAGCACAGCCAGGGCTACACAGAAAAACCAAAAGAAAAAGAAACTGGGTGTGATGGCGCAGGAGTGTCATCCCAGCCCTCGGGAAACTGAGGCAGGATAGAGAATTTGAGGACAGGCTGGTATACAGTGAGACTCTGTCTCCAGAAGGAAGAAGACAAAAGGAAGGAGGGGGCAGGGGAGAAAGGGAAAGGGGACAGAGGAGAGGGAGGGGAAGAAAGAGGGTGTGGAGATTGGAGAGGAAAATGCAGTTTGCAAAACAAAACTTCAGTCTATAAAGTGTTCAGGTCTCTAACACAGGTGAATTATGAGAGGTATCTTGAATCTGAAAAATAAGATGAATTGTCATTAAAAACCATGTTTCTAGATTGGAAACATTGGGACTCTTAGGACAAACTGTCACTCATGATGACCAAAATGATACAATGTGGAGAGTGGGTTACAGCGTGGCTCTCATTCCATCCCCTCTGCTTAGCTTTTATGTCTCCCTAACTGGCTGACCTCTAAGGTCTTTGTCAGTGAGCTCACTTCTCAGCAGGCTGTCAAGTGCAGGTCCCTCACTACAGCCTCAGAAAGCCCACTGAAGAGCCAATGCCACAAACACTGATTATCAGCACACAAGTGCCTCGAAATGGTAATTGCCCTATGGAGTTGGGACATTTTCATACACTCTGAAGCAGCTCCTTTTTGTGAACCGGATCTTGTTATAGACTTGTCAAACTCATAATTCCTCTGCCTCACCTTCCCAAGTGCTGGAATCATCACACGTGTGCACCACCACTCCTGACTCCCGTGTGCTGGAGTCACACGTGTACACCACCACTCCTGACTCCCGTGTGCTGGAGTCACACGTGTGCACCACCACTCCTGACTCCCGTGTGCTGGAGTCACACGTGTGTACCACCACTCCTGACTCCCGTGTGCTGGAGTCACACGTGTGCACCACCACTCCTGACTCCCGTGTGCTGGAGTCACACGTGTGCACCACGACTCTTGACTTCCGGAATCTTTTTTCATTTTGTTTTTAATTTGGCTGAAGAGATGGTGGTCTCCCAAGTTCTCTGCCGCTCGTACCACAATGTCTGTATTTCGCTCGTTTCTTCCCCACTGACGTCAGGTTCCCTAAGAGCTGGAGCTGTGTGTAGCTACTCTCAGAATATCTGGAGTTTACTATGTTAGTCATTCATTCCATAGTGAAATACTGAGCAAGCACCAACTAAGTTTTAAATAGCAAGTATGCAAAATTTAGAAATAATTAATTGGTGAGAGATTCTGGGGATCAATTGATCCAAGGATCAATGAGGCAAAGCTTCTTCCACCAGAGAACTCAGACTCCAACTGATCGTATACAACTGACTTTTAAATTCCTATTTTGAGGCAGAATAACCACAGATGTACAGATCACAGTTCAATAGTTTCTTACAGGATAGGGCCATAAAATTCTCTTTGCATCAAGATTTAATTGGATGTGATCACAATTTGCATGAGCCAATAAGATTTGATATCACATATTTTTGAAGAGAATAGATTTCCAGGTTATGCAATAAATATTTGTAGGCAGATCAGAGTGGATATTCCATTAAATGATAGAACTTAGTGTATCAATGTCAACTTCATATGGACTTTGAACATAAGTTTTACCTGCTTCTATCAAATGTGAAATTTGATTACTTTCATAATGAAGAGATTTATTTAATCACTTTCTTATTTTCTTTGTGTATTTTACAGTTCTGTCCCGGAAGTAAAATATAAAAAAATTCTATTTAAGGTGTTTCACCCATGCCGGTGCTGAAGCTCCTACTGTGTGCTCGGGGGAGCACGGAATGTATGAAGGAATACCATTTAGCCTTAAGAGGGAGGAAAGCCTGTCATTTGTGACAACATGGATGGGCCATGGATTACAAATAAAGTAAATCAGCTCCAGTAGGACAAATGTCATGGCATCTTAATTATATTTGAACTCTTCAAAAAGTCCTAGTCATAAACCAGAGATTGGGGACCCAGAACTTAATGGCATTTTAGTTGGAAGACACAAAATTTCAATGGGACAGGAGGAATAAAGTCAACAGATTCCCTGTGCAATGCAGTTAATGACAGTGTGATGCAGATTTGAAATTGGAGAGAGAGAGAGAGAGAGAGAGAGAGAGAGAGAGAGAGAGAGAGAGAGAAAGAAAATATCTTTGGTATTCTAATCATAAAAACAATAGCTATATGTGAAGCCCTGCACATGAGAAGTTGCTTGACTGAGTCATGCCACAGTGTGGACATATATCAACATGTCACAGACACCTCAAATGTTCAGAACCTTTATTCATCACATTTTTAATAACTGTATGGGGGGTTGGTGAATGAGTCTATTCCTTTCCCTGACACCTGGCAACAGCTAGATTTGGTAGTTTTAGGAATTTAGACAAGATATTCAACATCTTGAGTGCTGGCCTCCTTGTTTATAGAAAACAAATAAAATGAAATAAAACAAAATAAGCAAAAAAACTAGGGTTGAAAAACATTGTAGTTTTCAAAGTATTTCCTGAGGAGTGCCCGAAGGACAAGAGGAAAGCTATCTGGAGCAACTGGGCTCCAGTGTACCAACTGCTCCTGTAGGCACAGCAATCCTGATTTTATTGTGTATTGTGTTCTCGATTATACTTTATTTTAGGGTGATTTTTTTAAATTGTTAGTATGTTGAGATAGTCTTCATATGTAGTTCAGGTTGGTCTCAAACTTGCAACCTTCTTGAGTGCAGAATTATGGGCATGTACCACCTTGAAGTTAGGCGTCTAAAACCAAAAATATTTGATATTTTAGTCCCACCACAGTGAGATCTGCCAATCTAAAGGCCAAAGATCTGTGTTGTCTTGTGAATTTTCTGTAGTAATAAAGTCCTATTCAAATGGGAAGGGAAGAGAGAAGAGAGGCTTATCTCAGATGATAGGCATCCTTATTCAGATGTGTCCAAGAGTCACATGTTGGAAACCTAAGATAATGGAATTAAGTAATTCGGTCCTGACAGCTCAACCTTCACACACATTTATGGAAACTCTCTGGGCCTTGTTGGCCCTGCCACCTTTTTGCCATATGAAACCATACAAGGTATCCCACAATGAACAAATGTTGACACTACCAAATCACTTGTTCACGGATCTTCGATCTCTTAGAACTATAAGGAACACACTTCTAGTACTATAAATCACTAGCTTGTTATAGCAACTAAGACAATAGGGAAAGTTGGAAAGACCCAGAGACATGCCAGGGCAGTCTAGTCTCTCTAGAGGACCGGACCTCTAGTCAAGATGTAAAGAACCATCTTATCCCAGAGGCATTCCTAGTGTTCAGCGGCTCTTGAGAACGGGCTCCAAGTAGACTTCCGTTTCCCCTCCTGTGACTCCCCCCCATGCTCATGGTAGAATTTTACAGTTGCTTTCTTTGCCCTTGTACTATATAAACATATAAACACACCTTCCCAGTGATGGAAAACCCAGCTATCTTAGTAGAAAGGGTCTTTTGTGGCTGGCATGAGAGTCAAGACAGCAGAATCAGACAACAAAGACCTTGGTGTCTTACCCATAGCCAAATGGGCTGTTTCCCAACCACTCTATGGATGTGTAAAGTGCCTGACTTAATTTGCACAGCTGGTTTCCACCAAAAGGCTGTGATTTTCCTTATAGTTTTTATCATAGAAAGTACCTGAGGTGTAAGGCTTTGAGTAACTAAGTATAAACTGGAATATATATCATGTATGAATAAAGAAAAAGCCATGTGTCACTGTATCCTAAAGATACTGAGTGGCTGTGGTACTAAAGATAATGACAATACAAGGCATTGAGAACAATCCAGATGTAAAGACCTGTCAGCCTAGGTGCCATAAAATGGTATTTCCAGTTTCAAAGCCATTCATTTGAAAAGTAAAAGTAATTTACAATGTTAATATTGTGCAAAACATTTCATAAGCTTGGGATATCCAGAAGGGAGTAAAGGCAATATTGCTTACCAGGAAGAAACTGGTGTTGTTACATAATCAGAAGTCAAATACCCAAAGGCTAACTAAAATCCTCAGAGTTTTGCTTTTTTTATTCAGTCTCCTCTCAGTACTCAGAGGCCACACTGGAGTTTATAACATTTCTTTCCCTCTCCCCACCACCCAAAGCTTCAGCCTTGATTTTGGTGACTTTAGGCTGGTAGGGTGTGTGTGGGGGGTGGGGATCGTTTGTTAAATCTGTTTGTACACTGGAAAAGAAGGAAACACCACCGGGACAACTCCTCCCTCACTATAGACTAGCACCCACATCGTTGGTGGAAGGCTCTGCTCTGACTTCACACAGTTAAGTTCTCTCAGCCAGAGGAAGGGGAGGGAGAGAAGATGAATGGGATATAAAGCCCACCTTGCTATGTCTGATCTCACTGGAAATTAACAGAGAAGAGAATTGGTGTGGTGGTTTGAAAAAGAATGGCTACCATAGGCTCATTTGAATGCTTGGTCATTAGAGAATGAAGCTAATTGACAGGGATTAGGAGGTGTGGCCTTGTTGGAGTAGGTGTGGCCTTGCTGGAATAGGTGTGGCTTTGCTGGAGTAGGTGTGGCCTTGCTGGAGTGGGTGTGGCCTTATTAGAGTAGGTGTGACCTTGTTGGAGTCAGTGTGCCACTGGGGTTGGGTTTTGGGATGTCAGACACACAACCTAACTACACCCATTGTGTTTCTGTCTTCTCCGTGTCTTTGGATCTGGATGTAGAACTCTCAACTTCTCCAGCACCATGTCTGCACGTGTGCTGCCATTCTCCTAGCCATAATGAGGATGGACTAAACCTCTCAAACTGTAAGCCAGCACCAATTAAATGCTTTATTTTATAAGAGTTGCCATGGCCGTGATGTCTTTATAAGAGTTGCCATGGCCGTGATGTCTCTTCACAGCAATAGAACACTAAGACAACCAAGGCCCCTTTGTTGCAGCAAGGACCTTCATGTTAAATTAGTTTTCTCTCCCTAATGCACATGTCACTTCCACTAAAGTCAACTCAGTCCCAAACAGGAAAGGACCAGCAGGTTACATTATGTCAGCCTGTGTATATAAATGATAGGGGTATGGGGGGGGACTGTAAATGTATTTAGAACTTCTTTAGATTTAAAAAAGCAAAGACTGGGTGTGAGAAGATGGCTCAGTGAATAAAATTCTTGCTGCCCAAGCATGAAGACCTCTGGTCAGATCTCCAGCACCCATATAAACGCTGGGAGTGAAAATACACACAGACAGCTCCAGCTGCCCTCACCAATATAATGAGCTCCAGGCACAGTGAAACAGAAGAGTTGCAGGGTATCTGATCACATTGTGAACCCCAAGATTGTATACTGGAAAAACCTGTCTCTGGTTGTGGTGTGGCTCAGCCCTAGTACATACCTTTAATCCCAGAGCAATCTGTTTATTGTAAGCAAGATTAAATAAAGTCAACCATAGGTCAAGAGGCAGAGCAAGCAACCAGTTGGCAGAGAGTAAACATAGGAAAAAACCATAGAGTGTGAGAGGAAGCCAGGAGGATGGATAGAGAGACACACGGGAAGGAGAAGGGTGGGACATTCATTTGCAAGGATTTTTAAGAGTGTGTGGAGAAGGAGGGCAGGCTCTTCTGGGGTGTTGGTTGAAAAGGAAGGTCAGCTGGGTGCTTTCTCTGCCTCTCTGAGCTGGCAGGCTTTCACACCAGCATCTAACTCTTGAATCTTTATTGGTAAAATCAAATGTTTTGGATTTTGCTTTAAAAACAACACAGAAGGTGGGAAGTGATTAAATAAGACACCTAATGTCAACCTCTGTCCTGCATGTCCCTCCTCAGGCGACTGTACTGCACACACGCATGTACACACATACACCCCACACATACACAAACACACACATATATGTAAGCACACACAAAGGCTCAGTCGTGAAGTTTCTATAGTTTTATGTATTGATATAAATTTAAGTCAGTGATAATAAACTTTGCAAGAGAGTTAACAAAAACAGAAATTTTTCCCTTGAAAGGACAAAAATTGAATGAGGCCAAACAGGAAAAGTATAGTCCTAAAGTTCATAGTATTTTCAAAATCTGTCACTGCTAAAAAATTTAAAAATAAAATAAATAAACATTAAAAAAAGGAGTGTTGCAATATCCATTTTATTTTCAACGGAAACACTTACGGAAGAAGGCCCAAGACAGGTCAATGAGACAGGTCAGCAGCAGGCACTTGCTAAGCCTGACAGCTTGAGTTCAAGTCACTGGGACCCTCAAAGTGGAAGGAAGCAGCAGACTCCAATGTGCTCTAGTACACACACACACACACACACACACACACACACACACACCCCACCCGTACACATGCACACACACAGAAATTAACAAATATATGTCATTAGATCTTTACACTTTTGTTCCGTTTTTCAAGACAGGGTTTCTCTGTGTAGAGACCTTGGTGGCCTAGAATTCACTTTGTAGACAAGACTGGCTTCCAACTCTGAGATTTGCCTGCCTCTGCCTCCTAAGTGCTGAGTGCTGAGATTAAAAGCATGTCCCACTACACCCAGTGAAAAACTTTAATTTTTTTAAAAGGATGGTCAATGTGGCAAAGATAAATTTTGTCTTGTGTTAAGAGATGTGAATTTAAACTCTAGGGCCAAGATCATCTTTTCTGAAATAATGTTTCTTAGTATACTTACTGCATCTGCTATTGAAGATTTATTTATACTGGTTAGTCACCATAACCTCATTGTTGACTTTAACTATATAATCAGTTGCATTTCATTATTGACTTTGACCATCAATCCAGTTTACATTTCTTAATTTCAGTCTATCACAGTCTTGCCCATTCTGACTCCAACACACTAAGTCTGTACCCCGTCACCTTTCATCAGATAATTGCTAGCCTTTGAACTGCTCTCCTAGTCTTTTACTCTGTCCGTCTTGTATCTATCCCCACCTTGCAAACAGGAGAGCTCTAGTGTGCTCTCCTAAGAAGTGAAAGACAAGTGTCACTGTGCCTTCAGGGCCCTTAAGACCCACACTTACCTGCTCCTATCCAGCTAATCCCATGTAAACTCTCTGCTTTCTCCACAGCTTTACCTGGCCTCTTCTTGCTGCAAATGTGTTATCTGCTGCATCTATTAGGGATAGCATCTGCAGATTCCATCGCAGGGCCTGCTTCCTCCAAGGACCCAGATCATATTTGAATATCTTTATTTGTTTGTTTGATGCCTTGGTTTGGTGCTAACAATGGAACTCAAGCCCCTGAGTCTGCTAAGTACTACTCTACCACTGACCAATATCCCTCCCTAGTCCTCAGACATTTGAGACAGTCTTACTAAGTAGCCCAGGCTGGTCTAGTACTTGCAATCCTCATAATGTATGTGTGTATGTGTATGTGTATGTGTATATGTGTGAGTATGTGTATGTTGTATGTGTATGTGTATATATGTGTGTGTATATACATATACATATATAGACATATGTATTATTATTGCCATAACTGGCTTCAAGTGACTATATGACTGTCCTTATAATGGTCAAGTTGTTTATTGGTTTGGTAATTAATTAGAATCTCTTTCCCGTATTTTATTAAAAGATTAATGCAGAGAGGTACTATGTCTCTTTGTGTCAGTTCAAAACAGCACCTGGCACATAACTGAAACCAATTAATTATATAATGTGGGAATAATTCGGGAAATCCATCAACCAGAAATATGAGTATATTTTGGTGTGTAGACCAAAATATGCACATGCACAATTATTATTATGTCACAAATCCAACTGTTTTAATAATTAAAAGAAATACACAATAAGCCTCACTTATTCAAGAGGATGTTTACTATGTTAATTTCTAATATCCATGAATATTAAATAATCAGGCTACTTCTGTCAATCTCAAATGTCTATGACATTCTTTCTACACTCTAAAATTAAAAGTCACTGGCCATCATTTTGCAAATTATAAGTGATTCCAAAATGTAGCTTTAGGGCTGGAGAGAATGGCTCAGTGGTTAAGAGCACTGACTGTTTTTCCAGAGGTCCTGAGTTCAATTCCCAGCAACCACATGGTGGCTCACGACCATCTGTAATAGCATCCAATGCCCTCTTCGGTGTGTCTGAAGACAGTGACAGTGTACTCATATGCATTAAATAAATAAATAAATAAATGTAGCTTTGATTGAGTTTTATAGCTTTTTTAAAATAAATAAATTATCCCAAGAAAACCCTGTAAATGGAAAGTGTTGCTGGTGACAATTAGAGTAGGAAACAGCAAAGACTGGAAAAAACTAGAAGCCTTGAGGTGCCTGGGAGACTTCATTATTTATATCTGTTTCAATAAGCATTTCTGTTTCTTAGCCAGGTGGTGGTGGTACACAATCCCAGCACTCAGTGGACAGAGTTAGGCAGATCTCTGAGTTCCAGGCTAGCTTGAACTACAGAAAGAGTTCAGGCTAGCCAGGGCTACACACAGAGAAACTCTGTCTCAAAAGAAGCCAAACAAAATAAAACAACAACAATGAAAACAAAAGAAAGAAAGAAAGAAAGAAAGAAAGAAAGGAAGGAAGGAAGGAAGAAAGAAAGAAAGAGAGAGAGAAAGAGAAAGAAGAAAAGAAAGATTGAGAGAGAAAGAAAGAGAGAGAAAAGAAAGAAAGAAAGAAAGAAAGAAAGAAAGGAAGGAAGAGAGAGAGATAAAGAGAGAAAGAAGGAAAGAAAGAGATTGAGAGAGAAAGAAAGAGAGAGAAAAGAAAGAAAGAGAGAGAAAGAAAGAAAGAAAGAAAGGAAGTAAGAGAGAGAAAGAAGGAAAGAAAGAGACTGAGAGAGAGAGAAAAGAAAGAAAGAAAGAAAGAACAAAAGAAAGAAAGGAAGGAAGAAAGAGAGAGAAAGAAGGAAAGAAAGAGATTGAGAAAGAAAGAGAGAGAAGAAAGAGAGAAAGAGAGAGAGAGAGAAAAGAAAGAAAGAGAGAAAGAAAGAAAGAAAGAAAGAAAGAAAGAAAGAAAGAAAGAAAGAAAATGTCTTTGTGAATTTTCTCTGCTGTCTGGACCTTGTAAAACTTAAAATATGGTTAAAGCTTTAGATAATTAACTTTTATGGTCAGAATATTTGATTCTAAGTTTGTAATCTTTGGTGCATTTAGGGGAACAGACTTCTACAGAGTCTGGAAGAAAAATATTCCATTACAATATCTAACAGAAATAGAATTGACACCTTGATTTTTCTGTCAATCTTTTCTTCAACACCCCGCCTGGCGCCACCCACTCCCCATAGGTAGTGCCCTGCACAGCCACCAATAGTTATTGAAGTGGAAATTTTCTGTGTATGAGTCAGACCTCAGCAGTGAGATGCTTTGCTGATGTTAGAACTCTTATTGGGGACCTTGCTGATGATTTAGGGCGTGTTGTATTTCTTGCTCAAAGCTTGAGCACATCATCTGAAAATGGTACCTGACATACAGTAAGTGCTTACTATGAACTAGACCAGGTCTTCTTAACCTTTCTCTTGTGACCCATTTTTTAACTCGAGAAATTTTTACGAAACCTCTGGTACACAGAAATATAAAATAGTATACAAACAAAACATTTGTTGGGAATTAAATAATTAATAACTTTATTTTGAGCCAGTGAGATGGCTCAGTATGTAAAGGTGTTTGCCACCAAACCCAATGACCTGAGTTTGATCCCTGGAAATTATGTTTATCATATAATGTAATTTATTTCAAATTTTCTTATGTTAAACAGTTTTTCTCCATGGGGCAGGCTTCAGGGAGTCTATGAGAGTGACTCTAGCTAAGACTTTTAGCAGTGGGGGATATGAGACTGAAGTGTCTACCTCCTGTAGCCAGACAGGGCTCTCAGTGGAGAGATAAAGACACCAACCCTCCCACAAATCCTTTGACCCAAAATTTGTCCAGCCTACAAGAAGTGCAGAGACAAAGATGAAGCAGAGACTGTGGGAATGAGCAACCAATGACTGGCCCAGCTTGAGACCCATCCCATGGGCAAGAACCAATCCCTGACGCTATTAATGATACTCTGTATTACTTGCAGACAGGAGTCTAGCATAATTGTCCTCTGAGAGGCCCCCACCAACAGCTGACTGAAACAGATGCAGAGGCCCACAGCCAAACATTAGACAATCAACGAATCAGGGGACTTGGGGGCTCCCAGAACCAACCAAAGAGCAAGCATGGCCTGGACCCTGACCACCCCTGCCACACATTGGAAGCAGAAGTACAGCTTGGTCTTCTTGTGGGTCCCCTAAAAACTGGAGCTGGGGCTGTCCCTGACTCTGTTCTCCTGACTGGGATGCCTTCAGTGAGAGAGGATGTACCTAGTCCTGGAGTGACATGATGCACCAGAGTGGATTGGTATCCACAGGATGGGGGGGGGGGGGTCCTCCTTCTCAGAGGAAAATGGAAAGGGGAGAATTAGGGGGAATCTGAGGGGAGAGGGGGCTTGTGATTGGGATGTAAATAGAATAAATAAATAAATAAATAAATGGAAAAAATTGAAAACAAGAAAAAAATGAAAGTTTTTCTCTCATGATTCTCTTCATTGGTTATAGTAACAGTCATTTTTATTTCAATGCAAGTGTTGAATCCTGGACCTTATGCGTACCACATCAGTCTTCTACCACTGAATTACACTTCAGCCCAGTAATTACAGCTTAATAGATGTGTAATGTCACTTTTATTATGTTATGAAACTTGATTTTACACATATTTTCTTTTCGATGACTAATAATAAACTAGAGAACATTTCTGCACGTGACACTTTCTGCTTCTCCTGAAGTGTAATTGTGGAATAAATGCCCTGGGGACAGAAAACAATTAGAACTATTCTTACATGTTACCTCATTTGTGTTTTTCAAATAAAGCCCATACTGCCATTACAATTCACAGGCATTGTAACCTTTTATAATGTGTTCATGTTAAAAAACAAAGCTCAATTTCTTTTATCTCAAACATTCACATGTAGGCATTATTGTTATTTGCCAAAGTAGACATTTTATTTTATTATATTTACTACCTGACCTTTTTTTGCATGTGTGTATATGTGTGGTATGCATGCATTTATGTATATGTGTTCAAAGGGTGTCTGGGTGCATGTGTATGGGCAAGAGTGCACATGTATGTGCATACATGCATGTAGAGACCTGAAGTTGACATCAGGTGTCTTCCTCATTTGCTCCCCTGTGGGTCAAGGCAAGGTCTCACTGAACCAGGAGCTCACCCTTTGGCTACTCTGAGTAGCCAGCTTGATCTGGGGATTGGCTGTCAGGTCTCTCTCAGGCTTTTATGCAGATGCTGGGGATCCAAACTCTAGCCCTCACCTTTGATCTTCTCAGCCCACTGCCTGTCTTTTTAGGCTAATTAACCATTTTCAATCATTTACCATTTCAATTTTCATTACACCAAATGTAGTAGATTACATGGGAGGGGTTTCTGTGTATTTGGTAGTTATGACCAGCTAATAAGAATTAAAAACACAGGAAGGATTCATTAGGCATTTCCACATGCAGCATCATCAGTCACCTGGAAGACTACGGTGCAATGACATGGTGTCTGGTTTGGCAAGAGCACTGTCTGGGAAGGTTGGCTTAAAACCATGCCAAGTTTGTTTAAGCATTCCCACAATTCCAAGAGCCCCACTAAGGAAGCTGCTTCATTGAAGGGGTTTAGATGTCATAACAAAATCAAAAGCACGGATTCAAAACTGAGAGTTTTTTTTTTTTAATGCATATAGCCAAAATGGTTTTATTTAACCATGCAAATCAAAACATTCTTCTTGCTACTGATATATAGAAAAACATTTCAATTTTGTTTACAAGTGGAATTTTTTTTTTTTTTTTTTGAGTTTTAAGAGGCAAAGCGAAAGAACAAACCAGCTGCACTTTCCGTGAACGTCCACCTTTAAAGGCAGATTACCGTTCTCCAGGGTATCGTAACACAAGCAGCAACCATGGTGGATGTGAAATGTAAATGATAGCAAGGACCTCAGGAAAGCATAAATCAAAAGCTGAGCAACACACCGGCAAAGGGCTAAAAAAAAAAGATCCGGTCCCAGAGAGATTAGGATTTGTTTAAGAAATTTGGACCTGCCTCTTCCTCAGCTCTGGGCCACTCGACCTCACGGTATTGCCAAAATGTCGCTTTCTAACAAGCTGACTTTGGACAAGCTGGACGTGAAGGGGAAGCGGGTCGTGATGAGAGTGGACTTCAATGTTCCTATGAAGAACAACCAGATAACAAATAACCAAAGGATCAAGGCTGTTGTTCCAAGCATCAAATTCTGCTTGGACAATGGAGCCAAGTCGGTTGTCCTTATGAGCCACCTGGGCCGGCCTGATGGTGTTCCCATGCCTGACAAGTACTCCTTAGAGCCAGTTGCTGCAGAACTCAAGTCTCTGCTGGGCAAGGATGTTCTGTTCTTGAAGGATTGTGTGGGCCCAGACGTCGAGAATGCCTGTGCCAACCCAGCGGCTGGGCTGTCATCCTGCCGGAGAACCTCCGCTTCCATGTAGAGGAAGAAGGGAAGGGAAAAGATGCTTCTGGGAACAAGGTTAAAGCTGAGCCGGCCAAAATCGATGCTTTCCGAGCCTCACTGTCCAAGCTAGATGTTTATGTCAATGATGCTTTGGGGACTGCACACCGAGCCCACAGCTTCATGGTGGGTGTGAATCTGCCACAGAAGGCTGGTGGATTTTTGATGAAGAAGGAGGTGAACTACTTTGCCAAGACTTTGGAGAGTCCAGAGCGACCCTTCCTGGCTATCTTGGGAGGAGCTAAAGTTGCAGACAAGATCCAGCTGATCAATAATATGCTAGACAAAGTCAATGAGATGATCATTGGTGGTGGAATGGCTTTTACCTTCCTTAAGGTGCTCAACAACATGGAGATTGGCACATCTCTGTATGATGAAGAAGGAGCCAAGATTGTCAAAGATCTCATGTCCAAAGCTGAGAAGAACGGTGTGAAGATTACCTTGCCTGTTGACTTTGTCACAGCTGACAAATTTGATGAGAATGCCAAGACTGGCCAAGCAACTGTGGCCTCCGGTATACCTGCTGGCTGGCTGGGCTTGGACTGTGGTACTGAGAGCAGCAAGAAATATGCTGAGGCTGTGGCCCGAGCTAAGCAGATTGTTTGGAATGGTCCTGTTGGGGTATTTGAATGGGAAGCCTTTGCCAGGGGAACCAAGTCACTCATGGATGAGGTGGTGAAAGCCACTTCTAGGGGTTGCATCACTATCATAGGTGGTGCAACCCCTACTTGCTGTGCCAAATGGAACACAGAGGATAAAGTCAGCCATGTGAGCACTGGGGGCGGTGCCAGTCTAGAGCTCCTGGAAGGTAAAGTCCTTCCCGGGGTGGATGCTCTCAGCAGTGTTTAGTATTGTTCTGCCTTTGGTTCCTGTGCACAGCCCCTAAGTCAACCTAGTGTTTTCCGCATCTCCATTTGTTGTTAGTGCAAGATTCACCAAGAAGCAGCACCAGGAACCCTTAAGCAGTTGCACAGCATCTCAGCTCGTCTTTACTGCATCGGGATTTGTCTACATTCTTCAAGATCCCATTTCAATTCTTTAGTGACTAAAGCCATTGTGCATTGTAGAGGGCATCTATATTCTGCCTGTGAAAGGAAGTGAGCTGTAAAGGCTTAGCTCTCTCTGATGTAGCCTCTGGTCAGCTTTGTCACTGTTCATGACTCACCATGGAAATATGAGGAAATCCCCACTGTAAACAATAAAGATGTCCACTGGGGAAAAAATTGGACCCTTCCTTTAAATTATCCCGTCTCCACCTGTTGCAGCATCAGAAACAGAAATGGAATATCTGAGTCGGGAACTCCCAGATTTGACAAGACACAGCATAATTGTGCTTTTCATGTTTAAGCATGCGTCCCTCCCACTTGTAATAAACATGCAACAGTAACTAACATGTGAAGGAAAACTCTTCCAAGACTTGTTTCTTACTCTACTGTGAGAAGATTTGCTTGCCAGTTTGACTCCTATGTGAAAGCTGACTTGTACTCCTTAGGAATACACAGTATTCTGAATACTGTTTCTGTGTCTATTGAGATGCAAGTGTTGTCATTGTCGTTGTTGTCGTTGGTGTTAGTGGTGGTAGTGTGTGTGCTAGTCTGAGATTATTTCCTGTGTTTTCTTGGGTGTAGTTAGCCTTTTCAGGTTGAGGGTTTCCTTCTAGCGCCTTCTGTAGGGCTAAATTTGTACATAAATATTGCTTAAATGTAACTTTAATTTTTTTAAAGTCTACTTTTAATGATGGTTCTTAAATGCTTTAACCTTCCTTGTAACCCACCACCCACAAGAGGTAGTGGGAAAGAAAGCATCCGGGGGAAGTGGACCTGTTTAGAAAGGTTCTTTGGAGCAGATCCTGTGTATGTTATCTGGAAATCAGCAGTTTAGTTCCATTAGTAGGCAGCTGCAGCTCGATCCACTCACAAACACTTCAGATTATTACCAGCAGTCCAGTTCCATATAATCAGGATAGCAAACATGAATCAGCAGTGGTGGCACTACCTAGCAGACACAGCCAGGCCTCGCCTCACCTCAAGTCAGCAGGGGAGACCAGGAGGAACACCAGGAGAAGTTCTCAGCTGTGCCTCTCAGGGAAGCAAAGAATAACAAAGACCACTGTAGCAGCAAGCCAAGCTCTCTCTGCAACTCCTTGGAGTCCTATTTATACCTCGAAACATCACACGACCTCCATGGGTCTTGCCTCAGCATGTGCATTCAGTCACGCCAAGTCCTCCGAAGTAGCAAGGAACTGTAGCACACCACCAGAAGTTTTTTGGTGTGGTTTCTCTCTAAGACATCCTGACAAATGCAGCTCAACTATACAATGTAAGGCGGACCAATACATGCATGTCATTGGCAAAGAATTCTTCATCACGTGTCCTTTCACGTGTTTGCTTTAGCAGAACATCCTCTCTCCTGTGTCTGCTTCAGAGAAATGTTCCTTCATGAGTCTGTCTTTCACCTATGTCCACTTTAACAAAATGTTCTTTTACGTGTTTGCCCCAGCAAAATACCATCCAATCGACTTTCCAAAGAACCCTTAAGTTTCTACTTCATTTAAATTTGGCTTTATCATGGAGGATTATCATATTTTGTGTTCTCCATTTATGGTGATTGAAAGTTTTGCTGGACATAGCATCTGTGGCCTCTTCAAGTTTGCATTGACTTTTAAAGTCTCCATTGAGAAGTCAGGTGTAATTTTAATAGGTTTGCCTTTATATGTGTATGTTCCTTGGTGGTTTTCCCTTGTGGCTTTTAACTTTCTTTCTCTGTTCTTTATGATTTATGTTTTGATTATTGATTGTATGATTTATGTTTTGATTATTGATACAGTCTATTTGCTATTCTGTAAGCTTCTTATTCTTTATGGGCATCTCTTTCTTTAGGTTAGGAAGGTTTTCTTCTATGATTTTTATTGAATATATTTTTCTAGACCTTTGCTCTAGGATTCTTCTTTTTCCTCTAATCCTGTTATTTTTAGATTTTTGTACTTTCGTACTGTCCCAGAGTTCCTGGATATTACATGCCAAGAGTTCTATAGATTTAACATTTTTGACCAATGTATTCATTTCTTCTATTGTATCTTCAGTGCCTGAGATTCTTTTTTGTCTCGTGTATTCTGTTGGTAAAGCTTGCCTCTGTAGTTTCTGTTCAAATTCCATTTTTTTTTTATTTTCAGAATCCCCTCAGGTTTTGTTGTTGTTGTTGTTTATTCTATTTCCATTTTCAGATCTTGAACAGTTTTTTTTTCAGGTCCTTACACTGTTTTTTCCTGAGTTTCTTCATTTCCTCCCTCTGTTTCTTTACATTTTTAAAGGAATTAATTCATTTCTTCTTTAAGGACTCCCCCCTCGATGATATTCATAAATGCTATTCCAGGGTCTTTTTCATACGCTTCAGCTATGTTGAAATACTCGGAGCCTGCTGTGGTAAGCTGTTGGGCTCTAGTGGAGACATATTGCCCTGGCTGTTACTGATTGTGTTTTTACACGGGTGTCTAGGTATCTGGATTGGGATGATTATAAATCTAAGTGCTGATACCTGGTGAAGTGGAAAGTTAGGTATTCTTTGGAAAGTCAGGTGTGTTGGAAGGTTTTGCTGAGACAAACGCATGAAGGAGTATTTTCCTGAAGCAGACACAGGTGAAAGGATGTTCTGCTAAAGCAAGCACATGAAAGGACACATGAAGTCAGGCAGTGGTGGTGCACACCTTTATTCCCAGCACTTGGGAGGCAGAGGCAGGTGGATTTCTGAGTTCAAGGCCAGCCTGGTCTACAGAGTGAATTCCAGGACAGCCAGGGCTACACAGAGAAACCCTGTCTTGAAACATTCGTGTATTGGTCTGCCTTACATTGTGTAGCTGAGCTCCGTTTGCCAGGACTCCATGAAAAGAAATGCACCAAAAACCTTCTGGTGGTGTGCAGCAGGTGTACATGCAGAGAGAGCACTCATACGAAAAATAGATAAATAAATCTTTTTTTTTTAAAGGATAGGTACGTAGATTTATAATTTAGTGGGCTTTACAGCAGGCAACAGATACAAAGAGATGGTGTTTGTTTGGTGGAAGTAGGTGCCAGAAGGCTGACTATGAAGGGCATATCTTGTTCCAGCCCTTTCATCTTTACAGCTTTCTCCTGCCTCCATGAGAAGGGCAGGTATATTCTGTCACAAATTTATTCTCTGTCCCCAGAGACAACGGAGTTGGTCAAGTGACTACTAAACCCACTGAAGCTCTGAGACAGAAAGAATCTTTCTTGTTTTAAAGTGTCTCTCACCAGCAACTGTCACCACAATGAGAAGTGTAATGCCATAGTGTTCTCCTTTCTGATCCCTTACAAATAAGAGTACACTGACACTCAGGATTCCTTGATTATTAGAACTCAGTAGAAAACCATCTAAGCCCGAAAAAGCCCTCAATTCAACCTCCTCAACTGTATTTAAAAGTCTTTCCAGTTTAAGACTGTCTCTTCTCCTCCTTTGCCTGCAACATTGTAACAATTGTAAGTTGTACTTTGCTAGTATATGTTTGTGTCACCTTCATTGTCAGATTCATTGGTGGAACACTGTTCACCATTACTCTTTTTCATTTATTTATTTATTTAGGTTTTATAATTGTTTTGGTTTTTGTTTTGTTTTGTTTCAGAAAGCATCTCACACTGTCACTCCAGCTGCCTCAAGTTCAAAGTGACCCTTCTGGCTCAGTCTCCGAGAGAATGGGATTATAGCTATGAGCCACTAAACATAGCTGTTCATAGAATTTGTTTTGCACTCCTAGCTTTCATAATAATGTTTTCTTTTTAATTTCCTTTTCAAATTACATTTATTTATTTATGTTGTGTGCATGCATAGGTGGGTTGTAGAGATGCCAGGAAGGTTCTGGGACTACTTTCAGGACTGGGTTCTGTCCTTCTGTCATGTAGATTCCACGATTCAACTTAGCTTGTCAGGCTCTGTGGAAAGTAACTTCACATTCCAAGTCCTCCACTAGCCTGTCTTTTTGAGACCCTATCTCAAAGGTTTCTGAGGATGTTCAATATTGACTTCTGGCTTTCTATACACAGGAACTCACACACAAAACACACATATATACATACACATGTGTGCATGAGAAAACTGCAGTTGATGACATTTTAACTAATTATGGTGAAAGTCAAGGCCTAGCATCCAAAAGCACATAGACTATGGACAGAGTTTGCTGCTGTCACCCCAAAGCCCTATTTCTAATTAACAGTGATGATATAATCTGTTTAGCTGATCCCTGAAAAACCACACTTATATGACTTGTCTTAATTTGACTTGATTCAGAGTTTATCTAGTATGAATGAATAGCACGTCCCCTTAAAGGTATTTATAGAAAACAATCAGTGACAATTATTGGATGTCATAGCTGCTTGGAGCAATGATAACAGCTGGGAGCAAGAACAAACCAAACGATAAATTTCAAGACAAAAACTCCTAACATAATTAAAAAAGCACTGACATATTTTTGGAAATTAGAAGACCACACACATGCTAGAGTTGAGTAAACCCCATATTTGTATGTCTGGCTAACCAGGAGGTTCTGAAGGTGAAGGCCAAGCTATGAGCTGGCTGAACACTGAAGACAGGTCTCAGCATATGCACAAAGCCACTTAGCAAAGGCTGGCCCACTCATTGGTTCCACTTACGGAAATCACTGTACAACTGTTGAGGCCCACACTGCCCAGCTTGGGGGCTACTGTGTCCCACCCGAGCTGCTGCTCTGGTCTGCCAGTCAGGGTCTAACAAGAGAGAGAGTGGGGATGGACTGGAAAGAGACTCAAAGAATGGAGACAAGACAGAGAGTCTGATCAAGTCTCAAGTCTCCTTTATTGTCTCCTTCATTGAAGGGAAGTCCAAGTATTTATATGCATATTTATATGCTTTGCCATGTGCCTTGTAGGCGTGGATATCACAAACCTTGGAGGCGTGGATACCGAGTGTGCCTTACAGGCGTGTATAGATTGGATGGCAAGTGTACCGTGTGCCTTGCAGGCATGGATACCACGTGTGCCTTGCAGCTGGGGGCACTAAACAGCAAAACAAGATATGTGGGATAAACAAGATGTTTATCTGAGTGTGCTCAGCTGTTGTAGGCTGTTGAAAACAAGTCTCTTATCAGGGTATATGTAACCTCAGAGCTCATGAGTCTGAGGCAAGAGAACTGGGACAGGCTGGGGCTACACCATTAGATCCTGTCCAAAAAGAAGGGGAAGGGCATCTTTACAAACAAATACTATCTTAAGATGATGTTCATAGTTTTGGAAATTATAATGGCTCTTAAAGAGAAATAACCTGAATGGTGAAGACTTATTGACTAGGTTGGTGAGATGGCCCAGTAGTAAGAGTGCTTGCTGCGGCCCTGCATCTCTTCTGGGCAGCAGTGTAAAGCAGGCCCTGGTAGCAGAAGTTGCTGGTGAGTGGGCCTGGGGGTGTGAGAGCCAATGTATACACATACACACACACACACCAGAAACAAAAACAAGCTGGTGAAGTGACATGCCACACAGTGGCTTATTATTTCGGACATAAAAAGGCAAACGGTATTGAAGAATCATTCATAAAAGACCATATATTGACAGTTTTATTTACACAAAAATACTAGAAAGGGCAGACCTACAGCCTGAAAGTAGATTAGTGATTGCTCACAGCAGGAAGGCACATTTGAAAAATAAAAGCTTGATAACTAAATGGTGCAGGATGTCATTGGGCAATGGAAAAAATATTCCAAAAGTGATTACTGAAATACTATCCCAAAGACAGGTAAGTTGCTCACATGATCATCTAGCTTGCCTCTCTTTTGGTGATTGTCGTCCACTGCTTTCACTATTTTGTATCTTTTTTATGTGTGACCATGTGTTATTTCCTCTAAATTATGAATTGTCCAAGTCTAAGAGCTTACTTAGCCCCTCCTTCATGTTCAGAGAATGTTGCAATGCAACACCTTACATATGGTAATACTTAGTCAATATTTGCTTTTTAATTGTTCAGCATCATGAAATCTTTTACTGGCTGATTTCTAGTGTGTTGGAGACTAATATTTCATTTATGTATTTATGGTTTTGTGGTGTGTGTGTGTGTGTGTGTGTGTGTGCACGCACACCTAGGCTATGGTTCCTGTGGAGGCTAGAAGACACCCAGCAAGAGTCATTCTCTCCTGTTACCTTGTGGGTCCCAAGAATCGAACTTAGGTCATCAGGCTTGGTGGCAGGGTAGGAACCTTTACCTGACAAGCCATTTCTCTGGCCTACAGCTGACATTTAAAGATAGCTTATAAGAACATTATGAAGACATTATTGCTTCCTACAAGATCATATGAGTGTGTTTGTCAGACATTCAGATTTAATTATGTGTCATAAATTTTTATTTCCTAAATTAGATAATTGTAACATAAGGGCTTTTTGAAAAAAAAGGGGGGATGACATTTTTTTTCTCCAAAAACTAAAATATTCCCAGGTGCTTAAACCAAAATATTTGTTTGTCAAGAGAATACAGCTTGAAATATCACCATGTGTCTTAGTTGGGGTTTTACTGCTGTGAACAGACACCATAACTCTTATAAGGCAACTCTCATAAGGACAATATTTAATTGGGGCTGGCTTACAGGTTCAGAGGTTCAATCCATTATCATCAAGCTAAGAACATAGCAGCATCCAGGCAGGCATGGTACAGGAGGAGCTGAGAGTTCTACATCTTCATCCTTTCAAAACTACACATGGCCACATTTATGATCTTTTGTGAAAAGGATAGATTTACTGAAAGGTAGCATTACTGGAAAACCAAAAGGCATCTCTTTTGAATGTAAGTGGCCTCAAATGATCTTGTGATTATCAGAAACAAAAAATTGTTTGAGCTTCCAAATGCTCTCTGCAGGCTACCCAAATTTACATTAGGCATTTATTTATGTAGGTAAAAAAAAAATCTTTTCTCAGTGTGTTGAGGCTTTTGAACTTGGAGACAAATTTTGAGGACAATATGAATTATCTGTGTCATGTCCCATTGGAGCTGAGGAGATAAATACATTTCTTACCTACCTGTGTATGTGTGCAAGTGAACATGCACCTGAGACTGTACGTGCATGTCTGAGATCAATACTGTTTTTTTTTCTCTATTGCTCTCTAACTTCTTTTCTGAGACAGGATTTCTTACTGATTGTCAAGACTGACTGTCCAATGAGCCACTGAGAGCCTTCTGCCTCTGCCTCTCAGCTCTGGTATTATAAGCAAGTGCCATAACACCAAGCTTTTTATGTAGGTACTGAAGAGCCAAACTCAGGTCCTCATAACTATACAACAAGCATTTTACCCACTGAGCCATCCCTCAGTCCTTTCAGCTGTATTTATTCAAAATGTTAATGAGAAATGTTAGATGACTGAGAAATTTACTGGTCCAAATGAGCCTGTTACCTCAGACTTGTTACAGAACCAAGAGTACGGCCAAGGATTTGTATCAATGCAAAGCATGGCTCAGCATGTCGCTTTTTTCAGAGCTTAGTTCAAACTGGTTAAAGCATGAGAATAGTAACTTATTCTGAGATGCTGGTATTCTCATATTCTCCTTGGACAATTGACCTGTTAACTTAATCATCTAAACTATGGGTTGGCCCACAATATGGTAGACTTCAGAGAGGAAAAGCAATTTTAAAAAATCAATATCTATTAAAAGCTTACTATGTACTGCACACTATGGAGAGGAGTGAAGCCACAGGCCACATGACCACTATCACAGTACATACATTTCATGAGTCAGGCAACACACAAATGTTGAGTGAACACTAAATAAAACCAACCAAAAGTGGCCAGTACATTGTAGAGATTTTAGTAAGTGTGGTGGTTGATGTTAACTGTTAACAGGGCGGGATCTAGAGTCTCCTTTGAGATGGTGTCTGTACATGCATGCCTGTGAAGTTATCTTGGTCAGTATAATTATTGTGGGAAGACACAATAACTGGATGGAACCATCCCCTGGACAGGAGATCCTGGACTCTATGAAATGTGGGCTGAAATGAGCTGAGTTGAGCTATTTGTATACATTTGCATACACTCCCTGCCTTCTGCTTGCTGACTGCAGATGCAATGTAACTGGCTGCCTCAAATTCCTGCCACCATGCCTTCCCCACCAT
Source organism: Arvicanthis niloticus (assembly GCF_011762505.2). Classification (NCBI taxonomy): domain Eukaryota; kingdom Metazoa; phylum Chordata; class Mammalia; order Rodentia; family Muridae; genus Arvicanthis; species Arvicanthis niloticus. Next base: position 69,182,568 of record NC_047665.1, on the reverse strand, counting down.
GACTGGCTGAACCTCTAAACTATAAACCAAAAGGAACCCTTCCTTCCTCAAGTTGCTTTTGTCTGGGTATTTTGTCTCAGCTACAGAAAAGTAACCAAGCAGTCAGGGCAACTTTTAGTTTAGGTGGTTAGGAGAAGCCTGACTGAGGTGGTAGGATTTGAGTGTGGGTCTGAATGAAAGAACAAATAAATCCATTTGTGTCTAGATCTGGAGGAAGGGCATTGGGTAGAGGATGTGTTCTGTGTGCTATGAAGGAGGAAACCATTGCAAGACATGAGGTGGCTGCTAGGCAGAAGCCAACAGTTCATTCTCAGTGTGAGGAGAAGCAATGCATTTTTTAAATAATGTGTATGGGTGGTTTGCATTCATTAGTTTATATGCATCATGTGTATGACTGTGCCTGAAAGTGTCAGAAGACGGTTGTATCCTCCGGAACTGGATTGATTGAAGTGGGAATTCCTGGTTTCGTTGGAGACTCAGTTGTGTCATGTGATGTTTTTCTGGAAATTTTCTTATGAGAGGATGTTTTGCTGAGAACAGACATGTGGTGTTTTTCTGGAAGCCATGTAGTGAAAGGGCATGTGATGTTTTGCTGGAGCAGATGCTTAAGAGAACTCATGATGCTTGGACAGAGTGTAAGTATAACCCAACAGACAGTGGACGATGCTCTGGCATTGGTTTGCCTTGCTTTCTTCTCTGATTTTTCCCTTGTTGTAACATTGTAGAAAGAAGTGCACCAAAGAACTTCTGGTGGTGTTCTGATTGCTTCTTGACACTTCAGCAGACTCCTGCTGATCAGTGGATCTGCTCGATTTCTTTTGGATAGAGTCACTGCTGCCAATTCAAGTAGACTGTTCTGATGACAATGGAGATTGAAATTTCCCCCAAAGAACTACTTCTAAACAGGTTCACATCCCCCTTGTCCTGTTAACCATCTTTCTTCCCTGCCCTTGGTCAGTGGGCTAGAAAGGAGGTTGAAGCGTTTAAGAATCCTTATTAAAGTAGGTTTTGGAAAAATCTAAGCCTACACTGGATGGTTGTGAGCCACCATGTGGGTGCCGGGAGTTGAACCTGTGTCCTCTGCAAGAGCCACAAGTGCTCTTAACTGCTGAGCTATCTCTCCAGCATATTTTTCCATATGAGTTTTTAATCAAATATAGTAAGTAAACATACTTCATCAGGTGTGATGGTGCATGCAGAAAGGACCCTCCTGCCTCAACCCCTTGAGTAACTGGGACTAGAGGTGCCACTTCACCTACACAGATGCTTAGGTAAGTTAGTAATGTGCTTGAAGTCATAATTTCTGCCCCAGCCTCCTCCTACCTGCTTGGATTTGAGGCACATGCCACCACATCCCGCAGGGAAACACAATTTTGATGGCTATCAGAGATAAGATGACTTTTTCCCTCAGAGACATAGATGATAGACTGGTTGAGGCTGCCGTTAAGTCACAGGCTCTTTTTATTAGTTAAAGTGGGAAATCCTGCAAATTTTTGTTAAAATTTAGCTTAGTATTTTCCCATCCTTCTTGAACTTATATAGTTCATGAAAACTGATTGAAAAGTGGAGTGTTACAAATATTTCTTTCCCCTTTTTGCTGGGGCAGACTCCTAGCTGGTCTGTTCCCTTGAAGACATCATATCCTGACCCATCTTAGAGGAACCACTGTACTCAAAGCAATGGGTAAGAACCCTCTCCCACAACCCAATGACCCAGAACTGCAGCTGGGAGAATTTGCAAATTCATTTGAAATAACAAAAAACCCCAGGATAGAGAAAACTATTCTCAAAAATAAATGAATTCAGGGAATCATCATCCCTGACCTCAAGTTGTACTACAGAGCAATAGTGATAAAAAGCTACATGGAATTGGTACAGAGACAGGAAAGAAGATCAATAGAAAAGAATTGAAGACCCAGAAACGAACTCACACACCTATGGCCAAGTGATCTTTGACAAAGGAGCTAAAACTGTCCAGAAAAAAAAGAGAGAGAGAGACAGCATTTTCAACAAATGGTGCTGGTTCAACTGGAAGTCAGCATGTAGAAGTATGCAAATAGATCCATTCTTATCTCCTTGTACAAAGCTTAAGTCCAAGTGGATAAAGGACCATCACATAAAACCAGATACACTGAAACTAATAGAAGAGAAGGTGGGGAAGACCCTCGAATACCTAGGCACAGGGGAAAAGTTCCTGAACAGGACACCAATGGCTTATGCTCAAAGATCAAGAATTGATAAATGGGACCTCATAAAATTCTGTAAATCATAAGATTCTGTAAAGCAAAGGACACTGTCAATAGGACAAAATGGCAACCAACAGATTGGGAAAAGATCTCTACCAATCTTACACCTGATAGAGGGCTAATATCCAATATATACAAAGAACCCAAGAAATTAGACTCCAGACAATCAAATAACCTGATTAAAAATGGGGTACAGAGCTAAACAAAGAATTCTCAACTGAGGAATAACAAATGGCTGAGAAGCACCTTAAGAAATGTTCAACATCCTTAGTCATCAGGGAAATGCAAGTCAAAACAACCCTGAGATTCCACCTCACACCAGTCAGAATGGCCAAGATCAAAAACTCAGATGATAGCAGATGCTGGTGAGGATGTGGAGAAAAGAGGAACACTCTGCCATTGTTGGTGGGATTGCAAGCTGGTACAACCACTCAGGAAATCAGTCTGGTGGCTCCTCAGAAAATTGGACATAGAATTACCTGAGGACCCAGCTATACCACTCCTGGGCGTATACCCAAATGATGCTCCAACATATAATAAGGACACATGCTCCACTATGTTCATAGCAGCCTTATTTATAATAGCCAGAAGCTGGAAAGAACTCATATGTCCTTCAACAGAGGAATGGATACAGAAAATGTGGTACATTTACACAATGGAGTACTACTTAGCTATTAAAAACAATGACTTCATGGAATTCACAGGCAAATGGATGGAATTAGAAAATATCATCTTGAGTGAGGTAACACGATCACAAAAGAATACACATGGTATTTACTCACTGATAATTGGATATTAGCCCAAAAGCTTGTAAAACCAAAGATACAACTCACAGACCACATGAAGCTCATGAACAAGGAAGACTAAAGTGTGGGTGCTTCAGTCCTCTTTAGAATGAGTAACAAAATACTCAAGGGAGCAAATATGGAGGCAAAGTGTGGAACAGAAACTGTAGGAGGGGCCGTCCAGAGACTGCCCCACCTGGGTATTCATCCCATGTGCAGTCACCAAAGGCAGACGCTGTTGTGGATGCCAGGAAATGCATGCTGACAGGAGCCTGATATAGCTGTCTCCTTAGAGGCTCTGCCAGAGCCTGAAATATACAGAGGCAGATGCTCGAAGCTAAACATTGAACTGATCATGAGGTTCCCAATGGAGGAGTTAGAAGACTGAAGGAGCTGAAGGGGCTTGAGGCCCCATGGGGAGAGCAACAATACCAGCCAACCAGAGCTCCCAGGATCTAAACCACCAGCCTGGGAGCTCATAGGGAGGGACCCATGATTCCATCTGTATATGTAAGCATAATTGGAAGAGGAGCTCCTTCGTCACAATTCCCAGTGTGGGGGAATTCAAGTGTGGGGAGGTGGGAGAGGGTGGGGAGGTGGGAGTGGGTGAGTGGGTTGGAGGCATACCCTCATAGAAGCAGGAGGAGGGGGGAATGGGATAGGAGGTTTCTGGGGGATGTGTAATGGGGAAAGGAGATAACATCTGAAGTGCAAATAAATAAAATATCCAATAATTTTTTTTTAAATATTTCTTTTCTTTTTTAAACTCACCTTACATCCCAATTGTAGACTTCCTCCTTCTTCTTGCTCCACATCCTCACCAGCATCTGCTGTCACCTGAGTTTCTGATCTTAGCCATTCTGACTGGTGTGAGGTGGAACAACTCAAGGTTGTTTTGATTTGCATTTCCCTGATGACTAAGGATGTCAAACATTTTTTTAGGTGCTATTGAGCCATTCGGTATTCCTCAGTTGAGAATTCTTTGTTTAGCTGTGTACCCCATTTTTAATCAGGTTATTTGATTGTCTGGAGTCTAATTTCTTGGGTTCTTTGTATATATTGGATATTAGCCCTCTATCAGGTGTAAGATTGGTAGAGATCTTTTCCCAATCTGTTGTTTGCCATTTTGTTCTATTGACAGTACATTTGTGTGTTTTCTAGGTTTGGGTTACTTCACTCAGGATGTTATTTTCTAGTTCCATCCATTTGCCTGCAAAATTTATGTTGTCCTTGTTTTTAATAGCTGAGTAATAGCCGGGCAGTGGTGGCGCACATCTTTAATCCCAGCACTTGGGAGGCAGAGGCAGGTGGATTTCTGAGTTCGAGGCCAGCCTGGTCTACAGAGTGAGTTCCAGGACAGCCAGGACTACACAGAGAAACCCTGTCTCAAAAAACCAAAAAAAAAAAAGAAACATTTTAAGTTTCTGGCTGTACAAATAGAGCTACTATGAACATAGGTGAGCAAGTGTCCTTATGGTATGGTGGACAATCTTTTGGGTATATGCCCAGGAGTGATATAGCTGGGTGTTGAGGAAGAACTATTCCCAGTTTTCTGAGAAACTACCAAATTGATTTCCAAAGTTGTACAAGTTTCGACTGTTACCAGCAGTGGAGGAGTGTTCCCCCTTGCTCCACATCCTCCCCAGCATGTGCTACATCGCTTGAGGTTTTGATCTTAGCCATTCTGATGGGTATAAGATGGAACCTTAAAGTTGTTTTGATTATATTTCTATCATGACTAAGGACTTGTACATTTCTTTAAGTGCTTTTAAGCCATTTGAAATTCCTCTCTTGGGAATTCTCTGTTTAGTTCTGTACCCCATTTTTAAATTGGGTTATTTGGTTTGTTGGTGTCTAACTTTTTGAGTTCTTTATATATTTCGGATACTAGTCCTCTGTTGGATGTAGGGTTGGTAAAGATATTTTCTCATTTTTTAGTCTGCTGTTTTGTCTTATTGTGTCCTTTGTTTTATAAGAGCTTTTCAGTTTCATGAGGTCTCATTTATTGATTGTTGATCTTAGTGCCTGAGCTGTTGGTTTTCTGTACAGGAAGTTGTTTCCTGTGCCAATGTCTTCAAGGCAGTTCCCACTTTCTCTTTTATTAGATTTATTATATCTGGCTTTATGTTGAGGTCTATAATTCCCTTGGACTTGAGTTTTGTGGAGGATGGTAAATATGGATTTATTTTCTACATGCTGACATCTAATCAGACCATCACCATTTCTTGAAGATACTCTCTTTTTTTTATTGTATGTTTTTTGACTTCTTTGTAAAATATCAAGTATCTGTAAGTGTGTAGGTTTATTTCTATTTCACTGATCAACCTGTCTGTTTTTATGCCAATACCATGTGGTTTTTATTACTATTGCTATGTAGTACTTTAAAGCAGGGGTGATCATACCTCTAGAAGTTCTTTTATTGTACACAACTGTTTTAGTTGTCTTGGGGGGGTGTCCACATGATGTTGAGAATTGCTCTTTCAAGGTCTATAAAGAATTGAGTTGGAATTTTTATGGGAATAGCATTGAATCTGTAGATAGCTTTTGGTAAGATGGCCATTTTTAGTATGTTAATCCTACCAATCCATGAGCATGACATTATTTTCTGATAATGTCCCCAATTTCTTTCTTCAGAGGCTCAAAGTGCATATCATATAGGTCTTTCACTTGCTTGGTTAGAGTTACAACAAGATATTTTACATTATTCATGGCTTTTGTAAAGGCTGTTGTTTCTCTAAGTTCTTTCTCAGCCTGTTTATCATTTGTATATAGGAGGGCTACTGATTCTTTTGAGTTAATTTTGTACCTAGCCACTTTAATGAAGGTGTTTATCAGCTGTAGGAGTTCTCTGATATAATTTGGGAGTCACTTATGTGTACTGTCATACCATCTGTGAATAGCAAGTATTTGGTTTCTTTCCAATTTGTATCCCCCTGGTGTCCTTTTGTTGTCTTATTGTTCTAGCTAGAACTTCAAGCATTATATGGAATAGATAGGGGAAAGTTGGGAGCCTTGTTTTCTCCCTGATTTTAGTGGAATTACTTTATGTTTCTCTACATGTAATTTCACGTTGGCCTTAGACTTGTTGTAAATTGCCTTTATTATGCTTATGTATGCATCTTGTATCCCTGATATTTCCAAGACTTTTAAGATGAAGGGGTGTTGGGCTTTTGTCAAAGGCATTTTCAGCATCTAATGAGATGATCATGTGGGGTTTTTCTTTTAGTTTGTTTATATGGTGGATTACATTGATGTATTTTCATATCTTGAACCATCCCTTCATCCCTGGGATGAAGTCTACTTGATTCAGTATGGATGATATTTTTTTATGTGCTCTTGGATTCAGTTTGTAAATATTTTATTGAGTATTTTGCACCAATGTCTGTTCTGTCCATTTGATTCATAACCTCTGTTAGTTTCATTGTTTTTCTGTTTAATTTCTGTCTCTATGATCTGTCCATTGGTGATGGTGGGAGTGTTGAACTCTCCCACTATATATGAGTGAAGTTTGATGTGTAATTAAGCTTTAATAATATTTCTTTTACAAATGTGGGTGCCCTTGCATTTGGGGCATAGATGTTCAGAATTGAGATGTCCTCTTGGTGGGTTTTTCCTTTGATGAGTATGAAGTGTCCTTCCCTGTCTCTTTTGATTAATTGGGTGAAAGTCTATTTTATTAGATATTAGAATGGCTACTCCAGTTTGCTTCTTGGGTCAGTTTGCTTGAAAACCCTTTTTCCAGCTGTTACTCTGAGATAATATCTTTTTTTTTTTTTTTTTCTGAGCTATCATTAGCCTGTATCTTTTTATTGGGGAATTGAGTCTATTGATATTGAGAGGTTTTAATGACCAATGATTGTTAATTCCTGTTATGTTGATATTGGTGGAAGTGGTAGTAATGGTAGTGTGTGTGTGTGTGTGTGTGTGTGTGTCCCTTCTATTGGATGGCTAGAGTGGAGTTTATTTATTTCCTGTGTTTTCTTGGGCATAGTTCACCTTTTTAGGTTGGAGTTTTTCTTCTAGTATCTTCTGGCTGGGTTTGTGGATAGATTTTTTTTTTTTAATTTGATCTTGTCATGGATTATCTTGTTTTCTTCATCTGTGTTGATTGAGAGTTTTGTAGAGTACAGTAGTCTGAGTTGACATATGTGGTCTCTTGCAGTCTACAAGACATCTGCCCAGGCTGTTCTGGCTCTTAGAGTCTCTATTGAGAAGTTGGGCATAGTTTTGATAGGTCTTTTTTTTATATGTTGCATGGCCTTTTTTCTCTTGCAACTTTTAATATTCTTTCTTTGCTCTGTACATTTAGTGTTTTGATTATGATATGGTGGAGGAATTTCTTTTCTGGCCCAATCTATTTGGTGTTCTGTAAGCTTCTAGTATGTTTATAGGAATATCTTTCCTATAGGTTGGGGAAATTTTCTTCTATAATTTTGTCGAAAATATTTTCTTGGTCTTGTAGGTGGGAATCTTCTTTCTCTTTTCCTATTATTCTTAGGTATATTCTTTTCATAGTGTCTCAGATGTCTCAAATGTTTTATATCTGGAACTTTTTAGATTTAAATTTTTCTTTCACTGATGTATGGATTTCTTCTATGGTATATTCTATGCCTGAGACTCTATCTTCCATGTCTTGTATTCTGTTGGTGATGCCTGCATCTGTAGTTTCTGTTCTCTTCCCTAGGTTTTCCATCTCCAGGATTTCCTCAGTTTGTGTTTTTTTTTATTGCCTCTGTTTCCATTTTTAGGTCTTAAACAGTTTATTCATTTTCTTAAACTGTTTGGTTTTATCTTCCTGTATTTTTAAGGGCTTTATTAATTTTCTCTTCATAAGATTTAAATCCATCTTTATAAAATTGGATTTAAGGTCATCTACTTATGCTTTGGTTATCCTTCTGTGTTAGGATATCCAGGGCTTGTTGTAATAGGAAAGCTGGGCTCTAGTGGTGCCATATTGCCCTGGGTCTTGTTGCTTGTATTCTTAACCAGGCTTTTGTCCATCTGGATGTTCCTGGTGTTTTCTGGATGCTACTGATTTTGGCACGACTTCTCAGGGAGGCACTAAGAGCCATGGGTCTGACACTGGAGCCAGGGAACAGCATGCTGTTCATCTATGCTGGCTGTGTCCCAGGGGCACCTGGATGTTCCTGCCACCCCACAGACCTCCTAAGGAAGGCAGGTAGAGCCATGGGCCAGATGATAAGGTCAGAAGAAAGCACACAGTCTTAAAAATATTTCAAACATGAAAAATTTAGATCATTTGGAAGATTTAAACATGTTTTGAAAGGTTTGAGAGCGGAGGTTTTTTTTCTTCTTTCTGACAAGTCATTTCTAGGAAAATAAAAAGAGCTGTCATGTTGGAAAAGTTTCTTATCCATTTCCATGAGTGGCTATCTTGTCATGTGAGCTTACCCTTAAAAGACCCTGTGGTGTATCGAACATTTTAAGAAAAGCACTCGATAGTGTTTTACAGACATTTTACTGACAGTTTTAACTGACAAATGTCATTACCAAGCAGAAAAGTTGGCTTAGGGCAAAAAGTCAGCGTGTACCGGTAGACTAGCTGAACCTGGTGTGGACTGGATAATATCAGAGTGGAAAGTGTAGCTTTTGAGAACTTGGTGACTGAGAAGCAGTCAGTCAAAAACACATGAAATCCTGTCCATTTGCACTAAAACAGTATCATTGATTGATTGATTGATTGTGGTGTGTGTGTGTGTGTGTTTGTGTGTGTATTGTGTACCCAGTTGTGGCATCCAGTTCTCTCCTTCCACCATGAGTTCTGAGAATTAAACTCAGGTTGTTGGGTTTGGCAGCAAGCACTTTTACCCACTAAGTCATCTTGCCAAGACACACACACATACAGAGAGAGAGAGAGAGAGAGAGAGAGAGAGAGAGAGACAGAGACAGAGACAGAGACAGAGACAGAGACAGAGACAGAGACAGAGACAGAGACAGAGACAGAGACTATCCCTGGCTGGCTTCTAAAACTCTCGATCTAGACAAGGCTTTGAACTCAGAGAGAACCACCTGCCTCTTCCTCTAGGGCTAAAGACACTTGCCTCCATACCCACATGCCTAAAATAATGTTTAGAAGCCCGATCGTTGACTCCTCTGAAGGCTCAAGGAACATCTCGGAAGAGGAGGTAGAAAGAACGTAAGAGTCATAAGCTGGGGAAGGCAGTAGAGAAACAGCGTGTCTGGCATGTAGAGCATCATGTAGAGTGTAGAGAAACACTACACTCATCAACTCCCTGTAGAAGATTGGACCATCACTACTTCATCATGTATGGGGGCGGGACTCACGAGGCCTCACCCCCTAGCTGAGGGACTATGGGAAGTTAATGAATGGTAGGGAAGAGGTATCGCTTCATTTTTTAGCAGTGTAGCCATTGATAAACTGCCCTTATTCCAGTAAATAACTCTCAATTCATGCTCCTGCAAGCATCCACAATTAAACCCAGTGGAGATCCCATCCCCATACAGCCCGCTTCCCCACAAGGCATCAATAGACAGGAGCTAGCTGGGAAGAAGAAAGATGCAGGAGATACAGCAGGAGAGCAGAAAAAAGTGGGTAGAAAATGATCAAAATTCAGTGTATACGTGTATGAAATTGTCAAAGAACATAAATTAGGAAAGAAACCAAATCAACAACCGAAAAATAATTCTTTATCTTCAAATCTCTCTGTATCGCTACTTTAGCAGAAGGCGGGTCCTAGAGTGTTCGCTAGTGTGCTACTAAGTACCTTTTCACATCTTCTCACCGTATGTTTATTTCAATATGGTTTCCTCGGATAGAAAGGGCTCTTTTTGATAAACACACAGTGGTACCTGCCTCTGTTCTGCAGCCACTGATGATAGCACTGGGGGTAATGACCAGGCTGGGGAAACAGTCAAGGGAAAACTCAAGCAGTGTCTAGTGCCACTCCGGGGCAGCATTTTCAGCCTCTGACAGCTGTGATTTGGAATGTCATAGTCGTTTCAGGGCAGGTACTTAGGTTCAGGAAACAGGGAAGAGAATGATTCAAAAGAATAAAATATGCTGTTCTCCTACACCACAAACACTTTAATTTAAAAACCCTGGGATGGAGATATATATATCTCCATCTATATATACAACTTAATAGTCAGAAATAATATAGCTTCCTGAAATGTTACCACATAGAATTTACATATTTTGAACCATTTTTCCCATTGGGTAATTTGTGTGTGTATGTATTGCACATGCATGTAAAGGTCAGAGGTCAATGTTCGGTTCTTTCCTCTATAGCTCTTCACCTTTTTGAGACAGAGTCTTTCACCAAACCTGGTGCTCACTAGTTTAACTAAACTAGCTAGCCACTGAGCTTCAGGCATTCCCATTTTTGCTTACCACACTAGAATTATAGGTGCAAAGCACCACACTGATTTTTATGTGCATGCACTTTACCCTCATGAAAGAGATTCTTATCATTGCCTTCTACTAATAATTTACTGTAATGAGAATTTTACTTTTTATCCTTCATGACTCTGGCATAGTGGTATCAAGCTCTCAACGAGGATAATATATCATTTGCTATGCTTATCAGTTATTTTCATTGCACAGTTACAAAATTAGATAATGGCAAAGCATAAATCAAAATAAGAGTTAAGGGTCAGCAAGTCCAACTTGAGATGGAGATGAAGACTGAGTGCTGCATGAGCTGATTATATTAACCTAAAACAGACTGAGCTGAAAGGCATGCTCAGAAAACCAGCAATCACACGACACCCTTTACTAAAACCTGCCGTAGATGAGGACTAGAATGAGGATTTAAAAGTTCAACTCTATTTTCTTCATCGTGTGCAAATTTATAAAAAGACAAAGGAAAGAGGACAGGGTGAGGCTCTCCTGGTTTTGCTTTTGAGCTTTGAGACAGGGTGTTCCTATATAGCTAGACTATCTTTGAACTCACAATCCTGCTGTCTCCATTTCCCAGGGGACTGGGGTTATGGATTTGTGCCACCATTCCGTGTGGATATTTTTCTTTTAAGCATTTAAAAACTATAGCAAATATAAGGACATGTGGTTTATCACAACTTTTAAACTTTTCTGTATCATAAAGATGATTTTCCCTCTAAGTGTAAAGGTATGAATTATCTTCTGGGCCAGATAAATGGCTCAGTGCTTAAAGCATCCACAATCAGACCTGAAGACCTGAATTGAATCTCTGAGACCCACACCAAGGAAGGAAAGAACAGACTCTCACAAATGGTTTTGTGACCTCTACATGTGTACCTGGTAAGTGTATACACACATACCCCAAAATAAAATAATAATGAATATAAAAAGAATCATTTCCTAATTTGAAACTTCCGAAGCTCTACCTAGAGTAAACTATGTTCACAAGAGCTAATTCCTTTTTCCATTTTCTTATATTTTTATTTATTTTTATTTTTAATTGAATATTTTATTTACATTTCAGATGCCATCCCTTTTCCCCATTCCCCTCCCCGAAAACCCCTACCCAATGCCCCCTTTTCCTTTTTGCTTTTATACACTTTTTAAAAATGTTAATCAAAGGCTTCATAAGTTTGGTAATGCTCAATCAGAAGTGGAACTCAATACCCAGCCTAGATATATCAACTATCTTTGACTGGTGGAGACATGTGAACATCTGCCTCCATATCCCCCCCCTTCTCTCTCTTCCTCTCTCTCATCACCTAGCTTCTCCTCTCCTTCTTCTCCTCCTCTCCTTACTCCCTTCTCTTCCTCTGGGTACTCCTCCCACCTTAGCTTTTCCTACATATCACCCTTCCTGTTAAAATAAAACTTTTCTCTCAAAATACAATTAAAGCATAATTATGCCAATTTGTACCAGTGAGGTACAAGATAGTCCTAATACCCAGTCCATCATTTTGTTGACTAACCAGAACCTCTGTCATCTCTCCTAACTAAAACACTTAGTTCTGAACCTGGCTTTTTCCTTGGCTTTAGAATGAATGTCAGCTGAAAACCATCCACTCAAATCTTTTCTCTCAAGGTAAATAGCCAGGATTGGCTATGAGACTATAAGTTTTCAACCCTGTCAGAAATCCAGAATGGCTGAGTTAACTAAAGTTATGGGAAGCACAAAGCATAGCTTCTAAAATTTAGCCAATTTATAGAAACCGCTGAACACCTGGACAGTCCCTATACTACAAAACATTGGAGCATCCAATCTTCAGCCTTCTGGCCCAGGATCATCTGACAGACCTAGTAATGCAGAATTATTAAGGGCTGATTACTCTGTCTAGGCAGATATAATCAGTTGACTATTCTGCAAATGTGTCCTTTTCTGGACAGTAATTTGTCTGTAGATGGAAAGAGGCAATTCTTGCCTAGTGGCTGTCTTACCACACAACTGGAGTAACTCCAAAGATGTTCAATTTCTTCTTAGAATCCAACACAGGAAGCTGTCAGGAGCAGACAGGTCTCTAATCAAAATGAACATTACTACAGAAATGTTTGTAATGTCAATTCTGTGGACTACTGGTGTTTTGAAAACCAACTATCCTTGTAAGGTAATCTGGACTGTTGTCTCTTAACTCGGCTATTTCTAAATAATACATAGAAAACACCCTAACAATAAACTCCAAGTCATGAATTTGCTATAGGCCCTTAACTCACAGTCTAACCATCTCAAATCAGTTAAAAAAAAGTTAAAGAAGGACTGGGTCTAAGCCTTGTATTCCTAAATGCGCCATACAGGTACAATGCCTATGAGCGTATCAATATTCATCTCACCTTTAAGCTAATTCCTTTAGAATGCTAAAAAACAAAACAAACAATCTCCTGCCCCCCAAAAACAAACAAAAAAATTGCCCATAGAAATGGTTGTCCCTGGTAGTGAAATTACTATTACTACTATTATTCTGAGTTAAAAGACTTCCGAGTAGTGGGACTAAAGTCCTTTCTGTGGTTAAGCAAACATAATAATAAAGCCTAAGAGACTGAAGTTGAAAAGATGAAGTGTGCTTTTTGGCTTGGTAATGGGTGAAATAGAACAATCCTATTCAGGGCAGCAAGCTAAAATTTCCCTGATTTCACTTGCACTTTATTTTCCTTAGTCTATTGTTGTTGTTGCTTTCGTGTTAGTAATGTTGGTAATTTAGTATTGTAAAGAATGCCACATCCTTTGAGCAGATGTAACACTAGGCATTTATGAGGCATGGGATCTCTCATTATAGTACTCTAAGGTATTATCTGGGGCCTGTTGATTGAGGTAAGCGGTAACATTGTTCAGTACTTTTTGCTCTGATTTGTCATCACAAACAATATTAGGGGCTGACTGCTGAATGCCAAAGCAAGCTGTTCAGTCTCAGAGAACGGACGATGAAGAAACCTGCTAACTGAAGACTAAGTGGAGCTTTTGTACATAAGTACAGCATACTCAGTCGCTGAGCCAGGCGGAACTGAGGACCTGGTAAGGGGTAGTGTCTGAGTTGTTCAAAGGTGGAAAACTAAGGTTCAAACATAAAAGAGTGATTGGGTACATAGCTACAGGCCTCGAAAACTGACAGTTCTGAAGCTGTGTGAGAGAACACGTTTTTAACATACTATACCATAGTAAGCTGTGGTATATTATAAAGTCCACAAGAAGCAGGAAATGTCACCATCTGAAACTTTGGAGCTACTTTAGCATAAGATGACAGTGACCATTGACTCTTCTGTGACCCCATCATTGAATGTGCATATTTTCCCTTCATTTCGTTCAATTGGTCATATGCTCTTAATTCAGTATATATTAGCATGAAAAATAATTAATACTATTTTTATGGAATTGCAACAAAATATTGAGCCAGCTCCCATACCCAGGTATTATTTTCTAAAAATAGTTTTGTCTCCTACCATCCTGCACAATCAAAAGGTTGAATGTGTTCAGTGAATTTCTAGACACCATAGCCCAAGTTTGATAATTAATGCCCTTACAGACTACATCTAAACATATGCCAGTGGATAAGATTTTCCTGCAGAAACTTTGGTAAAGCCATATGGGCAGAGATGTGTCAAAAATGGTAGTGATGTCTAACTAGCAGTCACCATACCCTAGACCCTGCTTTTCTCAGTTGCCAAACTGCCTTACAATTTGGTAACCTGGTAGTTACCAAAATTTAGAGATGTGGAGATTGAGGTACAGAAATAACCCACCTAAAAAGAAGTAGAGCCAGGATTCAAATTTAATCAGTCCTGTTCTAAAATTCATCTTGCTATTCATGGTGAGACTGAGTCGGTTGCATCCTATTCACTGAAGTGAAAACCATAGTGTCAGCGCATTAGAAACATATTTATTATTTATAACACAAGGAACATCTGTATTTGTTTATGATGACCTTCAAAACAATTAAAGTTCAACACTGCAATATAAAAGGGATTCTTTCCCAAGGAACTGCATCTCCAAGGCAATATTTTTCTAACATTTGTCACCTCAATATAAATTTGTGAATGGTATTTGGACAGATTATTAAGTGACGATAATGCTCCATTAAAGAACAATGATATCTTAGAAATACACATCAATGTATTTGAGAAACAGCTTCATAGAGGCTAATGAGACCATTTCAGGGTTTAATGAGAACCAGGATTTCTAAACCATGCAATGAGAAGGGTAATACTAGTTCTTTCAAGATATATATTTTTATTGTTTTAGCTATCCGGAAATACACTCAATTGTATATGGTATAGTTAAATTTGATTTTACCCCAAAGTGAGGGCTATGCTCTCAGATAGTTTATTTAAGTATCTCTTTTTTGAGTCCTTTGCCTGGTTATTAAATATTAAATCTGCAATAGTTAACAGTTACTTTTACCTGGAGAGAATCTGGAATCATTTAAGATACAAACCTGGATATCTCAGTGAGGAAACTTCTAGACTGGGTTAATAGTGGGTTAATAGTCTTCATCCTCAGTGTGGGTGGCAATGTTCCATGTGCTGGGTGGGATCCCAAACAAAACAAAAAGCAAAAAAGTACCAGCATCCACCTTTCCTAATTTCTTAACTGTAGATGCAATTCTAGCAGTCTCAAGCTTGACTTCCCCACCACAGTGGACTGCTCTTGAACAATGAGCCAGAATAAGCCCTACCTTTCCTAGGTATTTTGTTACAGCCACAATAAAGAACTCATGAGGTACCCTTTCTCATTTCCCCATAGAAAACAATGGTCAGGACAGTGCTCCTGTTCACCTGAACTCCTCTCAGCAACCGCTGTGCAGATGACCACCTAACGCCCCAGGTCCCCCCCCCCCCCTTTTCTTCATTGCCAATAGCAAGTATATTTTAATGTATCTCAGTCATATACCTCCATAATTTCATTTTAAGCCCTATCAGTAGCAGAACCTTCAAATTTTGAGTTACAAAAAAAAAAAAATTCTTTAGCCAAATAGGAGTTTTTGTGTTCCTGGATCACTTGCATAAATGCTGAAAACAATTAGATGTCTTCACTGAAATTTTTACTTCAGCGTATGCCATAGCTGTTTATGTAAGTCCTTATGTTGGATGCATGTAACACCTTGGATTAACTTAGCTCTTCTGTGAGATGTTTAAGGCTACAATTGCTATCTGAAATCATTTCCTTCACCACACCCCACAGGCTTTTTGTATTTTAACTCCAATATAATTGAGTTGTTTTAAACAATAATTGCACTCACTTTTCTTAAGGCTGTTGAGTTTGCTGTATATGTGTTCTCTCGCCTTCTTTTAACTTTAATTATGTGTGTGTGTTAGGGGTGGGGAGTATGTGCAAGAGAGTGTAAGTCCACATGAAAGCCAGCATTATAGATGCTTTAGAATGTGATGGCTTAGATGAGAATGCCCCACCCCCTACCCCCATGGCTCATTTGTCTGAATATCTGATTCCCAATTGGTGAAATTATTTGGGAAGGACTAAGAGAAGTAGGCTTGTTGAAGGAGTGAAAACCACTCAGGGGTGGGTTTCAGGTTTAAAATGACTCATGCCATTCCATGTTACAACGAGCCGCCCAACATGGGTGCTGGGAACCCTCAAGAGTAATGCATGTTCTTCCCCCTGAGCTATCTCTTCAAGCTCCTTTCAGTCTCTTTTGAGAAACAGTTTCAGCATGATGTAATTGGCTTCTATATAATTATTCTATTTAAAAAGGACCAGGCAACAGTTTTAGTATATTGACATGTTCAAACTGTCTCCACAATCTAATTTTACTCTATTAAAGAAAGCTAGCACCCATTTGTAGTGAATCTCTAACATCCTTTACCATCAACCCTAAGAAACTACTAATCTACTTTCTAAGTTTATCTATTCTGGATATTTTGCATAAAAAGAATCATAGAATATATGATCTTCTGTGACTAGCTTTTTTTCAACTAGGCATATTTTCCGAGTTCACCTGTGTTATAACATACACTTCACTTCTTTTTATTGCTGAAAAATAATACCATTGGGAATAATAATGATATTATTTAGATACACCATATTTAAGAAAATTCCATTCATTAATTGTAGGGCATTGCTGTTTCTCTTGCTCTCAGATTCCCTACTTGCCTGTAGCTTTGTAGTTTGTCTAGGGTTGAGGCCTTATGAGCTCCCCTCCTTCCACGTTAGCTTGTCTATTGGTGTCATCCTTATTGAGGATGACACAATATTCAGGATGACACAGGAGGATACAGTTCACACACAATCTCACAGCAAACTTCTCTTATCATCTCCCCCCAGCCCTTCCCCAATGATCCCTGAGCCTTAGGTGCAGGAGTTGTATTACAGATGTGTCACTTGAGACTGAGCTCCCATTTTGATGGTTGTACTTTTCTGTAATGGTCTCTGTCTGTTGCAAAAACAAGTTTCTTTGATGAGCAGTGAGAGATCCAGTTATCTCTTGGTATAAGGACAAATATTTAGAGTTTAGTTAGGGATTATTCCAGCTGTTAATTTTTTATGATATTGTTGTAACATAAAAGTAATCATTTTTGTGTAATTTATCTTTTCTTTTAACATGTATGCAGTTGGTGTCACATCTAGGAAATCATTGGCTAAAGGTCACTAATATTTATTCCTGTTTTTGCTTCCAAGACTTTAAAATTTTCAACATTTCATTTGGATCTGTGATTCATTTTGAATGACATTTTGCTTCTATGGCTTTATGTCTGTCATCACTTCTGTAAAACTGACTGCTATTCCTTCAAATGTCACTTCTGCTCCGGTGTCTCTATTCGTTGTTTTGAGGTTTGCTACACATATCTAAGGTTTATTCTTTGCACACCTGCCTTTTAAATTCTGTTTTCCTCCATTCTTTTTCTTTCAGTTTGGGTATTTTTATCTTCTTGATCTTTCCCAAAACCCACTAATCTCTGTCCTACTATGTCTAGTCTGCAATTTAACTCTTTTACTGAGTTCTTGATTTCATATATTATATTTTTCAAGATTTTTTCCCACCAATTCTGTTAAAATTCTGTACCTTGCTATATATTTTACCCACCTTCTCCTCCTTCATCTTATGACCTACTGCTTTATTTTTTAATAAGTCATTTCATATAGTCATTTCAAAGGTCTTAGCTAAGCTTTAACATCTGGTTTGTCTGTGGGACTCTATAATCTTTTTTTCCTCTTCTTTATCATTGGTCAAAACTTCCTATCCTTGTTATGTCTTACACTTAAAAACTCACATATCCCAGAGTTTTATATAAAATTCCCATATACAACATTGATGCCTATTTTCCACTAAAATGGAAATTAGACAAGTTGGGTGAGTATCTGTTATCTTCTACACAGTTGCAGAAGAGCTGGATTGTGACTGAGAAACAGAGTTATTAAGATTAAGTCAACTTCTGTTTTCTTTCTGTTCATGATTCCTCCGAACTTTTGATCAACAACCAGAAAAGCATTCATCTCCTTGGCCCTGGAGATCTTCTTCTGTGCCACGCCAACCCTGACCAGCAGGAATTAAGACACGGAACAACCGGTTCCTTCTCACAGCAGTTTACTCAGGATGCTTAGCAGTTGGTAGTCAAGATGGCGATCCCGCGATCCCTTCCCGGGCGCAGCTTATAAACCTTGCCAGGAGCCCATGAACTCATGCCACGTATCATCTCTCCATAGGCTTGTGACGTTTGAGTAAGATCAGGCCACCTTGAAGCACAGCCTTCACACCTAATAAGGACTTGTTTATCACTCGGATCTCGGGTGGCCATCATCATCTTCGGGCGAGGTTCTTATGGTGCCTAACATTCTTCATGTAATTTCAGAAGTGACTGCAATGATCTTGAGTGTGAAGAATAATCTTTGAGGTAGGCTTCCCACTTCTGGGTAGCCTTTTATAGACTTACAGCCTTGTATTAGTCAGTGTTCTCTAGAATCACAGAACTTATAGAATAAATCTTTCTCTCCCTCCTCTCTCTCTCTCTCTCTCTCTATCTCTCTCTCTCACTATATATGCATAGATAGATAGATGATAGATAGATAGATAGATAGATAGAGAGATAGATAGATTGGAGTGATTTATAGTCTGCAGTCCAACTAACCTAACAATGGCCAGCTGTGAATGGGAAGCCCAAGAATCTAGTAGTTGCATAGTCCCACAATGTTAAGTGGTTCAGCTGGTCTTCTGTATAAGCTGGAATCCTGAAGGAGGCTCCAACAGATGTGCTGGCAAAGTGAGTGCAAGCAGGCAAACAAGAATGAACCCTTCCTTCTTCTATTGTTCTTATGTAATCCTCCAGCAGAAGGTATGGACCAGATTAAAGGTATGCTTCAAGATCTGGATAAAAGGCGTGTGTCTTCCAGCCTCAAGATTTGGGACACAGGTGTGCCCCCCCCCCCAATTTCTGGATTGTAGTTTATTCCAGTTATAGTGGAGTTGACAACTGGTCATAGCCATCACAAGTCTTATGTAGGTAGATGATGTTACTTTGAACACAGCTCCTCAATCTCAAGCAATATCCAAGACTTAGCAGATGTCTTGTGGGACTGCTGACTGTATGTTTGGGGCTTCTTTGTACCTTAGTCCATTATACAATCCAAAGTAAACATTTCATTGCTTTCTTTTTATCTGTGTAAAGTCCTTCTGAGCAGGCCAAAGCCAATCACTCCATGCCTAGGATCAGTAAATGTCACCAGGGAAGAAAACAGCTGATAACTGCCCTTTGCCCAGACATTGACAAAGGATTTATTCAATTGTGTTACCTCCTGCAGAAGAACAACAGTTAACACAGAAATGCCAAATTCGAATTGTAGTAAGAACATTGTCTCAGAGAATGAAGCGTCACTGAAACTGGACAGGAAGAATCCTCAAGATCAATCCCTGTCTGTGAGAAGCACTGGGGTGAAGAGGCAACTCTACTTCTGTATCAGCCTGGCCTTAGAAAGTGATAAATTCCCTGAAAATGGAGTAAGTCCTTGGAGCTCTTGGACAACACAGAGTTCAAGAGGGAACTACAGGACTGTCTGGCAAGAGCTCATACTAAAACTGCTACAGTTGTGGCAAGATCACACCACTTTCAGATAATATCACACTCAATAGTATGATCAAATATGGAAAAGATGGACGTTGGGTAAAAAAAATTTTGTTGTCATATTTTTTGATAGTTTCACTCATTGAATAAATATTTGCTTTAATGAAGGGACTTGGTAAAGATTAGTCTTTAAAAAAAGATTTTTTAATTTTTATGTGTATGTATGTGTCTGCCTATGTGTATGTTTACATGCACAGGTGACTGTGGAAGCCAGAGGAGGATGTTGGATCGACTGGAGCTAGAATTGCAGGCGGTTGTGAACCACCCAAATATGGATACTGGGGACAGAACTCAGGGACTCTGCAAGAGCAAGAAGTGGTCTTCATTGAAGAGTCAACACTAGGCCCAATATTAGTTTTATTTTAAGGAAATAAACTTCAGATTTAAAAGAATATTTTAAATTTTACTTATATGTATGTTTGTTTGCTTGCTTACAATTATGTGTATCATGTGTATGCAGGATCCTGCAGAGGCCAGAAGAGGGCTTCAGATCTTCTGGAAATTACAGGCACGGAATATACCCACAAATCTTAATTCATATATAGAAGTATAATTTTTTTTTTTTGGTTAAATTCCTTTTTGTGCCTCCACCTCTCCAAAACCACACTGGAGTGGATCTGTGTGTTTTAGGCATTAGTTCAAGGCATCCTATCTTTACTGATGGAATAATAAATAAAATGCACGGGAACAGAAGCCCTAACCAGTAAAATACATCGATCCTGAAATATGCTTTTAATATTAATACTTAGGAAGGCAAGGCAAAAGGCATGGGGAAAAAAACCTACAGGTAGGCGTTCCGGGCCCTGGAGGTCTGTAATCGTCCACCTCTCTTAGCCAGCGCTGACACACGTGCAGCTACTATAATAAGCTATCCACTGAAAGGTTGTTCTACGAGGCCGGAATCCATAGCGGTCTTACTTCCGGCCCCGGCCCCGCCCCACAGTTGCTAGGAGACGTGATGTCACCGGAAGCGAGGCCTGGGATAGGCTGAGGCCTGGGGAAGCCTCTCCCACACGGCAGCCTGGGTGCCGGCGCTGGCTCTCCAGCTGTTCCTAGGCCGTGGCGAGGGTCGGGAAAGGGAGAGCCGGTTGCCACTGGTCTCTGCTCCCCCGCCGCCTTCTCTGCGTCTATTGGTGCTTCCGTCGAGCGGCAGCCTGACTGGCCGCTTCCGGCGGCTGCTCGCGCTCCTGACTGACAGGCGCCGTCCGCACTGCCCGCGCCACCCGCCACGTCCCAGCTCTCGGCCGGCGCATGGCGTGGCTGCCGACCGACCTCTCGGAGCCCAGAGCGATGTGGGTTCCTGGCTTCGGACCCGCGCGACTTCTACAGCGCTGGCGCCCCGGGCTGGTGTCGTCCTCGGTGCGGCCGCTGTGGCCGCTGCTGCTGTTTCTGCTGGCGGCCGTGCGGCCGGTGCGCGCCTGGGAGAGCGGAGACCTGGAGTTGTTCGACTTGGTGGAGGAGGTGCAGTTGAACTTCTACGAGTTCCTTGGGGTGCAGCAGGTAAGCGCGCCCGGCGCGGCGGGCCAGACCTCCTCACTCAGCCCGGTCCACTTGACCGTCACCTCTTCCCAGTCCCTCACCGTCGGTCCAACTTCCGAACTTCTGATCTAAGTGTTAGACTGGACGGTGCAACTAGCCTGAGAGTGCTGTTACCTTTTCTCTGGCTTTCTGGAGACCATCCCCCCCCCCCACCCCCACCCCAAGCTGTGCTAAAGGAAGAAGGAAGAGAGGTGTAGGCAGACCGATTTTATACTTTTACCGGGTCTCAAGTGTGACACAGTAACCATGTATCACCCCAGATTGTCATCTTCCCACCTAAACATATTTTTACTTCATCTGCCTCCCTCCCTCGTTCTTTCTTTTTTCTCAGTGTCTGTTAGCGGTTTTCTTGCACTGTATTTTGTAATCGTTATGGCCTGCTATTAGTGTTCGTGTTGCAGTTAGAAATCTGGAAGAGTTTGAAGCCTCCTCTTGGTTGGTCCTAGGACTGATAGGGGAAGCTGTGAAGCTTTCAGGGTTTGAGGTGTTTGGGCTGCCCAGGATACTCTTGTGTATACGTTCTTGCCTCTCCATTCATTTCTGTTCTGACTTTAACTTGGATCTTCACCTTGTAAAATCTCTTGTTCCCTTTTATTTCTACTTGAAAGTGATTGAGTGAGGGTATTTATTCAGGTTCTGCCTCAAACAATGGACAGAAAAAGAAGACATGTTACTAACTTCATGATCATGGAATGAAAGAGCATCTCCCAAGCTCTGATTGAGTCCTTCACACAGATATAAATTGTGAAGCTAAAACAACAACAACAATAACAAAAAGGCACACTTAACAGAGTTAGCTAAAAAATGTACCTCTTCCTGTAAGTTATGTAATAGGAAACTTTGAAAGGAAATTAATTGGACTGTTAAACAGAAATTTGATTTTCATTCATTGCATTTTAATTCTATGATTGCATATACAATTATTGAATATAAAATTGCCGCGGTACTGAACTTAACAGTTCTCATTTTTTAACAGTGAAAAATATTATATACAGTGGTTTTGTGGTCATTGTAAAGTATTACCTTGTGCCACTTCCTGCTTACAGAGAAAAAATATGCCTCATTTCCAAAGTAAACGATAATGTAGTGTATGTAACAATAATTAGTGAAAATGTAAGTTTGAAGATCATTTTTTTGGGTTTAGGTTTTTGAGACAGGATCTTCATGTAGCTTAGCCTATCCTCTAAACCATTATTCTCCAGCCTCAAGGTCCTGCTGGATGTTGAGATTATAGGCTTTTCCCACTACACCAGGCCAGAAGATTCATTTTACTTTTTAACTTAAAAAAAAAATCTAGATTAGGTAGAACAGTAAATAATTTCTTTTTTTTTTTTTCATTTATTTGTTTTTTATTTTATTTAAGTTACTTACATTCTCCCTCCACCCCCAAGGTTTCTCACTGTGCTGCACTGGCTGGCCTGGAACTTGTCTAGGTTGACTGGGGCTAGTCTCAAACTCATAGCTATCCATTCACTTACCTCAAGGACAACTGGAATTGAAGACATGTGCCATTATACCTGGCCTAATCCCTTCCATGTTAGTGTGTGTGTGTTTGTCTCCCTCAGTGTCTTACATGTTTCTTCTTAGTACCACACCACAATGTTTCTCTAGGTTTTTTTTTTTTTTAAGTTTATTAATGTTTTCCCTCCATGTATGTCTGTGTATCACCTTTGTGCCTGGCACCCACAGAGGCCAGGACATCTATCTGATCCCCTGAGACTGGAATTACATGTAGTTATGAGCTGCCATGTGACTGTTGAGAATCAAATCTGGAGCCTTTGAAAGAACAGCCAGTGCTCTTAACCACTGAGCCATTTTTGCAACACCAGGAGTGTTCTTTATTGCATTTGTTTTTTGTTTGTCTATTTACTTATTATGCTTGCCATAGCAAACATGGAGGTCAGAGGACAGCTCTTGGAAGTTGGTATTTTCTTTCCATGAGGGTCCCAGGGATTAAACTTAGCAGGTGTCTTTAACTACTGAGCCATCTTGCTAGCTCAACTAAATAGTTGTTTAGTATTCATTAAGATTGATCAAATTCTGTAGCTAGTGAGAGTATTATATATAACTGTGCTGGCATGTATTTTGTCACATTAACACAGCTAGAAGGGACACAAGTCATCTGGGAAGAGGGGATTTCAGTTGAGAACTTGACTGAATCAGATTGGTCTGTAGGCAAGTCTTTGGGAGCATTTTCTTGAGTGATTGTTGTGGGAGGGCCCAGCCCACTGTGTGTGTGTGGTACTACCACTTGGCAGATGATCCTGAGTTATATAAAAAGCAAGATGAGCAAGCCATGGGGAGCCAGACAGTGAGTAGCATGTCTGTGTGGTCTCTGCTTCAGTTCCTGCCTTTACTTTCCTCAGAGACTGTGACTTGGAAATGTAAGTTAAAACAACAACAACAACAACAAAAACCAAACAAAAACCTTTCTCCCTCAAGTTTATCTTGTCAGTGTTTTATCATAGTAACAGAAATCAAAGTAGAACAATAACCTATCAAAACAAATCTTGATGATGCTTTTGAATTGTTTGTAGAAATTAAGCTTTTTAAGAGAATATAGAGACTTAACAGTAATGGTTTCAAATTTATATTATCTCTGGGTGGAAAGATGGCTTAATAGTTAAGAGAACTTGCTGTTCCTTCAGAGGAATGGATTTCATTTCCAAGTACCTGTGTTTTTTTGCTCACAACTGCTTATAATTCCAGTTTTAGCAGATCTGACATGTGATGTGATCTCTGAGAGTACTGTACTTGAGTATACAAACCCATACAAGTGTATACATAATTTAAAATGATTAGTTATCTGGCCTTGTCTGTTGACTATTGTGGTTTGTAATTTCATACTGTTTAGTTTGCAGTGAATTAGTATGAACAACTAGAGACCTTAACTGTGTAAGTAAAGATGGGGAAATATATATAGATAATTGAGAAGATTTGGTCAAATTGGTAAAATTAGAAAAGAATCCATAAAATTATTTTAATCTATATTTTTGTGTTTAGCTGTGTTGAAATTGAAAAGAAAGCTGGAAGGAACTTTATTTTACTGACACAGAAAAATAGATTGGAACGTTCTTTACTTTGAATTTTAGTTTTCTTGGAAGACTTTCAAGGGGCCAGATATGTGGTAGAGATAAACTCCACCTGTTTAAAGTTTAATGTGTGATATTCAAGCTAGAACCAAACAATCTCCTGTTGACTAGCAGATGTTGGGATAGATGAAGTAGCAAAACTATCCAGTGGTGTTATTCATTGAAGACTTATTTGGTATTCACTAGATCTTAAGCATAAAACTTTTAGCCTCAATTAGCTTAATAGTTAGTTGGGATAGGAGCACAAATAGTGAATGTAAATAGGTTTATATAAATAGCAGATACACAGAGGCCTCTGAAGGAAATGAGAAGCTATAAAGCATTGATTCTATTCATAAGGACTCCACCCTTCTAACCTGTCAGTTCTCAGATGTTCTACCTCTTGGTTCTTATCACTTTGGGGATTGGACTTCAACATACTCATTTTAGAAGGATTCAAACATTCAGATTATAGTGTGATAGAGGAGCATACAGCATGGCTGACAAGCATTTAGGGAATGCTCTCAAGAGAGTGAGTGCACAGGTCTTGATACAGGAGTGTGTTGAGAGTTTGAGGGACTGGCAGCCAGTATGGGCAGAGCAGAGTGCTGGAGAATAGTAATGGGGGATAGGATCTAAGTCGCAGTGGTAGGGACAGATCATACAGTGCTTGCAGGCCATTATTAGGACAGTGATTTTTACTCATAATTAAGTTGTGGAATGAATGTTGACCAGATTTGAAGTAAATTTTAAAATGGTCATGTCTTTGTGCTAAGTATAGTTTATAAGGCTTTAGTTTCTTAGAGAAATAATGGTAGTGTAGAATGTAGCATAGGCCTGGTGATAGTAGTGATGTTGGTATGAAGTGATCAGATTCTGGATTTAATTTGATCATAAAATTGTCAAGATTTTACTTAAGTGTTGTGCTGGTTAATTGATTTTTCTTTCAAGTTTGAGAAGATGCCTCCATCATTTTGGCCTGGGACATAAGTCCTTGGGACATTTTTCTGATAAATGATCAATATGAGAGGGCTAGCCTAATGTAGGTAGTGCCACTCCTGGGCATGTGTAAGAACTCCTTGGTTGTATGAGAAAGCAGGCTGAGTAAGCCATAGGAAGAAAGCCAGTAAGCATTGTTCCTCCAATCTACTTCAGTTCCTGCTGTAAGTTCTCTTCATAGTGGAATGTAAACTGTAAGGTATACAAACCCTTCCCTACCTAGGTTGCCTTTGGTCCTGGTCTTTATCACAGCAATAGGAAAGCGAACAGGACAAGTGGCTTACATGTGGATTCTAACAGAAGAGAGATTGAAGACAATTCTAAAGATTAAGGAGGTAGTTGAACTTACTTGAATTGTAGAAGCCTGGACAGGGACTCTGGTTGAGGGAAAATCAAGGGTTTGGTCACAACAAGTTTGCCATATCTGTTAAGCACAGTGGGGGCTGGCATGTGGCTATTTGGTTATTCAGGTCTGGAGTTCAGACAGAAAAAATAGGCTATAGATAATAAACTAGTTCTTGGTATTTAGAAGGTAACTTGAAACCACATAACTGAATTAGTTTACCCAAAAGAATGAATCCAAAATACAAGGGAAGAGGTCTGGGCGCTAAGCCAGAGAGATGGTGACCAGGGAGAGAGATAGGAAGAGACAAACCAAGACATAGGATGTCTCTCAAGTCAAAGAGTGGAAATATCTCAAGAGAGGAAGAAGTGATCAGCTGAGTAAGAGTCAAAGGAGGGTTCTGAGAATTGGCTGGACTTAACAGTGGGTTCAACGAGAGGAGACGAGGAAGAGTTGGATAACGGAAATTAGATGATTCTGGTTTCATCTTTTCTTGTCTTCTTGTCCTTCCTCAAGATGCATATTTGCAATAATATGACTTTTAGATTTTTGGACTACTTTATCTTTTAGCTTTATGACTTTGGGCAATTTTAAGAGTTACTTTGTTCTTTAGAACAGGTGAGTTTTGGGCTGGAGAGATGACTCAGCCATTAAAGGCTAGGCTCATAACTAAAAATATATAAGAATAGGTGAATTTTATGGATACCTGTCAAACACTTCACTATACACTGAATGAAATAACATTGGTGAAACCATGTAAGTGTTAAAAAAAAACCAAACAAACAAACAACAAAAAAAAACCCCTAAATTGCAATTCCCCAAACAAGTGCTTTCTTGGTAGTTTTTACTTAACAATAGGTCACATTTATGTAATAGCTTTTTACATAAGGGCTCTGTGTATATTTCAAGTTGTTCTAGAAATTTAGGAAGAGACTTCAGAAGTCTTTGGTAGAGGTTGACTCTAGAAAGCATATCAGTGGTTCAGCCTATTTTTAGAATGCTTTTTAATTGTTCATAGGGCACTCCAATGTGGATATTGCATCTTTTCAGAGGAGAGTCAGGCAGAAAGATGAACAATACCATGTAGGGTAGAAGATAGGCTGTTCAAAAATCTTAAATCTAACTTAAATTCTAGATCCCTACATAATATTTGTATTTCACTTAACAGCTCCTTGGACTCCCTTTATTTATCATAGAATCAGTGCCAATTCTAGCTTTTCTCTCTTTTTTTTTTATTTTTTGTTTTTGTAACTATCTTGTGGGACCATAATTTCTCCTATACAATATTTTATAGAATATTCTAGCCATGAATAAATAATTCATTTTTATTTTAAAATCTGTGAATATTCTCCAATATCTGTTATATATTCTCACTGTGCCTAGCTGCGTCCTTGTTTTTTGGATGGGAAAGAAGAGTCATTAATTGGCCATCTTAAACCCTAACTCTTAAAAAATGAAGATGTCTCTGTTGACTGGTGAATCTGTACTTTTGTTCTCAGTTATATATAATTAATTGTATTGTGAGAGTCATTGCACTTGTGATGCTAGTGTGTAGTTTAATCTGTTTTTCATTAACTTATTTATCCACTTTACATCCTGATCATAACCCCCCTCCCTCCTCTCCTCCCAGTCTCATCCTCCCACCCCTCCCTCATTCTCCCCTTCCCTTCTCCTCAGAGAAGAGGAAGCCTCTCTATGGGTACCAACCCGCCCTGGCACATCAAGGCACAGTAGACTAAGGACATGCTCTGACACTGAGGCCAGATAAGGCAATCCAGCTATGGGAAAGGAATCCAAAGGTAGGCACCAGACTCAGAGACAGCCCCCACTCCAGTTGTTAGGGGACCCACATGAAGACCAAGCTGCACATCTACTACATAGGTGTAAGGGGCCTAGGTCCAGCCCATGCATGTTCTTTGGTTGGTGGTTCAGTCTCTGTGAGCCCCATGGGCCCAAGTTATGTGGTTCAATCTTTAAGCATCCATTCCTTTGTAAATTTGTTGTGTACTTAGCCTCTTCTTCTTTTTTTTTTTTTTCTTACTATGAATCTGAAATTATTTCACAATTTTGAGGGAGAGAGAAATGCAGATTCTAGAATGGTAGATTATCCTTCAATCATATCTCTCATGTTGGCATGTCATGTATAGACTTAGAGATAGATAAATACTATTTAATTATATACAGCTTTGAATCAGATTTGATTATTAGAATTTATTTATTTTTCTTTGTATAAAACGCTTAGTGTAGCTTAGTGAGGATTGCCTAAGCACATTTTATAGGGAAAAGCAAGTCTGTTGCAGAAATTGTCTCACATATAACCTGGAGCTGATAGAAATCTTTTAGCTGCGATATCATCAAGCATGTCAGGAGCTAGTCATTTGGAAGAGGTGCTCAGCAGCATCTGGTTCTGTCTGCACCTTTGAGGTCTACGCAAGGCCAGGAGCACGTGATGGCCATTGGAATACTTTCACCAAAGATATATTCCCAGACTATCTATAAGGGTACCCAGACTGCCCCTTGGGAATCAAATAGGAGGCCAGAGCCAAAGTCTTTTCGATAAAGTATGGAGACTACTACATACTAGCCCATTTAGAAGGACTTCCTTCTCAAGGCACGGATCATCCCAGCATGGAATGATGGCTCTCCCTCCCTCCCTCCCTCCCTTTTGATCCATTTTCCCTTGTTCAACATACACTCAATAAAATAAATAAATAAATAAATAAATAAAACTCTTTTAGCTGTCTTTTCTGGTGTTCTGAGTCTTTTTTAGTGTTAATCAGTAGAACACTCAGATATCTTACCTTTTCCTTCCATAGACGATATTTTACATTGAATTGGGGAAGTAAAATTGGCGTCTATGGGTACAGTTACTCATAGATATCTTTTTAAACATCTTATTGAATAGCTTAATACCTTACTCAGTGACTAATGTGGTAGATTTCAAAATCCCACTTTCCCCAGGGTTCAGAGTGAATAGATTCTAGGATGGAAGTAAGGGTAGATAATTGGTTTAATGGTTAGTGAGGGGAGAGTATTTGTAGCAGTTAAAAGTAACAAGTACTTTTATAATATGCCTGTTATCAATATTAACTGGCTCCTAGATCTGTTAGGTTTTCTATCAGTGAAAGGCTCATTGTATGAACTATTACTATAATACTTTATAAATATCTTCCTGAGACAGACATCATTGGGTATATTTGGATGGTAATATGTCAGCAAATTTGTCTATAATTAAAACTGTTCCATTGCCTTTTTAAAGTGGTGTGACTGGGTAGAGGAATGGAGTTACAGTAAAGAGAGACTTCTGATTGTGAAAAGTAGGACCTTGAACACTGTTACAGTAAGCTATAATCATATGTATTTGCAGAAAGTAGTTTCTACTGTCATGAAGCATTTAATTGTGAAATATGGGTCCTATACAAACAAATGCAAACTATTTTCACTGTGTTTTGAGTAACATTATGATATCTTAAGTACTGAATATTTGGATTTTTATGGTATTGCACTTATTGATGGGGTTGGGGGCTGACTCTTAGGTCTTAAGTTAGAAATTTAATCTAGAATTTGTATTTCATTCTTTGTCTTATTGAATACTAAATTAAGTAAAGTTAGCATCCATTTACTTTTTCAGTAAATATTCCTGTTTACTACCACCTAGTAGCTGGAATCTTATATGTATTCAGGCATATTACAGAAACAAGGGCAAGCCACATTCTGCACTTTTGCTTAGAAAATGTATATAAAACAATATGCTTCAATTATTAAATGGATGCCTATTTTGTTGCTAGTCAGGCAGTAGCCATTAAGCTTTGTGCAGTCAGCTAATAGAATTTGAGTTGTTTAATACTAAACTGAATCTAAGATTAAGAATAAAATAAAGGGCATGTAGTATTTAAATGCCACTGATAACAAAAAATTCTAAAAGGTAATAATTTCTTTAGATAAACAAATTCAGGGATACACACAACTCCTGAGTATAAAAGGCACAAGAATTTAAAAAAAAAAACTATGTGGTATCATACTTTTTTGTGTATGGTGAACATTAATTAAGACCAGAAGGAAGAACATCACCATTGTCATTTATTGTGCCATGGGGAAGGCTGAAGGTTCAAAACTATGCTAGCTAAGAAAGAAGCTTCTAGCCAGTCCTTTAGAGTTTGATTCTTACCACCACTGAGAAAAGTAATGTTCAAGAGGACATTCTATGATCAATTGCCTTTGTGTATTACCAAGAAACCTCTCACTTTTTGAAATCTAGAAGTTGCAAATTTTATCAGCAGTTATTTTCATTGACCACACATTTATTTAAAAGATTAGCACTTGGGAGGCAGAGACAGGCAGATATCTGTGAATTTGAGGCCAACCTGGTCTCAATGAGTTCCAGGAATGAATGAATATATCACAAATAAATAAAATGTATAAAATGTTAGTATTTATTTGGAGTGTAGTGGCACATACAGGTAATTCTAGCACTTGGGAAGCAGAAGTTGGAGAATTCTTTCAAATTTAAGACCAGCCCAGTCTACATAGTGGGTTCTAAGCTATCCAGGGTTACAAAGCAGAACCCTTTCTTTATATATAAATATATATATTTACACACACACCTATACACACACACACACACACACACACACACACACACACACATACATATTGGCTTTAAAATGGTGCTTTGCATTAATAGTTGATGACATGAGTTGATTTATGGGTGTTAAAGGACAATAAGAATAATGTAAAAAACCCAGAAGTTGTAACTTTTCTAGTAGTTAATTATATCACATGTTATTTTTTGTATGGATCTTTTATTTATACTAAAGCTGGAAATGTGATTTTTTTATTTTAATTTTTAAAAAAATTTTGTGCAGTTGTATATTACGATATTTTTGTATGAGTCTTTCATCTACAGTAGGAAATAGGCTTCCTGGTTTAAGTAAAGCATACTAATATAAATATTTGATGAAGTACAACTGAGTACCATGCTGTGATTTTCATAGTAGTTCTGTGGAATTATGTGACTTTTGGTATCTCACTACTAGATGTATTTTACATTAATTTAGGTTGATTCTGAAAGTGGTTATTGTGAAAAGCTTCAGTTTTCAACAGTACTGACATTTTAAAAAACAATTACCAAAAGTTATGGCTTGAATTGTCTTCAAAGGCTATAGCACATCCTTTACATTATCTTCATTGTAAATACATCTTTAAGTTGAATTGATGTTTAGCAATAGTTAATAGTCATTTGGAGCTCTGATGAATACTGTTCAAATTGATGAAGAGATCTAAATATAGAACAAGCACTCTGCCATCAGGCTGCACCCTCAGCCCCCTGTCAATAATCTTTTCAAGGTGGGCATGGTGCCCACATCTGTGATCCAGCACTCAGGGGAATCATTAGTTCAAAACCAGCCTACCTTACATGGCGAGGTCATCCTAAGCTGAGTAGCAAAACTTCATCTCATAAAAGAATATAGCAAACTGCATTCAGTAGTAGAGCACTTGCGTAACATGTGCAAAGCCTTATATGGTAAAAGAATGTATTAGAGTAACTAACCTTTATGAAAAATTATGAAAAAAATGTATACATACAAATATTAAAAGTAATGGAGTAATATCTCCATCTTGTGGTCTTTTTTGGATATTGCCATTAAAAATGTTAAGGGGTTGTATTTTCACTACAGTAGGCGTAAGTAAGAATAGAGTGGGAGCTAGGTGAAACTAAGAATCAGAGATTTCCTACAGTACTCTGCAGGAACCTTGAACTGAGCTTCCCAATTAACTCATTGGATGTGAGTGTACTGAGATAGTAATACCTGCCCCCAGGTACAAATACAGCCTGCTGGGAAGTACCTTGATATATGTGTAGTCCTGACAGTAAATAGATTAAACATAAAATGTACTTCAAATTAGGCTTATCGAAACCTTTTGTAAACCAAAGGCTCTCATTTGGCTGTCATATTAAAAAAAAATAAAAAAAAAAAGCATTAACATGAGCCAGGGAATCAAACCAAAGGAAGAGCCCAAGTTTTTGCACTAGTGTTATTCAGTTTCTTGATGACTTCCTTAGATAGCAGAGCAATGACTAAATGTTATCAGCCTTCAGAACTCAGAGGAATACGGTTCAGCCACAGATAAGGAATTTATATACTTAATATTTGGAAAAAAATTGCATGTATACTGAATATGTACAGACTTTTTGTCATTTCCCTAAATGATACAGTGTAACAACTGTGGTGTTTGTATTGTGTACAATATTATAATTAATTTGAAGATGATGTAAGTATTTTTATGTGTAATGAGTGTTTTATCTGCATATCTGTCTAGACATCACATATGTGCTTGGTTCCTGTGGAGACCAGAAGAGGGTGTCAGATCCTCTGGAACTAAGAGTTATAGCTAGTAGTGAATTGCCATTTGGGTGCTGGGAACCAAACCCAGTCTTCTGTGAGAGCAGCAAATGGTTTTTGCAGCTGAGCAGTATCTTCAGCACCTCTCAAGAAGATGAAAGTGTTGTATACAAATTCTACTTCATTTCATGTAGGGCACTGAGCACTTCCTGATTCTGAGATGTCCAAGGTACTGGAACCAGAATGACAGACCCCTCCATTGCTTTTTACTGTATGAAAAGACAAACAAGTTTATAGCATATAAAATATACATAGTCTGATAGCCTAAAGTAATGTTTTATTTTATTTTTTACTTAAAAAAAAAAAACCCTTTTATTGGTTCTTTGTGAATTTCACATTGTGCACACAGTTCCATTCATCTCCCTGTTCTGTCATACTTATACTCCATTTTTGCAACCTCGTCTCCTAAAAAGAAAAAAAAAAAAGTCTTGTTGTGGAAGCTGTAGTGTGAAACAATGTCCCAGTGTACACTTTTGTCCACACTTCATTGCAATCAATCATTCATCTGGTTTGAGGTCTTGGGCTTCTGGTACACTATCAATACTGCCTAGTAGAGAGGAGTACTGAGAGGAAGAGAAGGAGTAAGAAGAGGAGGAGGAGAAGAAGGAGAGGAGAAGCTAGGTGATGAGAGAGAGAAAGAGGGGGGAGACAGGGAGGCAGATATTCATGTATCTCTACCAGTCAAAGATAGTTGTTATATCTAGGTTGGTCAGTGGGTTACACCTCTGATTGAACAATTCCAAACTTATAAAGCCTATGATTAACATTTTTTAAAAAAAATGTATATGTGCAAAAAGAAAAACGGGGCATGGGATAAGCGTTTTCTAAGGGGGGGGGATGGGGAAAGGGGATGGCATCTAAAGTGTAAATAAAATATCTAATAAAAAAAAATACTGCCTAGTAGAGATGCTGGGCAGTGCTATAGCAGGCAAGGGGCTAGGCCATAGCTTCTGCTCTCATGTTCTCAGGGCTGATTCACTTGCACTCCCCTCCCCCACCAGGGCAAACTCTACTGTGCTGCCCAGGTTTAGGGCCTGTTCTGTGTGTTGCAGCAGGTGAGGGACAGGGCCAGTTTCCCACTTTCATGACACCTGGGGCAGCTCTTTCACCTACCCTAGGTGGTAAGGGAGGAGGGCCTCTCTCTTTCTCTTGTCTACAGGATGCATAGCATATAAGTTCGGGGCCATGCTCCCCTGGGCCCCCATCACCAGGGTCTGCTATACTGCACTGCCCAGGCAAGGTGTAGGGCCTATTCTCCAGATTTCTGCAGCAGGTGAGGAATAGGACCATGTTTCCTGCTCTAATGACCATACAGCTGACAAGAGGCAGAGCTGGCTCTCCCATGCTCACACCTCCAGGGCTAGCTCACTGGCAACCCCTATATACAGGGCCAGGTCTACTGTGCTGCCCAGGCAAAGTATAGAGTCCACTCTCCTTATTGCTGTAGCAGGTGAGAGGTAGGGTCAGCTCTCCTGCTCTCATGGCCTCAGGGTCAGCTCTTTCAGGATGTCCTGGTGAGGGCAAGGGCTAGTTCTACCCAGCCATCAGACAACAACATGGCCCTGGGTGGCAACCCAGACCAAGGATGTCCACCTGACCTTTGGTGGTAACAGACCCCTGCTACTCCAGGGCCGTGGACATGGCCCTCAGTGGGAGCAAAGGCCAGGACCTCACTATTGTCTTAGGTGGCATCACCAGATACATCAGGCTGTTCCTCACTACCCTGGCTCTATTTCTGGCTCTTCATTGTACACACATTCTTCTGCTCTTTCTCTTCCATTTCCCCACCACTTACTTGCTCCTATTAGTGTCTCCTGGGGTATCTGAGTGTCTGGGTATCTGGGGTTATCTCAGGAATGCTGTGTGGTAGGGGTCATCTCAGGTGTGGTCTGCCTGTTGGGGCCTGCACTGCTCTGGACTGGTGTTTGTCTAGGGCTTGTTCTTCTCCCAGAGTGGCACTAGACAATCTTTCTAGGCTTCCTCCCCACCCAGACTGCACGGGCCCCCTAGTGGGGGTTGCCCATCTGGGGCTTGTTTCTGCCTGCCAGGGCTATGGTAATGTTTTATGCACTAGGAGAGAAGAAATATTTCACTTACAAATCTTGCATAGTGGACACTCCTGAATTCTGTCAGATAATTGGGAACAGTACTTTGTGATAGATGATACAAGCAACAGATATAATTTAGAAAAAAAAAAGAGAAAACAAGAAATTAACTTGAATAGTATATTTAATTTAAATCCATGTATCAAAATTATTCAACATTTTGAGTTTTGCTTTCTTTGCAACTGTATGAATCAAATCCAAGGCCTTGCACATGCTAGGCAAGTGTTCTACTACTTGGCTATCCGATTTCCACAAACACACACCTCTAGCAATAGTTTTACTGTGAAGCTCAGACTGGCCTTGATCTTGCCAAGGCACTCTAGCTTTGAACTGGTAATCCTAAATCCTGAGATTATAGGTATGGGCCGATATGTCTGTCTTTTAAAAAGGATTGATGGGTTGAGGATGCAGCTCATTGGTACTTTGTCTACTATGCTTAAAGCTCTGGGTGTTGTGTAGCAAAACATACACATACACACATGCACAGAGAGGGAGAGGGAGGGGGAGGGGGAGGGGGGAGAGAGAGAGAGAGAGAGAGAGAGAGAGCGCTTTATTTATGACATATTTCATAGTCTAGCATTTTATACTGACTTTTAAATTCTGATGTATATTTTACATTTATACTTCCAGCACAGTTTTTAAGATGTCCAGCGGATATCATAAATCACAAACTCAAATTGTTCTAATCATGTTTGAATGGAATGTTGTTAAATTTAAATATAAATTAAAACTAAAATTGTAGTTTCTCAGTTCTGGCATGCTTCAAGTGCTCATCTATAGATATTGGATAGCATATGCTAACTAACAAGCCTTGGAGAATTACAGTAT
Source organism: Arvicanthis niloticus (assembly GCF_011762505.2). Classification (NCBI taxonomy): domain Eukaryota; kingdom Metazoa; phylum Chordata; class Mammalia; order Rodentia; family Muridae; genus Arvicanthis; species Arvicanthis niloticus. The sequence continues at coordinate 69,147,772 of NC_047665.1, read as the reverse complement.
CCGTGTGCATAGATGTAGTTAAATATTTTGTATATATTACTTATTACTGATTTGTTTTTATTAAGGGATAGTTTGTAATTTTCTTTCCTTTTTACATTGTGTGTGTGTGTGTGTGTGTGTGTGTCTGTCTGTCTGTCTGTCTGTCTGTCTTTCTGTCTGTCTGTCTCACAAGTATGTGCTTGGAAACCAGAGGACAGCTTTCAGGAATGGGTTCTCTTCTGCCATGTGAGTCCTAGGTTTTGAGCACAGGTTGTCTTTCACCTGCTGAGCCATATCACCAGCCTTAGTTTGAAGGGTGTTTTGTTTGTATGTTTTAAGATTGTTCCATTGATGCCTGATATCATCTACCTAGTCAGTTATTTATACATTTTGTACATACTTTGTTCTCTAAAACACTGGTTGATCTCCTGGTACAATGGTAATCTCAACTTCTTTGAGAAGAAGACCTTTTGATCATGGTAATTTTAAGTTATATTTGATTTAAATTGGTCGTTTGCTTTTGCTGACTCTCCGGTTATATTTTATAATTCTGTAATTTTGTTTTTGTATTCAGAGAGAGAGAGAAAGGAAGGGGGGAGTGTTTGTGGTGTGTGTGGCATATGTGGGTATGTGTGCATGTGTGTATCAAGGACAGAGATTGATGTAGGTTGTCTTCTTCAAACACTTTCTGACCTAGCCACAGAAGCAGAGACCTTCATTGGAACCCAGAGTTTGCAGATTTGATCAGTGTAGCTAACCAGCTTGTTGTGGGGATCCCTTGTGTCTTCTTCCCAAGTGTGGGGATTACAAGCAGGCAGCCACATCTGGCCTGGCTGGCATTTCCACTAGTGTTAGGAATGTAAACTCTAGTTTTCATGCTTGTTTGGCACACGATTTACTCACTGAGCATCTCTCAGCCTTGATCCTGTGTACCAAGCAATACTGGTGTTCATACTTTATAATTTTAACTTTGTGTTTCCCCTTTTATCCTGCCACTTATGTATTAGTAGTTATTAGATATATACTATATGCCCTATTGTTACCTACTTTGAGAATTAAAATGCCTTTAATTAGATGTCTTTCAAAGGAGATGTCTAGATGCAGTTAATATTTGTGCTAGTCTTTCAGCTCTTGCCATACCAACGAGCAGTTCTGTAGCCATTCTGTTGTAGTAGTTGCCTATGCCATCTCTGCCAATGAGTACTGCTTTTCTCTGGGCTGCATTATTGATTGCTCATCATTCCCCTTGCCTTTTATAATTTCATAAGCAACCAATGAAAAGAAGTATATCTTTGTTTGTTTTTCAAGACAGGGTAGTTCTGTATATCCTGGACTCACTTTGTAGACCAGGATGTCGTTCAATTCACAGAGGTTTGTCTGCCTCCGCCTCCTGAGTGCTGGGATTAAAGGCATGCAACCACTACTTCTCAGTTAAGGAAAAGAAGCATATCTCAATTTGATACTCTTTACATCTATGTAGCTACTTTTGTTTAAAATACCTCATATAAAAAAGAAATTACACAGGACTCTGAGATGTTAAAGATGGTTCAAGTAGAGGGCCCCACACCCATGGATAATATGGGCTATGGGCAGCACAAATTGGACTCAGTGGGACAAATATACATTTTATGTGTGTGTGTGTGTATGTATATACATATATATATATATATATACATACACACACATACATATATATGTATATATATGTATATATATGTATATATATGTATATATATAATGAAGTTGGGAGGAGACATGGGGAATAGATCTGGAGGAGTTAGGGAGAGTAATAGGGATGGATATGGTTAAAATATATTGTATGTATGAATGAAATTTTCAAATAATAAATTCTCAAAAAATTATGTTAAAAATACTCAAATTTGAGGGAGAACCAAGAACAAAATTCTGCTTGATTACATCTAAAAGGATTTGGAGACAGTTTGCATAATAATGCTTGGAAAGTTTGTCTTACATAAACCTCAAAGCATATTCTTATTCCTACCTAATACTTCATTCACTACCTTCTTTTGGAGTATCATAAATATCAGTTTTTCTGTGATGTGTTATAAAATACACAGGAAAATAACTTTTTTGATTTTTCTACACAGTAGAGTCATTGAAGAAAAAAGAATCTGGGCAGTTGTTGGAAGTTGCTTGTTTTAATCATCTCTAATCTCCTTGAGAGAAGACCTCAAGTACTATACTAAGCATAGTTTGGGGTTATTGTAATTCCTGGAGCTCATCAAAGTCAGCAACAGGAAATTTCTGAAAGTTGGAAAAATAAGATGATTTTGAATTTGTTATTTTTGATACTATCGGCCATGACATGAACCTAAGTAGAAATAATCCCAGAAAGTGTTGGAGGCTTTTGAAGCAGAGGTCCAGTGCAGATGTGTAGGTGTGCAACTGCTTCACACAGACTGCTGTGCTATAGAAGGTTGCAGACTTTGGCCTGGGTAGATCTGAATATAAATGTTTAGACTGTGAAGTAAATAATTTCCCTTAGGTAATTAAAATGTAATGCTTTGGTAGGTAAGATTTTTAGTTGGTAGAAATTTAATTTTCAGGCTCATATTGAGTGGGAGTTTGTCTGTTTACCTCTTTGCTTTATAGTTCCTTTTATTCTTCCTAAGATACTTCAGGAAGTAGTAGTTTATATGTAGGCAGCTTAGGGCTCCCTACTGAGTTTATGTTGAGACCACTGTACATCCAGACACTAAGCCTATAGGCCCCATGGTCTTCTGTGCAGGGTTATATAATGAAACCTTGTAATGTATGAAGTTACATGCATGGCTCACATTATATTTAGTTGGTTATTACAGGAATGGATAAATTGTGGAATACTCTATTTCAGACCTAGTTTAGAACATGAGTCTGAAGTGGAGGAGTGGTTACTCATAGTGACCAGGAGTGCAAAAAACAGGTCCTGAATTAAAGAAGAAAATGTTAGGACTTGTATTCAATTATTCTTTATAACTTTCGTAAATTCTCTTTCTCCTTTCTGTCCTTTCTACAGTCTTGCTATGTGGTTTGGAGCTCATGATTTTCCTCTTTTACTTCCTTATTTCTGCTATTACAGATATATACCACCATGACTTGCTTTGTGTTTTTAATATGCTACATACTAATAAAATGATAAACTATAAATTAGCAAATATTCAAAAGCCAAATATGAGGATCACAACCATTACACTGTATTCTTTTTTTTCAATTTTTTATTGGATATTTTATTTACATTTCAGATGCCATCCCCTTTCACCATTTCCCCTCCCTAGAAAACCCATATCTCATGCCCCCTTCTCCTTTTGCTTTTATATAATTTTTTTAATGTTAACCAAAGGCTCTATAAGTTTGGTAGTGCTCAATATCAATCAGAAGTGTAACCCACTACCCAACCTAGATATATCAACTATCTTTGACTGGCAGAGACATGTGAACATCTGCCTCCATGTCCCCCCCCCCCCATTTTTCTCTTTCTTATCACCTAGATCCTCCTCTCCTTATTCCTCCTCTTCCTCTCCATACTCCTTCCACCTTAGCTCCTCCTACATATCACCTTTCCTGTTAAAATAAAACTTTTCTCTCAAAATACTGTTAAAGCATAACTATACCAATTTGTGTCAGTAAAATACAAGATAGACCTAATACCCAGTCCATCATTTTGTTGACTAACCAGACCTTCTGTCATCTCTCCTAAGAGACTTAGTTCTGAACCTGGCTTTTTTTCTTGGCTTTAGAATGAATGTCAGCTGAAAACCACCTTCTCAAATCTTTTCTCTCAAAGTAAATAGCCAGGATTGGCTATGAGACTATAAGTTTTCAACCCTGTCAGAAATCCAGAACGACTGAGTTAACTGAAATTGTGGGAAGCACAAAGCATAGCTTCTAAAACTTAGCCAATTTATAGAGAGTGCTGAACACCTGGACAGTCCCTATACTACAAAACGTTGGAGCATCCTATTTTCAGCCATCTGGCCCAGGATCATCTGACAGACCTAGTGATGCAGAATTATTAAGGGCTGATTACTCTGTCTAGGCAGATATAATCAGTTGACTATTCTGCAAGTGTGTCCTTTTCTGGACAGTAATTTGTCTGTAGATGGAAAGAGACAATTCTTGCCTAGTGGCTGTCTCACCACAACTGGAGTAACTCCAAAGATGCTCAATTTCTTCATAGAATCCAAGACAGGAAGCTGTCAGGAGCAGACAGGTCTCTAATCAAAATGAACATTAATACAGAAATGTTTATAATGTCAATTCTGTGGACTACTGACCTTTTGAAAACCAACTATCCTTGTAAGGTAATCTGGACTGTTGTCTGTTAACTCAGCTATTTCTAAATAAAATATAGAAAATACCCTAACAATAAACTCAGAGCCATGAATTTCCTATAGGTCCTTAACTCACAGTCTAACCATCTCAAATCAGTTAAAAAAGCTAAAGAAGGACTGGGTCTAAGCCTTGTATTCCTAAATGTGTTATATAGGCACAATGCCTATGAGAGTAACAATATTCATCTAACTTTTATATCAATAAGAAGCCCATACCAATGAAAACCTTAAATTTGAAAACAAAGTAAATTTTGTACCATTTAAGAAATTATAACTTCATCTTAATAACAATTATACATATTTCTACCAGTAGGTTATGGCTATGCAATAAATCCTAGCAAATCCTCCCAGTTCCAACAAAACCACTATTTTTCCCTAGAAAGACAGCCCAATATTAACCACCTCAGTCCCCAAGCCTAGGAAATAGGGGTGTCGACTCTTCATTAACTTCTTCAAACTAATTATGGGCGTTGAGATATTAGAAGAGGGGTCGGGGAAAGAGTAAATTGATAGGCCTCTGATGCTGTGTCTTCACTGCATCCAGCTGAAATTCCAGGACATCAGAGGTTCGAGTAGGTCTGCTAAGCTTGCTTGATGAGTAGATACACCAAGGCTATGTGTTCTGCAATATACAATTCTCAAAACAAATTTTAGTATCAAGATAATTTTTTGTTTGAATTCTGGAATCTAGTCTTTTGGTGGCCTGCCTCTGTCATGTCTAATCCATATAATTCTGGGAGTTTCTATGAGGGTGTGCTCCCACCATCCTCCCATTTCTGCCTCCCTGCTGTTGCAATTCCCCAACACTAGGAAATCCAAACTTCCCGGCACCAAGGCCCTCCACTTCCACTGATCCTGGCAAGGACACCATCAACTACCTATACAGGTGGAACCATGAGTCCCACCCTTTGTGTTCTCGGGCTGGAGATTTTAGAATGGCTACTCCAGCTTGTTTCTTAGGACCATTTGCTTGAAAAATTGTTTTCCAGCCTTTTACTCTACAGTAGAGTCTGTCTTATCACTGAGGTGGATTTCCTTTATGCAGCAAAAATGCTGGGTCCTGTTTGCATATTCAGTCTGTTAGCCTATGTCTTTTTATTGGGGAATTGAGTCCATTGATGTTAAGAGATATTAAGGAACAGTGATTGTTGCTTCCTGTTATTTTTGTTATTAGAGGTGGAATTATCTTTGTGTGGCTCTCTTCTTTTGGATTTGTTGGAAGAGGATTACTTTCTTGCTCTTTCTAGGGTATAATTTCCCTCCTTGTATTGGAGCTGTCCTGCTATTATCCTTTGTAATGCTGGGTTTGTGGAAAGATATTGTGTAAATTTGGTTTTGTCATGGACTATCTTGGTTTCTTCATCTATGGTAATTGAGAGTTTTGCTGGGTATAGTAACCTGGGCTGGCATTTATGTTCTCTTAGGGTCTGTATGACATCTGTCCAGCATCTTCTAGCTTTTATAGTATCTGGTGAGAAGTCTGGTGTAATTCTGATAGGTCTGCCTTTATATGTTACTTGGCCTTTTTCTGTCACTGCATTTAATATTCTTTCTTTGTTTTGTGCACTTGGTGTTTTGATTATTATGTGACGGGAGGTATTTTTTTTCTGGTCTAGTCTATTTGGTGTTCTATAAGCTTCTTGTATGTTTATGGGCATCTCATTCTTTAGATTAGGGAAGTTTTCTTTTATAATTTTGTTGAAGATATTTATTGGCCCTTTAAGTTGGGAATCTTCACTCTCATCTATACCTATTATCCTTAGGTTTGGTCTTCTCATTGTGTCCTGGATTTCCTGGATATTTTGTGTTAAGAACTTTTTGCATTTTGTGTTTTCTTTGACAGTTGTGTCAATATTTTCTATTGTATTTTCTGCACCCGGGATTCTCTCTTCTATCTCTTGCATTCTGTTGGTGATGCTTGTGTCTATGACTCCTGTTTTCTTTCCTAGGTTTTCTGTCTCCAGGGTAGTCTCCCTTTGTGATTTCTTTATTGTTTCTACTTCCATTTTTATGTCCTGGGTGGTTTTGTTCAATTCCTTCACCTGTTTGGTTATGTTCTCTTGTAATTCTTTAAGGAATTTTTGTGTATCCTCTTTAATGGCTTCTAGCTGTTTACCTGTGTTCTTTTCAAATTCTTTGAGAGTGTTATTTATGTCCTTCTTAAAGTCCTCTATTATCATCATTAGAAGTGATTTTAAATCTGAATCTTGCTTTGCTGGTGATATGGGGAATTCAGGACTTTCTAGTGTGGGAGAACTAGGTTCTAATGATGCCAAGTACCCTGGGTTGCTGATGCTTATATTCTTGCACTTGCCTTTTGCCATCTGGATCTCCTTAGTGCTAACTGCCCTGTCTCTGACTGGAGCCTGTCTTTCCTATTATCTTGGTTGTATCAGAACTGTGTGGGGTGGGTGTTACTAGTGGGGTTAGAGCTGGGACCCAAGATCTGCTCAGTGTTCAGGCCCAGACTGAAAGGAACCAGTGCTCTGGACAGGCAGTGACTTCCTGGGTCCTACTGGGTCCCAGTTACTCCCAGTTTGGGGCAGACTTGCTGTCTGCTTACCTAAGATACTGCCTGGGTTAGAGCTCCTGGGAGCCCTGCTCCCTCTGGGTTCTGTGAGATTGCGGGCAGAATTGCTGCCCAAGATCTGCTCAGTGTTTAGGCCCAGAGTGGAAGGAACCAGTGCTCTCCACTGTATTCTTTCTTAACTATGTTTCAGATGCTACCTACTAAGGCACAGAACTGACGTGTTAGCTGTCAGTCCAAGCATTGAATATACAGCCACAAGGCAATTAAATTAGTATGCCCAAAAGAGACCTGCATTTCCACTGAAGCAGTATTCACAATACCCAAGATATGGAATCAGTCTATATGGGCTGAGTGGATGAAGCACATGTATAGTGAAATATTTTTCAGCAGCAAAAAAAGAAATTCTGTCATTTGCAACAACCTAGTAGAACAATAGCTTATTATGTTAAGTGCATCAGTCACAGAAACACATAAATGTATTTGGAAAGAAAAGCCTAATCTCAAAACAAGTGAAGAATAGAATGGTTGCTTTCATAGCCTGGAAACAATATAGGAGAAAAGAGATGGAGAAGCAATAGATAAAATGTATAAGATACAGTTGGATAGATGGAATAATTTCTTATGTTCTCATGTAGTGTTAAGGATGACTGACAACAATTGGTTTCAAAGTAGCTAGTAGGAAAGACTTTGAATGTTTCAAGCACGACAAAATAGCATGTGAATGAGGTGATAAATATGCCAGTTACCTTGATCCATTTCACCACACATTAGATACATATGTATTGAAGTGACCTGCAGAGTCCCTTAAGTAACTACAATTATTACCTGTCAATAAAAGTGTATTAAAATCATTAAAAAATGGTACCCAGACTTGATGACAGAAGCCTGTAATGCCAGCTACTTGGGAAACTGCAGCAAATTAAAGGCCTACCTAGACTACAGAATGAATTCAGGACCAGCCTGGGCAACTTATTGAGACCTGTCTCAAGAAGTAAAAAGAGGCCGGAAATGTAGCTAAGAGATTGAGCATTTCCTAATGTGCTTGAGGCCCTGTATTACAAAAACAAACAAAAATAAATGCTACTTATTCTTAAAAGCTCACTCTAAACTTGATTCCAGCATGGCACTTTAATACATACATGATTTTCTCTATTACCTATTTTATTCAGATATGACCACTCTCAACTCCATGTCACTTTTTTGAGGGGTGGGGGAAGGATGGGTAGGGATGCTGGGAATAGAACACAGGGCTTCAGATATACTGACATCATGTTCTGTAACTGAGCTACATACACTTAAAAAATATTTGTCCCAGGGGCAAATATTTTACAGGTTTTTAAAAATTATATATATATGAGTGTTTACCTGCATATAGTATGTATATCATATGTGTGTCTAGTTCCCATAGGGGCCAGAAAAGGGGGTCAGATCCCCAGGAATTGGAGGTATAGATAGTGTGAGCCACCATATTGATGCTGAACCTGGGTTCTCTGCACCAGGTGCTCTCTCCAGCCCCAACAGATTCTTATTTTTTTTATTCAAGATGGTATATAGTTAATATATTGCAAGTAAGTAGAAAATAGAATTTTGGTTTAGAATACACTGTCTAGTTTCCATATCAGAAATTAAGAAGATAAGAATACTTATAGGAAATTGTAATTTTGTAGTTTGCTTAAGAAATTAATTGTGTAAGTATAAAATGGGAAGATCTGGTTTGACCTTAATGGAAATAAATGCTCATTTTATTTGATTACATGTTGAATTGGGCCAACTATTTGGCTTTGCTTTTTAAAAAAAATCCGTTTGTAATTTACATTAATGAACATATAGTAAGATGAACATTTAAGAAAAGAAATGTAATGCATTCTGTGCTAGCAGGTTATAAACAATCTTGGTGGCATATTTTAAGAGGGACACTAACAAACTGAATTTTAAGAAGGTAACTATGAGTGAACTAGAGAATCTGGGACAGTTTTCAAGAGGAACATATTTAATATGAAAGGGAAAGGAGGTATATGATCACTGATTTAGCTGTTAATGTGAAGCTGTGTGAGGGTTCATGCTTTCAGTCCTTGCACTCAGCTTGGGGAAAGAGAATCCCTGCAAACTGTCGGTCAGCTCAAGCTGTACATGTTCATCAAACAGCACAGAATTGATAAGCCTTTCACCGCATTATGAGGCACCTGGATTTCCACTGCCCCTAGTCCTCACATCACTCTTTTTGGAAGAGGTTTTTTTCTAATTTTAATTGAAAGGTAATTTGCTTTGATACAAAAATATAACTACTGAACATGCTTGTTAAATTTCTAAACAGTTGTTGGACATGGTGGCACATACCTGTAATTTTGGGCTCAGCACTCAGGAGGAGGAGGCAGGTGGATCTTTGTGAGTTGAAGGACAGTTTTGTTAACATAGTGAGTTTTTTCCTGGTCAGTCAGAGCTACTCTCAAATTAATTTTTTCCCCTAAAGAGTCTAGAATATCTCAGGGGGTAGATTGATTTCCCAGTGGATAGAGGCAGACACAGTATGAGAGAGAGAGAGAGAAAGAGAGAGGGAGAGAGAGAGAGAGAGAGAGAGAGAGAGAGAGAGAGAGAGAGAGAGAGAAGGGAGGGGGGAGGGAGGGAGAGAGAGAGAGTGAGAGAGAAGTGGGAATGGGGGGAAAGTATATTATTTAATCAGTTTCTGTTTTTTGTTCTCTGCTATTTCAATATCTAGCACACAGTTATAAAAGTTGTAGAATATAGATTATTCTATCAAACACAGAAGGACTTCTTAGTATATATAACATTAGGCTAGAGAGTGTAAAGACTTACCTTCTAGTTGTGAGAAAGAGAAATAGGAAACTAACAAAACTAAACTTTCCACAAAGTTTATGGTAAGAAAGCAGTGAAAGTTAGAACAGAAGATTTGGAGTGTTAGTAAAAACAGCAAAGAGATTGAAGACCTGTAACAGGTTTTGCTGAGAGAAGGAAAAGAGATTAACAGATTAATACAATGTATCCATTGTACTGTACTCTGACTTGCAGAGGATTTCATCAGCAAAGCTACTGTGAACAAAGAAAAAAAGCAAACTAAGGTATCTCTTTTATTGGAATCCTGCCTTTACCTTGAGTTTCATCATTCCTTCTTTAAATAGGCTTTCTGCACGTGCAAGATGTTTCTGTTACAACTGTATGTATGGGTTCATATGTTGCAAGATTGTAGTCCCCAAACTGCAGAAAAGGCAGGGAAAAGTGGGTTGGGGTGGAGTCCTCAAAAATGTATAGAATGTTATGAGTACTAATGAAAGAAGCAAGACCTTAAAAATTAATTAAATCTCTATCAGCATTTTCATCTGCCAGCCAAGCCAGTTCTTAAAATCCTCTGGACTATGCTTCTTTATAGGGGAGATCTAGGTTGCTTTTGTTTGTTTTAGATCATTTAAATAAAAATTTAAAGTCTGATCCCAACTAGAATGTTTTGTAGGTAGCATAGGTGGCATAGTTTTCCAGGAATATTACCTTCCTGACTCAGATATTCTATTAGCTATATTAAGGTTGTTTTTGTTTGTTTGTTTGTTTTGCTGTGTTTAGTAGAAGGAAGTTGAAAAACAAAACCTTAATACTTGACTTTCAGCTTCTTGGTGAGTCACCTGCCTGGGATCAGTTCTAAACTCACATCCTAAACTGACTTAGCAATTATTGAGAACACATGTAGAGAGATCTGCACATTGAACCACACAAGCTGTTGCTTGGGTTTAATAATTACTACTTTGTGTGGTTATTTTGCCTTTAGAATTTTTATTTTGATTCACAGTTTGGTTTATGTGGCTATCTAGAAAAGAAGGGAGTCAATTTTGGAGAGGAATTTGGTAATACTTGCTTTACCAAATCTGTATGTTGTAAATTAATTAAACTTACCTAGATTGCAGCTTTAAGGTAAATAGTGTGTTTACTTGATATAGTGTATTATTTTGTTTTCATTTCTTTTGAAGTTTGATGGCTAAGACAAATTCCTGAATTTTGTCTGGTATTTGAATACTGAGTCCTAGTATTCAGTTTCTGGCTCATGAGACTATTTCAGGAAGTCGGGGCAGCTGTGTGATGAATAATGTCTGAGGAAGCATCAGTGCTTTGGCTCACTCTAGAGCAGGTCAAGGGCTCTCTGTTACTTACCATTAGCCCTGTGGCTCTTCACTGATGCTGCTGCTTTTGATGAGTTCCCTTTACTCTGGTTTTACTGGAGTTATGGGAAAAAAGAGAAATAGGAGAGCCTGTGGGTAACCTAAGTTGGTGAAAAGACTGAGAGGGAAGCCTATGAAGCTTGTCTTTTCCTTCACATGATCATAGAAATCAATAAATACAGCCTCTGTCTCAAGAAGACAGAATTCTTCAGCTCTTTTGCATTTTGTGCCTTAGAAAGAAGAGTTGAGAAAAGCCAGAGCTGAGAACATCCCTTGCTCCTGAAAGGCAATAATTTTAAGCGGGTGTTAATCTTTATTGGGTCTGGATTCCTTCAGACTTTTCCTCAAACTATCTGTTAGTATTTTGACCAGATGGTTTTGTTTGTTCATTTGCTTGAGATGTAATCTCACTGTGTTACCCTGGCTGACCTGGAACTCACTGTGTAGACTAAGCCGGTCTTGAACCCACTGAATTCTGTTTGTCTTTGCCTCCCAAGTACTGAAAGGCATGCATCACCATGCCTGTCTTTAATTAGCAATTTTAAAAGTATTATGAAGATTCAGTGATAACTAGTGTGGTTGGAGAAAACGTGACCTGATGTTTTTGCTGTAGTAGGATAATGTTGATCCTTTGAGGGTGTGAGTAGCAGGAAGATAGAGAGCTAAGTATGGTGTGGCACTCCTGTAATCTTGCATTTAGGAGGCTGAGATCTAAGGATCAGAAGTTTGAAGACAGCTTTGACTACAAAGGATTTTGAGACCATATTGGGCTACAATGAGACCTTGTCTTAGAAATAAAACAAAAATGCAATAAAAAGACAAAACATTTATGTGTATTGCCTTAGTTTATCATCTAACAACCACATCTTTTTGCAGTCTCACATACCTTATAGAAATAAAACTTTTCACATAAGCCAGTATTTCACAAGATGTTCTTTACCAAATATTTGAACACCTTGTTGCTGTGTGGGTTTTCTAGTTTTTGAAGTGTGTGGAAATAGGATTCTTGCTCTCAAATGCACATAGTTAAAAGAAGCCATATGCCTTTTTGGGAAGCAGGAAGATGAATCAGCAAATGAAGTAGGAAGATGAAGACAGCCTGTTACTGTCTTTAAAAAAAAAATACATAGCTCTTCAAGATGCAAAGGTTTTTGTGTGTGTGTGTGTGTGTGTGTGTGTGTGTTAGCTTTTTTAAAGCAGTAAGTGCAGTCACAGATAGAACTGCTCATGCGGCGGCTGTGTAGTCTGTGACTTATCAACCCTTCAGCATGCTCTAGGATTTCTCAAGCACAGCTTGCCCATAAAGTCACTCTTTATCTGATTTTCCTAGAAGAAAATTTGAGGTAACTCTAACATTGAAAAAAAAAAAAAACAAAACCAACAAACCAAACTAAACAAACAAACAAAAAAAAGCCTTCATGATTAAAAACTTGAATAGTTATCATTTCATAGTAAAGGTCATGTATATTTGGGTTTCTGGATAACCTCTCTTTTTTTGAAAATGGTTCTTAATTAAAACCAGATGAGAGTAGCAAAGGAGGCATTTAGGGCACTAAAAGTCAGATTACCTCATAAAATTTGCAGAATTCATCAGTACATGTAACTGATTTATAATTGCATTTGGTCTTAACACTTATCAATGTGGATCTAACAGGCACAGTAAGACTAGAATAAAACACTAATGTGAAAGGATTAATTGGCCTTTCACAGTTCCATTTGCCACTGTAGTGGCCCTTTCTGTTGTCTGTGTTAACAGAGTTGGAAAGTACTTTCCCACTAAGCTGCTACTTTTATTTATACAGTTGAACCACCAATGAGGAATGGGTCAGTTTACCAGTTGTCAGGCCTTTTCTTCCTTCTTGCCTTTTTAGACCACTTCATGCTTTTTTTTTTAGCATACCTCACCTGGGAGGGGGTGATTGGTCAGGATCACCCCATTAGCATACCCTGCTCGATTGTGGTACCTCATTAGCATACCCCGTTCAGGAGGGGTTTGGCGCCAAACTGAGTTGATGCATGCACAGTGCATCAACCAACAGCCGATACCAGAGGTCGAGGCCGGCGCCATTTTGACCGGCCAAGTTGGGTCGGTGGCCTACAAAAAGGACTTGGATTAAACCTTTTATTTTTAAGTGAGTTGCATAGGCACAATGCCTATCTAAGATTTGAAACGTATATATATTATGTTATAACAAAATTAATCTTAAAATTTATATCAATATACAAATATTTCATTGTTATAAATCAATGAAAACCTTAAACCTGTTTCAATATACAAAATTCTGTACCAGTGTAACAAAATATAACCTTATTTTTGTATCAATATACAAAATTCTGAACCAATGTAATGAAAATGTCCTGGAAGCAAGTTTTAGAGGAAACAGCTTCAATGCAGTTGAGGTAGGATCAAACATGGAGCTGGAAAAACTGTCAGCATCTCAGCATCCCCAAGGGTGAATCCTGTCAGGGCTGCCCCAGTAATTGGCTATATCAAATTTTATTTAACCAATAATTTTAAATTGGATATTTTCTTTATTTACATTTCAAATGTTATCCCCTTTCCTGGTCCTCCTCCGAGAAACCCCGTATCTCATCCCCACTTCCCTGCTTCTATGAGGGTGTTTCCCTACCCACCTGCCTCTTCTCCCATTGATGCCCAACAAGGCCATCCTCTGCTACATATGCATATGGAGCCATAGGGTACCTCCATGTGCACTTCTTGGTTGGTGGTTTAGTCCTGGGAGCTCTGGGGGGTCTGGTTGGTTGATATTATTGTTCTTCCTATGGGGTTGCGAACCCCTTCAGCTCCTTCAGTCCTTTCTCTAACTCCTCCATTGGAGACCCCATTGGGGACTTCATACTCAGTCCAGTGGTTGGCTGCAAGCATCTGCCTCTGTATTTGTCAGGCTCTGGCAGAGCCTCTCAGGAGACAGCTATATCAAGCTCCTGTCAGTAAGGCAAAGGACACTGTCAATGGGACAAGATGGCAACCAACAGATTGGGAAAAGATCTTTAGCAATTCTACATCCGATAGAGGGCTAATATCCAGTATATATAAAGAATGCAAGAAGTTAGACTCCAGAGAATCAAATAACCCTATTAAAAATTGGGGTACAGAGCTAAACGAAGAATTTTCAACTGAGGAAACTCGAATGGCCAAGAAGCACCTAAAGAAAGTTCAACATCCTTAGTCATCAGGGAAATCCAAATCAAAACAACCCTGAGATTTCTACCTCACAGCAGTCAGAATGGCTAAGATAAAAAACTCAGATGACAGCAGATGCTGGTGAGGATGTGGAGAAAGAGGAACACTCCTCCATTGTTGGTGGGATTGTGAGCTGGTACAACCACTCTAGAAATCAGTCTGGTGGTTCCTCAGAAAATTGGACATAGCATTACCTGAGGACCCAGCTATACCACTCCTGGGCATATACCCAAATGATGCTCCAACATATAACAAGGACACATGCTCCACTTTGTTCATAGCAGCCTTATTTATAATAGCCAGAAGCTAGAAAGAACCCAGATGTCCTTCAACAGAGGAATGGATACAAAAAATGTGGTACATTTACACAATGGAGTACTACTCAGCTATTAAAAACAATGATTTTGAGAAATTCTTAGGTAAATGGATGGAACTAGAAAATATCATCCTGAGTGAGGTAACCCAATCACAAAAGAACACACATGGCATTTACTCACTGACAAGTGAATATTAGCTTAAAAGCTTGAAATAGCCAAGATTCAACTCACAGATCACATGAAGCTCATGAAGGAGGAAGACCAAGTGTGGATGCCTTGGTCCTACTTAGAAGGAGTATCAAAATACTCAAGGGAGCAAATATGGAGACAAAGTGTGGGACAGAAACTGAAGGAGAGGCCTTCTGGAGACCATTCCACCTGGGTATCCATCCCATGTGCAGTCACCAAAGGTAGATGCTGATGTGGATGTCAGGAAGAGCATGCTGATAGGAGCCTGATAATAGCTGTCTCCTTAGAGGTCTACCTGATTCTGACATATTCAGATGCAGATGCTCACAGCTAAACAATGATCTGATCAAGGGGTTCCCAATGGAGGAGTTAGAGAGAAGACTGAAGGAGCTGAAAGGGTTTGTTTCCCCATGAGGAGAGCAACAATACCAACCAACCAGAGCTCCCCAGGGTCTAAACCACCAGCCTGGGAGCACATAGGGAAGGACCTATCACTCTATCTGTATATGTAGGGGAGGATGGCCTTGTCTGGCATAGGTGGGAGAGGAGATCCTTGGTCCCATGAAGGCTGAACACCGAGTGGGGGCATAGGTGGGGACACATCCTCATAGAAGCAGGAGAAGAGGGGATGGAATAGGGGGTTCATTATTATAGGATGGGTGGTAGTGGGGAATGTGGTAAGGGGATAAAATCTAAAATGTAAATATAATATCCAATATAAAAAAACAAAACAAAAACAAAAAAAATTAAATAGGAACAAAATATCTTTCTTAAAAGAAGGTACTTAAAAGTTGTGGGTTTTTTTTTCTTGTGTCATTTTTATGCTAATATTTATTTTGAAGATTCTTAATTCTTTTTCAGATATTGTGTTTTTTTTTTCTTTTTGTTTCTCATAGGCCTTAAAACCTTCTAACTAATTTAGTCTTGGTAAATATATAGTAAAGAAAAAGAGAAAGTATGATTTGTTAAAAATTAGTTTAGCTCCACAGGACTAAGGATGAAGCTCATTGGAAGATTGCTTACCAAGCATGTGCAAGGATCTGGATCAGTTCCCATTTCTAGGGAGTGTGTACAATGAATCATGTTGTTAAGATATATAGTTAACTGTATATATAAGTAAAGGATATCCAGATAGTTTTACTCCTATTTGAACTATTGATGAGTCAGATCTAAGGTTTTCTAACTCAAAGATGTTATGTCACACATAATTAGGCAGATATCACTTATACTTCTGAAGCAAGACTTATATTTTTATAAACTAAAATAGTCATCCTGCTTAGTTTAGAACTAGAGATGTTAATTTGTTTAATTGTGGTGTATATGATCTGTGAAGGCTATTCATGGTTGTCAACTTGATTACATCTGGAATGAACTAAAACCCAAGCAGCTGGGTCCATCTATGAGGGTTTTTTCTTAATAAAATCATTCAAGGTGAGAAGACCCATTTATAATCTGAATCTTTTGACGGTAAGAAGATAATCAGATCTTTTGAGTGTGATGATCTACCTTTAATTTGGGTCACACCTTCTGGTGGCAGCCTATGACATGGAGGAAAGAAGCTTGTTTTCTCTTTGTCTGCTTATTCTCATTGTTATTGGAAAGTTTATTCCTTCATTTGTGTTAGAGCCTACTTTGGAATTGTGGCATACATTGAAAAACAAGTTGAGATTATCCAGCTTTGTGGTTTGAAAAACTCCTGTATTGTTGAATTTCTGTTAGTAGGCATCCATTGTTGGACTAGGTAGAACACAGCATCTTCAAGCCGTTCTAATAAATACATGTATGAATACATGTGTGTATATGTATGTATGTATGTATGTATGTCTATCTGTCTGTCTATCTATCTATCTATCTATCTATCTATCTATCTAGTCTATCTGTCAATCTTGTTTGTTTGTTTTTCAATCAGTTCTGTTCCTCTACAGAACCCTAACTAATACAGGTTTTGGTACCAGAGTGGTTCTATAGCAACAGAAGTATAAGGATGATTTTTTTTTTTTTAACTATCTGGAATAGTTTGCTAACACCTACAGTTACTCAAGCCTCTCCAGTTACTAAAACTTTTCCTAGAATCTCACAGAGTACTGAAAGCCTGTTGTGTTAGGGTTTCCATTGCTATGAAGAGACACCATAACCAAGGCAACTCTTATAAAGGACAACATTTAATTGGGGCTGGCTTACAGTTTTTAGAGAGGTTCAATCCATTATCATGGCAGAAATCATGGCAGTATGGAGGCTGACATGGTGCTAGAGGAGCTGAGAGTTCTACATCTGATCTGAAGGCTGCTAGGGGAAGACTACTGTCTTCCAGGTAGCTAGAAGGGTCTCAAAGCCTAGCCCCTACAGTGACACTAACTCCAACAAGGCCATACCTACTTTAAATAGTGCCACTCCCTGGGTCAAGCATATTGAAACCACCATATAGGTATATGTGTGTGTTTTAAAAAGAAAAAATTTATACACACACACACACACACACACATATATATATATATATACATATATACACACACACATATATATATATATTGACAATTTATGGAAAAAATAAGAAAAATTATTATTCTGGTTGTTTGTTCGTAGCATCTCTAGATAAATTGACAAAGGAAAAGAATGCACTCTGTGATAAAATTAAACAGTTCTATCATCTCAGAATATGGTGATGGACAGCACTGGCATTATTGAGATAAAATAGATCATCTCCAGATGTGTATAAAGTTTTCTAAGTGTGCCTTGGAAGAGAATTTTCTCTCCAGCAACCACAGAGCTAAAGTTGTGGAAAATCAAACCGAAGCCCTCATTATAACATTGGCTGAGTTGCAACGAAAATTCAAGTCTCAGCCTTAGAGAGTGTCTGTCGGCAGGCAGTTAAAGTACGGACAATAATTGGTTAAAAAACAAACAAACAAACAAACAAAAACAAAAAAAAAACCAGGAGCCTATAACATGAGTTGGGGATATGTGTGAGAACCCCTATTGAAGCTGAGAACGTTGACCTCTTACATTCTCAAAGGTCTATCTCACGTGAGGAAGTAGCCTTTCCACATATAGCAGAAGATGCCCTCACACGCCTGGAAATATTTATTACCTTTTCCCTCTTTGACTGAGAAAATTAATCCTTCATTCATAAAACAGTAGTGACTGTTACTGAAGGAAATGCCAGACAAGACAATACTGATGTCCCTCGGGGCCCACCAATAGTTACCTCTGGACCTATAACCAGAGTTCAGGCTAAGCAGGCTCCTGGAGAAGAGATTGAAAGTATAGTCTGGAATATGTCATCTTAGTGTTGATGAAGGGATTTTAAGGCTTAGGGAAATTGCATAACCTAATCCTCCACAAAGGGAAGGCCCAGAAAACATGTTCTCTTCCCTAATCCTCTGAGATGCAAAATGGTGAAAGGGGCACCAGCACATTTGAAGAGTTTTCTTGTTGCCTTTTTCTTTTCACCAGACCTTAAGTTTGGAGACACTACTGCTCAGTTGGATAAATTAAACGTAATGAGTTTAATTGGGCCCAAAGTAGCAAGGACCAGGTGGCAGCACCAAATCACCAAAGGCAAAGAAATCATAGTTATCATAACAGGCAGCATAGACAGCAATGTCCATAATGGCCTAATCTGTAATGGACAGGCTAGGCAAAGTGATTTTTATGGTGGCATGATTCATACAGACTTCTGGTACTGGCTAATCAATTATGGTATTTTCAAGCATGAAATAGAAAAGAAGTCTACTGCATTTTTGTTTGATCTATATAAGTGGAAAGATTCTCAAACAAATGAAAGAAAGAGTACACTGGATTTTGGCAAAAGTAAATCTTGGCCTGTGAACCAATTTCCAGATTTAAGCCCCTTGAATGAATGAGTGGCCAAGTTCCCCTGAGGAAGGACCCAGAGAGTTTTACTTTTAACCTTTCTCTGGTCCTTCCCTAGGAGAACATATCTACAGCTTTTACAAGAGTAACTGTACACTGGGGGAAAGAAAACAATCAGACTTTCTGGGGTCTATTGGATACTGGTTCTGAGTTGACTCCAGTTCTGGGAGACTAAAAAACATTCTGGCCCTTTAGTTAAAGTAGGTGGTCAGGTGATTAATGGGGTTTTAGCTAAAGTCCTACTCACAGTATGTCTTCTATGTTCCAGATTTTATCTTGTGGTTATTTCTCCTGTCCCAGAATATATAATTGGGATAGGTATACCTAGAAGTTAGCAGAATTCTCCTACTGGTCCCCTGACCTGTGGAATGAGGGCTATTATGATTGGAAAGGCTAAATCAGTGGTTCTCAACCTTTCTAATGCTGTAACCCTTTAATACAGTTTTTTAATGTTGTGGTGACTTCCAACCATAAAATTATTTCATTGCTACTTTATAACTGTGATTTTGCTATTGTTATGAATTATAATGTAAATATCTGCTATGCAGAAGGTCTGATATGTGTCTCCCAAATGGGTCACAACCCACAAGTTGAGAACCACTGGGCTTTAGAGTTGCCTATACCAAAGAAAATAGTGAATCAAAACCAATAATGCAACCCTGGAGGAATTGCAGAAATTAGTGCCATCATAAAGGACTTGAAAGAGGGAGGAGTAGTGATTCCCACCACATCCCCTTTTAACTCTCCTATCTTGCTAGTGCAGAAGACATGCAGGTTGTGGAGAATGATAGTTGACTTTTGAAAACTCAAATTGTAGCTGCTGTTTCAAATGTGGTGTCCTTACTTGAACAGGTTAATACATCTCTTGGTACATGGTGTATAGCTAATGATCTAGCAGATGTCTTTTTTTCTTGGTACCTGTCTATAAAGATCAACAGAAGCAATTTGCTTTCAGTTGGCAAGACCAGCAGAATACCTTTATAATTTACTTCAATGATATATTAACCCTCCAACCCTGTGTTATAACTTAGTTCAAAGGAATGTTGATCATCTGTCTCTTCCATAAATTATCACATTGGTTCACTATGTTGATGACATAATGCTGATTGGACAACGTGAGCAGGTAATAGCAACCATTTTGCACTTTTTGGTAACACATAGTGTACCAGAGGATGGGAAATACATCCAACCAAAATTCAAGGGCCTTCTACTTCAGTGAAATGTTTAGGAGTTCAGTGGTGTGGAACATGGAAAGATAGTCCTTGTAAGCTACAGGATAAGAGGCTCTTCCTACCATCAAGAAAGAAACACAAGTTTTAGTTTAATAGGCCTATTTGGATTCTGGAGACACTTGGGTGTTACTCAACCCCAGATACTTAGTTACTCCAAAACTTGCTACCTTTGAGTGGGGCCTGGAACAGAAGAAGGCTCTTCAACAGGTCCAGGCTGCTGTGTAGGCTGCTTTATCACTTGGACCATATGATCCAGGAGTCCCAATAGTACTTGAAGTGTCAGCACCAGATAGGAATGCTGTATGGAGTCTTTGGCAGGCCTCTGTAGATAAATCACAGAAAAGACCTTTAATATTTTAAAGCAAGGCTTTACCATCATATGCAGACAAATGTTCTCCCTCTGTGAAACAGCTCTCTATTGAGTCTTAATGGAAACTGAATGTTACCTGAGCTGACCATCATGAGCTAGGTGTTAATCTGACACCATAAAATAGGATGTGGTGCACAAATTAAATGGTATATATGTGATCAGGCCCAAGAATGTCCTGAAGACATAAGCAAATTTCATGAAGAATTGCCCAAATGCCTTTGGTTTCTACTCCCATTACAATGCTGTCTGCTGTGACATAAGCACTTATAGCCATGGGATATGCCCTGTGATTGAGTTACTGAGAAAGAGAATCAGATGGGTTTGCAGTCACAACCTAGGAGTAGATAGCTTCAGCATTACAGCCCCTTACTGAGACAACCCTAAAAGTTATATGTGAAAGGAAATCTTTACAATGGACAGAACTTTGGACAGTACACATGGTCATATATTTTAATTGGAAGGAGAAACTGTCTGATACATAATTGTTCACTGAATCATGGGCTCTAGCCAATGAATTGACTGCATGGCCAGGGACGTGGAAAGAGCATAATAGGAGAGTTGGTGAGAAAAACATGGAAGAATTATATAGATAGAACTCTGCACATGGGTAAAAGATGTGAAGGTACTTATGTCTCATGTAAATGCTCATCAAAAGGTGACTTCATCAATCCAGTAGTCAAGTAGATAGGATGACCCATTCTGTGAATAATCAGCCTCTTTCCCTAGTCATGTCTGTCATTGCTCAGTGAGCCCATGAAAAAAATGGCCATGGTGTCAGAGATGGGGGTTATACGTGGGCTTGAAAACATGCACTTACCAAGACTGACTTGGCTATGGCTCTGCTGCTGAGTGCCAGTTCTGGCAATAGCAGAGACCAACACTGAGCCCCAGATATGGCACTATTCCTTGGGGTAATCACCCAGTGACCTGGTGGCAGGTTGATGTTGGACCACCTCCTCTGTGGGAAGAACAATGCTTTGTCCTTACTGAAGTAGATACTTATTATGGTTATGAATTTGCTTTTCATGTATATAATGCTTTTGACAAAACCACCATCCATGGACTTACAGAATGCCATATCCATTGCCAGGGTATTCTATACAGAATTGTTTCTGACTAAGAAACTCACTTCACAGCCAGTAAAGTATAACAGGGGACCCATGATCACTGAATACACTGGTCTTAACTGTGTTCCCCACCCTCTGAAATAGTTAGCCTGATAGAAAGATGGAATGGCCTTTTGAAGACACAGTTATAGCACTAGTGAAGTGGAAACTTAAGGCTTCTTTGGAAAGTCGGTTGGATGGTGTTTTGTTGGGGCAAACACATGAAGGAACGTTTAGTTAAAGTGGACACAGGTGAAAGAAAAAGGCTAAGGAAGACTTGTGAAGGAATGTTTCACTGAAGCAGACACAGAAGAGAGGATGTTCTGCTAAAGCAAGCACATGAAAGGACACATGATGAAGGATTCTTTGCTAATGACAGGCATGTATTGGTTTGCCTTACATTCCATAGTTGAGCTGCATTTGTTGGAATTCCATAGAGGGAGGTGCACCAAAAAACTTACAGTGATATGCTGCAGTTTGTTACCGCTTTCAAGGACTCGGGCCGATTGGATGCATGTGCTGAGGCAAGGAACGTGGAGGACACGTGATGTTTGGAGAGTATAAACAGGACTACACAGAGTGATGGAGACAGAGCTTGGGTTGCTGGTACAGCTAGCTGTACAATGCTTGTGAGTCTTAAGTCTTCATTGATCTTTGCTTTTCTGAGAGAGGCACAGCTGAGAACTTATCCTGGTGTTCCTGTTGGTTCCTCCTGCTGATTCAAGCCGAGACTGAGGCCTGGCTGTTTTGCTAGGTAGTGTCACCACTATTGCCATCCCAGCTCTACTGAACTGGACTACTGGTGTATCATGAGGTGTCTGTGAGTGGATTGAGCTGTCGTTGCTGACCTGTGAACTGAACTGCCGATTTCCAGACAACACAGATGAGAGTTGCTCCAAAAAGCCATTTCTAAACAGGTCTGCTCTCCCTGTATGTTTTCTTTTCTACTACCTCTGGTGGGTGGTGGGTTACAAGGAAGGTTAAAGTGTTTAAGAACCATTATTAAAAATAGGATTTGAAAAAATTAAAGTTACACACTAGTTGTGTTACTGCAGCCTAGAGGGCTTTCCAGAAGGTTGTATATGCTTTGGGTCAGCATCCAATATATGGTATGGTTTTTCCCATAGCCATGATACATGAGTTTAGGAATAAAGTGGTGAAAAAGGTAACAGTTCCACTCATTGTCACCCTTAGAAACCCACTAGGAAAATTTTTGGTTCCTGTTCTATTAACTTATTAGCCTAGAAATTTTGGTTCCAGAGGGGAGAGCACTCATGCTAGGAGCCACAACAAACATTCCATTGAACTGGAAACTCAAGACTTTCTCCTGGATACTGTGGCCTTGATGCCCTTAAACCAACAGTCTAAAAAAGAATTAACAGGGTCAGGCAGTGGTTGCGCACGCCTTTAATCCCAGCACTTGGGAAGCAGAGGCAGGCGGATTTCTGAGTTCGAGGCCAGCCTGGTCTACAGAATGAGTTCCAGGACAGCCAGGTCTATACAGAGAAACCCTGTCTCGAAAAACAAAACAAACAACAACAAAAAAAAAAACCCAAACCAACCCCCCCCCCCAAAGAAAGAATTAGCAGTGTTAAGAAGGGTGATTGATCTAGATTAAAAATGGGAAATTGGATTGCTTTTCCACAATGGAGGTAAGAAAAAATTATATCTGGGATGTAGGTGGTGATCCTTTAGGGCAGTGGTTCTTTCTCAACCTGTGTGTTGCAACCCCTTTGGGGGTTGAATGACCTGTTCACACAAGTTCATATTAGATTTCTTTCATATCAGATACTTATGTAATGATTTATAACAGTAGCAAAATTACAGTTATGAAGTAGCAATGAAAATAATTTTATGGTTGGTGTCACCACAACATAAGGAACTACAGTTAAACTATATTAAAGGATTACAGCATTAGAAGGTTGAGCACCACCTCTTTAGGACTTCTCTTGGTGCTACCATGGCCTGTGATAAAGTCAGTGAGAAACTACTACAACCAAATCCAGGCAGAATGACAAAGGGATGAAAGTATGAGTTACTCTTCTAGGAAAAGAGCCAAGACCTGGTGAGGTGCTTGCTGAGGGTGGAGAAAAAACAGAATAGATAGTAGAGGAAGGTAGTTATACATACCAACCAAGGCCATATAAGCAGTTATGGAAACAAGGATTATAATTGACATGAGTGTTTCTGTTATATTTTGTTAAGAATACGTTTGTACAGGCATGTGTGTTTTCTTTCCTTGATTTCTTTATCATGTAACATCAAAAAAGAGAATATCAATGGTTATCATATTTAAGTTTGAGATACTATAAGAATGTCCCTTGAGGGATATTGCCACCTGTTCTAAAATTTACAACTTGTTTGCAGTTGTATGAGGGAGAGTTATATCATGTTATGTGTAATTATGATCTGATTAAATATATAATGCATTTGCATTATACATAGGATAGTTGTATCATGTAAAGCTTAATAATGATACGGCTACTGTTTTCATTTGGAAATTAGGCACAAAATAAGGAGATCTGAGTATGTGTCAAGTTGTCATGGCTATTCTTGGTTGGCAGCTTGACTACGCCTGAAATGAACTAAAACCCAAGCAGCTGGGTACACCTGTGAGGGATGTTGGATTTTTTTTCCCCATAATTAAATCATTTGAATTGGGAAGACCCACTTTTAATCTGGATCTTTTGAGGTAGTAAGATCAACTTTTTAATCTAGGTCTCACCTTCTATGGCAGCCTATATAAAGGACATGGGAGAAGGAAGCTTGCTCTCTCTGTCTGCTTGCTTTCACTGGCAGGTCCATTCCTTCACTGGTATTAGAGCTTACTTCTTTTGGACTCCAGTGTGTGCTGAGATATCTCATCTGTGGACTGAGATACTTCCCCTATGTGGACTGAGCAGTTACTGGATTCATGTACTTGCCCTTGTTAAATAGCCTTTATTGGACTATCTAGACCATAGCCTGTAAGCCACTGTAATACATTCCCTTTATATATTTATTCATTCTGTAAGTTTTCTTTCCCTCTAGAGAACCATGTGTAATACAGAGTCAAAATCAAACTATCAAGTTTTATAACATAAGTTTGGTAATATTACAATTTTATATTATCAACTGTATTTTAATAAGATTGGGAGTTTAGAAAGTATATTTATATAAGTTAGTGTGATTTAAAATGTAGAAAAGATTCCATTGTGATCCATTTTTGAAAATAAATCTTTGGTATGCCAACTTTAGATAAATAATCTGATGAGGAAAGAAATTTGACAAGATCAGCAGTTCATTATGGAAGGATAAGAATAAATACTTGAACAGGATTGCAAACACTTCCTATCCCACATAAGTTTCAGATCTTTCATTTTTAAAATGTCTGTTATTCTCTCTTGTAACTGAGAATTTCCTGTTTCTGTTTGTTCTCTAGTTCTAATGCTATATCTACATTTTCAGTGAAAAATCTTATATACCTATAGCTTTGTATTTTCTGCTGACCTCCTTTGAACAAAAAAAACCCTATAAATTTATTTGTTATTTTAACTTCTAGAATGATAATATTTAAAAGGTAGTAATGAAACAATTTAGCTAACTCAGGGTAATTACTGTGTTTTGATGAGATAGTATAATATATTAACATAACTTTGAATTACATTTTTACTTCTTTTATATAATGTTCATAAAATCTAGAAAGATCAAAATGATGAGCAGTGAGAAATCTTAATAGAAAATAAATAAATTTGCTAAAAATTATAATTATAATGGTCACTTAAATATCTGCAGTAATTTTACCTGTCATCTTTATATTTACAAATTATATACATTTCAGATATGAATCAGGAACTTAGTAAAATATTACACTGGAAAAAAATTAGGGAAATGCCATGACTGGAATATGAATTAATTAGAATCAGAATCCTTAGTCCTACGTAATACATAAGTTCCTGGTCAGAAGTGGAACTGCAGAAAGAATGTAGTGGTCATTGATGTAATGGCTGAATTCAATGGTGAAGTGCTGCTAATCAATTTATCACTTAATTGTAATATTTTTCAGAACTCTGTTACAAGATACAGGTGCTATTATTTATAACTTTTGAATATTCCTAACTATGAATCTATGTAAAGTAAATTTGTTGAGGAGTTACTGACATTCCCTATACCCAATTCTTTGGTTTTGATTCGGTCATGGATGTTGTTTTTCAATAAGAGTCTTTGCGCAGTATTGCTAAAAAAGAAACAGACTATCCAGGTGCTGAGTTCTTAGTCTAGGTTTACAGTTACAGCTACTCCTTGATTTACTGTGAGATTACTCCTCATTAAACCCTTTGTAAGTCCAGAATGCATTTAGTACAGCTACTCTTCCAAACATAACTGGACAGCATCCTAAGTGTGGTGTGTCCGTTGTTTACACTGCAGTTTCATAGCTGCCTGGAAGCTGCAGTTGGCTCCAGGGTGCAGCATCTTTAGAAACTGTCTAATAGAAGCACTACTCAGGAAAAGTGAAAATTCCAAGTTTCCTAAATGTAGGAGGCATGAAAAAATTGACAGTAACAAATGTTTCTGAAAGTACAGTGACCAGGATTTAATTCAATTTCAAATGTGATTGACTTCAAGGTGTTATTGCAGTTCCTGTCTAAGATTGAACAGCCTTTGTTTTGAATGCACAACATTTGCACTTTGCACAAAGCCTGTGGTCATTCCACACAGTGCCAGCTAAGAGTTCATGTTATTAATGTGTTATAGATTGCAGTGTTTTTACTGTGCATACAAACTTTACTCTTATAGAAATGGAGTGGGATAATTAAAGAAAACAATAATTTTTAGTATTTTTAACTGTCTTTCCTCAATACATATTTAATTAGTGTCTTCTTAGAATGTACTGAGTTAGACTGATTCTCTTTTTTTATTTAATTAATTTATTTTAAACTTTATGTTAATTTTCCCCCCAAATTTATTTTAAACTTTATGTTAATTTTCCCCCCAATCTGCTTTTATACCACTTTAATTACATGCAGGTATTAAGGTCAGTTCTAGGTTGAGGAACTAGCAATACCACAGATGCAAATAGTCAAAGAACAAGCAAGACAATAAACACAAATAGTCAAAGAACAAGCAAGGCAATAAGCAAAATTCTGTGAATACTCCTGTGATTGTTTCTAAGGGCTTATCAGGATAACCAAAATATCTGAGCCTACTTCCCTGTCCTACCCCAAAGTCATTTTTATTCATGAAGCCTACTTCTTTGTTCTAGCCTAAGATTTAGATTCCTGTGTGAAATTACTTCTTTGTTCTAGCCTATGTCAGATTCCTGCCAAGTAGCCCCAAAAGCTCTCCACATCTTCCCCTTTTTTATTTCATGAACAAGACTGAGCCTGTCTTAGGTCCTTTTGACAAGAATGCTTTTCTTAATCATCATGGAATATGCATTATCAAAAGCAATGGATTTCTGTCTTAGGTTGGTAAGGCTCTGTGCAGAATCTTACCCGTCCTTGGCTTGCCAGCCTGTTAAATTAGTAACTCTGTCTGGGGGTCCATTTTCAGTTTCAAGCCATGGACTTTGGCTGCCAACATGTTGATGTTGTTAAAGATAAGCTTTAACACACTGGGCAGGAATAAAAGTATTCCTAGGACAAAAATGGCTAGCATGATCAAGCTTATATATGCCATTCTTGAAGCTTGACCAAAATAGAGATACTGACCTCAGGTCATGGATAATTTTATCAGCAGTATCTGCAGCATCAAAGCTCAGCAGAGCAGCATTTTTTAAATTCATAATCTCACTATGCAAAGTTAAAACATCCAGAGAGGTGTTAGAATTATGCCAAATACCCTGCAAGTGTCTTTAAAACTTTTTCCTAATTATAATGGCTATCATTGTAAATTTTAGAAGTAACACAAATCCATTGGTATTTGGCATGACACTCAAGATGGCTTCTTACTCTTAAACTCAGAACCTTCTTCCAAT
Organism: Arvicanthis niloticus; assembly: GCF_011762505.2. Taxonomy (NCBI): domain Eukaryota; kingdom Metazoa; phylum Chordata; class Mammalia; order Rodentia; family Muridae; genus Arvicanthis; species Arvicanthis niloticus. Next base: position 69,120,521 of record NC_047665.1, on the reverse strand, counting down.
AATTTGAATAGGATAAAGAGTGTCAATTTGTTATTCGAAACACCTATCTAAATCCTCTTGTATACTCAACATATTACTACTTTTTCTTTTTGCTAAATGATTAACAAAAGTGGCTGTCTTAACTTTCTTGTGTCAAAGCAATTTCAGAAGCAGTGGTGGTAGCAATTAATATTAATTAATATTAATTGAAGCAATTAATATTAATTAATATTAATTAAAGCAACAGTCAAGCCCACTACCCTCTTGCTTCTGCTTAAAGCCTAACTCACTTTTTCTAGTACTTGCAAGCTTTTATCAGAATACCAAGGTCCTGTAATACTCAGGGCAATAAAACAAAAGCTGGTTGATAGACCCTCATAACAGACATGCCAGGTTTCAACACACTAACACAGTTAGAAAGTGTACAATCAATACAACTTACATTAAATACTGTAGAAGAAACAAAAGTAATTTTAACATGACAATTAAAAGAACCTTAACACATTCACTAACACTTGTTTGAAATCCAGATCCTGTTCCAACTTTATCTCTTGATAACATAACATCATAGAGAACTGCAGCTAACTTCTCACACTTTTCCTTTTGTTTGTTCATGCTGTTCCTTAAGCTCCTGTATCCTCTGTTCAAAGCTCTGCTTCCATATTTTATTTTTCTTTATATTGTAATTCTGATATTCTAATGTCTATTTTATTTTGATTAATTTTAGTAAATATCCTCCAGGTCTTGCTTCCAAATATTATTTTCTCTCTGCTATTTAGTCTGATCTATGAAATTCTGCATCTTTTGTTCTAGCATCTTTTCTGGCTCCTTCATTTTCCTCTCTCTGTTGCTTATCATGAGCTATAAAATTCTGTACCTTTAGTTTCAGTATTTCCTCTAGGCTGTGTTGTAAAGTCTTAAATTTCTTTCTCTGTTGTTCATTCTTTTCTATAAATTCTTGTGTCTTCTATTCCAGGCCCTGCTTTCATAATTTTAATTTTTCTTTTTGTTGTAATTCTGATATTGTAGCATTTATTTCATTTTGATTTATTAACTTTAGTAAATTATCCTCCAGGCTCTGCTTCCAAATATTATTGCCATCTCTCTGTTAGTAAGTTTGATCTATGAAATTCTGAATTTTGTTTTGTTCTATAGGTTTTTTTAGCTCCTGTTGCCAATTTTCAGCCCTTTTCTCTTCCTGTCTCCCAACTATCTGAACAGTCTCCATACTCAGGTTTAAGATTTTCTGTATTCTCCTCTCTTTTGCCTTACCACTGTTCTCATTCTGTTTTATAAAATCTTTTAATCCTTCATGAATTTGTTTTAGGGCCTTGTTTTTTGAGAAGAAATAGCAAATGAAGATGGTTATTAGGATAAAATCTAAACTTAAGGTTGTAATAATAATAACTGGCAAGTTGTCAATTTCTTTTAAATCCATCTCTTTCAAACCGTTCAAAATAGCATCATATGAAGTCTAAAATGTATCTGTCGTAGTTAGGCTTTCATTGCTGTGAAGAGACACCATGACCAAGGCAACTCTTATAAGGGCAAACATTTAATTGGGGTTGGCTTACAGTTTGTGAGGTTCAGCCCATTCTCATCAAGGTGGAAACATGGCAGCATCCAAGCAGACATGGCACTGGAAGAGCTAAGCAGTCTATATCTTCATCCAAACAAAGTCAGAATCAGACTGTCTCCCAGGCAGCTAAGGAGAAGGGTCTCCAAGCCCACACCCACTGTGACACACTTTCTTCAACAAGACCACACATCTTCCATCAAGGCCACACATCCTAATAGTGCCACTCCCTGGGCCAAGCATATTCAAACCACCACAGTATTTTTTTGTATGTGTCATCTTTAGGTGTCTTTTTTTTTTTTTTTTTTTATATAGAATTATCAATTTATATTTCTACCTGATCCAGAGCTTCTTGTTCCTTTGTCTCCCTCTTGTGTTCGATTCGGGATATTGCAGTCCTTTTTGAGTCTTTTATTCCTAGAGAGGGGCTGACTGTAGAAAAAATGGAGGCATCTGCTTCTGAACCATTGCTGTTTTTCATTTGGGATTGCTGTTGTTTTGGTCTGGGATGTAGCCTGCAGTACAAGCAGTCTGGAGAGCAGGTCTGGCTGTCCCGTATTGTGTCAAATGTGTGCCTATGAGAAATCCTTGAAAAGTTAGCAGCCATTTTTTTCAGCTGTTGATCTTTAGCTGTGTCTCAAGCAGCCATGACCCCAGTGACTATGGTCTTTTTGGGGGGCAAAGAGAGCTCCCATTGTGTTGTGGCATTGGTGCCCTCTTATGTCCCAGCTCTGTGCTGGGGTGTTGCCTTTTGCTTGGGGCATGTACAGCAGAGAGGAAGCCTCTTAATTAGCTCTCTGTACACCCCTGAGACCCACTCAGCATTTATTTTTGCCCTGCTGCAGCTTTAGAGCACAGATCTCATTGTTTATATTGGAGGGGTGGGGTGTACTTTTTTCCTCAGGTTAGTTCAATTCTAAGCCCCACGTTGGGCACCAATTTATTGATAGATTTTTACAATCCTAATAAGCCAGTATAAAAGACACACAATCCAGATATTTTAATTATAATCATGCCTAGATTGGGCAAATCTAAGGCTATCCTAACTTATTCCCCAGCTATGAGGCCCCTTGTTACTTGCTTTTTCTCCTGGCCATGTGTTTCTGGTCCATGGTGGCTTCCTCCTCCACCATTTTCTTCCTGTCGCTCGCTCTCCTTACCTGTAACTCCCTTTTAAAGCCTCCGGTCCCACCATTTTCTCCACTGCCCAATCATAGGTTCTAAACTTTTTATTAACCAGTTAAATTAAGGAGAAGGTTCACCATGGCATCACTTGAGTACATGATGGTGTGGTTGTTTGGGGATAGCCACCTTTTACAGAAGCAGTGAATATATGAAGCATCAGGCCAACCTACTACAAAAAATTATATATTTGCTTTTATGTGAATGTTAGCTGTTACGTCTTAGATAAACAGGCTATAATCTCTATAACCACAGAGATTAAGTATAGACTAAAGGATGGGAAGGGATGGTTAAAATTAATGTCCATTTAAGGGATTATATAGAAACCTACTACAATAGAAGGATCTGAAAATATAAACATGTATGAAAGAAATCTAAATTGGAATTACCAAATATCAGGAGGCAAAGCCCCAACTAGGTATCTCTGTCTGCCAAATGAAACCTTCAGTGTTGAAAATTGATTATATCTAATTGAGTTGTTGGTCACAGAGGCATCATTGAAACTCCCAAATAACCCAAGTTATTGCCAAGGCTATTGGTTGTTTTCAAAAACTGATGGTCAGGTCCTATTGTTGAAGATACACCTACATAACTTAACTGAACATGGAGAAATTGGGCTGGTTCCTACTTAGAACCTTCCTCTACTGACTAATGTTCACAGTACTGGAACTTACTCTGCACATTACCAAAGGAGAAAGGTAATACCAACCCAGCTAGAAACACTATGATCTACAATGATGGCGTTCTGCTTACAAGACACATTGATGCGATAGTGGCATAGAAGTTGTGAGATTAATCAACCACTATCTGCTTGAAATTAAAGTCTATTCCATAAGATGGAACACATTTTCACCCTGCTCTAGTGGCCAAGAACCTGAGATTAGATAGGTTATAGACCCAGGGGAAACCAAATATTACTGTTCTGCTAAAGGAACATAGCAATACAAGGACTCCTAACAACATTCTACTCTACTCATATATTAGAATCTTGCTCAGCCATTATCAGAGATTCTATTCAATTCAAAGACTGTGATAGCATGCACAGAGCCTGTGCAGGTCTAATCCAGATGGGTCCCAGTGGTGACAGGGGAAGTAGACACAAGCCTTCATCCTTAACTCAGAAGCTATCTCCAATTGATTCCTTTCACAAAGGAAAAAATTGGTTTTCTCCAAGGGAGGAATCTCACTGTGTATACAAACCATACTTCAGGGCAGGCTTCATGCCCAGCAGTATTGTCAACAAAAAAAGCCACAAAAAGGGTGTTTCTTGTTTGTTGTTTCACAATGCTTTGTGTAATTTTTTTCTTTGCAGATCTTTTACATATATATTTGAATGGGGGGGGCTCCTTTTTATGTGAATGTGTGTGTGTTTCATCAGCCATATGTGTTTCTTGTGCTATTTCTTGGCTCCTCTGACTTCCCTAACCTCTCAACCCCTATTTATTTTCTCCTATTCTGGTTTGTTTGTTTTTATTTTATCTTACTGTTTTTTTAGATGTCTATCTATTCTCTGCCGAGAGAGAAAGGGTGTGGGTTTTGGTGGGTGGGGAAATATGGGGAGGATCTGGGAGGAGTTGGAAGAGAAGAAACCAATAATCAGAGTTTATTGTATGAAAAAAATCTATTCCAAATTTTAAAAACAAAACTGTAGTCATCTTAGACATGAAGTGCTACATATTATCATTTTGATTTGCACTTTCTAGTGACTGATAATATTTAGCATTGTCTCAATACCACTGAGTTCACAGTGCTACTGGTATGTGAGTATGGGGTCATCTGCCGGAGCATGGGAAGTATCCCTTATGAAAACTGGGTTTTCCTTTCCCAGCAGGCATCAGTTCTCAATAGTAGGACTCATGACCCTTCCCTCACATATACTGGGATTTTTAAAAACTTGATCTAGCACATGTCTTGTGCATACAGTAAAAACTAATGTGAGTACATGTGTGCAATTGCCCTGTTGTGACCAGAAAACACTGACAATAGGCATCTACTACTGTTGGTTCATACAATCTTTCTGCCCTCTCTTCTACTGTGATTCCTGAGCCTTGGAAAGAGCCTGTATCTGTTTGATACAGATGTCCTGTTTAGAGCTGAACATTCTGGAGTCTGTTATTCTCTCCAGTTTGACCAGTTATTGATTTCTGTTGTTAATTGCCATCAACTACACAAGTAAGCCTCTCTGATGAAGGTTGAGAGATGTACTGATTTATGGGTATAAAGATAAGTTCTTAGGGACAGTTTAAGACAATATCCATTTAGTAGAATAACAGTAGTGGGTTCTACCCTAGGATCTATGATCTACCAGCCACATATTCTTGGCCCTGGTAATGGTGTCAGGCATAAGAGTGGAGTAAGCCTTAAAGTAGTTGGTTACTCCTATAACATTTGTGCCACACTTGCACCAGTGGGCATGTCTTGCCAGCCCAGTTAGTGTAGCTCAGAGGGCTCAGAGTTGGAAGTAACTGAGGACTCACAGTTGGGAAGAACTGCTGATTGCTTTGTTTCTGCCTGCCCCTGTAGCACACAGGGCAAGTTCCAGCACTATGAAAGATGGCCAGTAGAGATGGAGCTTCCAGGTAGGTCCTAGCATGAATTCTCAATGTTTTGTGACTCAAGTATATGGTGTCTTCATCATTGAGTCTTATTGTGAAGTTCTGGAAAGTAATAATAGCCTGTAACATTTGGGGGTTTTATGCAACCTAATTGGCCAAGGTAGTCTGTTTCCTGGTTCTGGGATTTTTATTTGGTAATGTATTATGTCTAGTTGGAATATTGTTTTTGTATTATAAGATAGTTGGATTTGAAATCTTTTTATATAATCATATGTGTATATTTTATATGTATATATTTCTACAGTAGTAGGTTTTCATATGGCCTTTACAAAGGTCTATAGTATTAGTTATCTGTCTTCATACTCCCTGCTTTACCCCATGACCTACTCATTCAGTCATTCTTGTTCTCATTAGTCTCTATTCCCCTTTCATACTACCTGTGTTCTATGCCCCCTTTCTTGCAAGTCCCCAACCTCATGGCCCCTTATTTCCCTATGGTCATCCCAGGTTAAGTACATGTCTCTAAAAACTCAAAGCTACCCTCTGACTATGAAAGAGAAATGTGGTATTTGTTCTTCTGGGTCTGAGTTATTTCACTCAGAATCATTATTTCTATCTCCATCCATTTATTTGAAAATTTTACTTTCTTTACAGAAGAATAATATTCCATTATGTAAATATACCATATTTTTATTATCCATTGTCTTAGTCAGAGCTTTTTGGGTTTTTTTTTTTTTTTTTATTCACAAAATATCATGACCAAGAAGCAAGCTGGGAGAAAGAGTTTATTCAGCTTACATTCCACATTGCTGTTCATCATCAAAGGACAGGACAGGAACTCACACATGGCAGGAACCCTGGAGGCAAGAGCTAATGCAGAGGCCATGGAAGGGTGCTGCTTACTGAGTTGCTTCCCCTGTCTTGCTCAGCTTGGGTTTTTATAAAACCCAGGACCACTAGTTTAGGGATGGCATCACCCACAGTGGGCCCTCCCCCCTTGATCACAAATTGAGAAAATGCCTTACAGCTGGATCTTATGGAGGCATTTCCTCAAGGAAGGGTCCTTTCTCAGCTCGTCTCAAGTTGACTCACAAAACCAGCCAGTACATTCATCATCTTGGTTGTTTCCATTTCCTGGCTGTTGAAAACAGAGCAGCAATGAGCACGAATGAGCAATTATGATCCTACATAGTGTGTTATAGATTTCTTAGGTTATATCTCCAGGAGGAGTGTAGCTGGATCATATGGTAGATTTATTTCTAGCATTTTGAGGAACCTCTATGCTGATTTCCACAGTGGCTATACCAGTTTGCATTCTCACCAACAGTGAATAAGTAAGTGTTCCCTTTCCCTACATCCCTCCCAGCATTTATTATCATTTGGAATGTTGTTGTTGTTTGTTTTTACCTTTGCCATTATGAGACTGGAGTAAGATAAAAAAAATCTCAAAGTAGTTTTAATTTTCATTTCCCTAATGGCTAAGATGTTGAACATTTTAAAAACTATTTCTGTCATTTGTATTATTTTGGGAGCTCTCTGTTTAGTTTCATGTTCCACACATGTTAATGGAATAGAATTGAGGACCCAGATACAAACTCAGTCTCCTATAATTACCTGATGTTTGACAGAGAGACCCAAAATACACCCTGGGAAAAGACAGCATCTTCAATAAATGGAGCTGGACAAATTGAATAGCTGTATGTGGAAGAATGAAACTCAATCTTGACCTCACAACCTACATGAAATTCACTTTTAATAAATCAAGTAGCTCAACATGAGAGTTGATACCCTGGATTGTTAAAAGAGAAAGCAGGGAATAATGTATATAGGCACAGGGAAGGACTTTCTAAGTGGGACTGCATAGGAATTAAGACCAACAATTGACAAATGGGACCCCATCAAAATAAATGCAGAAGACACCCATCAGTCAGTCAGTATCTAGAATATGTTTATATATTCAAAGACCTAAAAAAATAAACCCTGAAACTTATCTTTTTCTGTAGTTTTGGCTGACCTTAAATATTCAACACAGGATTCTGCCTCAGCCTTCCCGGTATTGGGATTATAGGCAAGTGCCACCATGCCTGGTGGGTACTGTTTTCTTTAGATATTGTGGGTTTTGTTCCTTATATCCTTCAGTATAGCCAGTTTTTGTGTCTATTTAATTTTTTGATCTCACTAGCAAAACAGTGGCTAGCAATGCTTCATACTGGGATAGTACTTTGCCCCTGAACTGTACCACTGCCCTTCAGTTGGTTATTTTTATAATATACTGTTTTGATTCTCCTTTTCATTCCTACTTTGTATCTTTTAAAGTTACTTTCTAAGTGATCACCTAGTCTATTATAAGGAAATATGCGTTGTGATAAGTTTACGATATTAATTGTAATTCCCAAGATACCAGTTAATCTGCATTGGTGGTACTGGTGAGTATAGCTGCCTTACAAGATATCAGTTAAAGACTTTGACTGGGACTGTTTTTTATTTTGGTGTGTGCCAGTGCTGTGCCAGAAATAAACCATTAGAGAGATGCCAAGCTAGAGTTATAGTTGGAAAATATATTAGGATTTGCTATGATCCAGGCAAGAAGTGACGGCTTCACCCTCTGTGGTAGTGTTCACATTTTGAGAATATCCTCCCTTCCCCCTCCTTCTCCCTTCCCACTTCTGTGTGTGCGTGTGTCTACATGTATGCATACATACATGTATGTACATGTTTGGGGGTTCTCAGGGATGTTTGTTGTGTGTGCATGTAAATGTGAAGGTCAGAGGTCAGTGGTCAATGTCTGGTCTTTATAACTCTCTGCCTTTTTTTTTTTCTTTTTTCTTTCTTTTTCTTTTCTTTTTTGGATAGAGGATATCTCATTGAACCAAGACATGTTTTTAACAAGCACTTCCCAACAGACGAATCTCCCCAACACTGCTGGGTATATGAGTAGCTGATATATGAGTCAGTACAATTTGCTAATGAATTAGCTATAGACTATGAGAGAAAAATGAGTCAAGAATAACACCAACATTTTTTAGGGGATGGAATTTCACTTAGACATAGAACTCCAAGTTTAGTAGATATGTGTTAAATGGTTTGTTACCGAGGCTGAGTGAGGTGCACTCCGTGTTTAGGAGAAACATCTCAAGGTTTTTCAAGGTCTACCCTTGGTGTCGTCCGTGTGTACTATACTCAGTATTGCAAGTAAAAGTTTGTGAAAAGAAAGAAGGGAAAGGAAAAAGCAATTCACTTCTGCCTGTTAATGCTTTTCCCAAGTGAGCTGAGAATACTGATAAATTTTAGTAAAAGTTTCATCATCAAAATACTGCCAAAAAAGTGAAACATGATCTTTGTTCTTAAATCTAATACTTAAGTAGATCTGAAAAACCTCCCCACTGTGTGAATTGCCCAGAGAATACAAATTTATACATAGAGAGATACGGAACTTTGGGACTAGATTATAGGGATTCTGTACAAACACTAAATTTTTTATTATTACATTTTATTTATTTACTTAAAGAAGTGGGACACACACCATGGTGAGCATGTGGAAGTCAGAAGGCAACTTGCTAGAAATGCCACTCTTCTTCACCAGCATGAGCCCCAGGGTTGAATGCTGATTGTCAGGCTTGGTGGCTAGCAAGCCATTTTGCTGACTCATACATCTTTTTGAAATGTACAATTTCTATTTTAAATGCACAAAAGATGGGACAGGGGCTGGAAAGATCTAAATCTCACAAGTCATCCTCTGGCCTCCACATGCATGATCTAGAGTGCATCACACACACACACACACACACACACACACACACACAAGCACATGCCCACACACATGTACAGGTACATACACACATGTGTACACATGCAAATAAATGCAATGTCTTTTGTGAAGTAGCGAAGCTTTACATGAATGCATTAAAAAGGAAAAAATTCCTTAGTCATTAGTCATTCTGATAAATATTTTTACATGTAAAAAGTATTTAAGTTTTAAAATCTTATTGTAGTTTTAGGGGTTTTTTTGTATAATTTTGTGTTAAACTGGCATATGATTTACACAAGAGGTATTCTCAACTATGTTTCTAATAATAGCCAGATCTTTAAATATTGCTGTTAAGTAGCAATTTACATGAAAATGATGAATCTTACAGTAAACCCAATAAGCAAATGAGTGAAGAGATAGGACAGGCATTGTGAATCCTTTATACAAGGAAAGCACTTTGCTTAATGATGCTGTAATACAAAGTGGAACATTTTTGCATGTACACATACATAAAAGTAAGTGCGTTTTTAAACGCATAGATTGTATGTACCAACAGATGATTGTTTGGTAGTAGGGCTTTGAAGAAGGCTGTACCTATTTATTATTACTTGAATGACTAATAGAAAGCAAAATATGAAAAAACTATAAATAACTGAAATAAAACAACAAAAAGATAAGGGCTCAAATAAAGATAGTAGTGAAAGAAAATAGCTTAACTATTTAAAACATACTTAGTTCCCAGGTTGATAGAATACAAAATGAGTGTGTTGATAAAATATGATGTTTTAAATAAATTTTATTAAGTTTAGTGGGATATAAACATCACTTAAATGGAAAAATTTTTACCAAAAGCAGAAAATATGGTATTTTATACATTTACATATACACATACACCACATGTGTGGTGTATGTGTGTGTGTGTATGTATGTGTGCGTGTATGTATATATATGTGTATATATATATATATATATATAACTTAGTTCACAACAGTAAAAACAAGAAAAGAAAGATGAAGAGAATATTAATAACAAAGTCCCATAAAGAAAGAGGCTCTCATTATTCTCCTTGCCTTAAAGGATATATAGTCATATAGTAACTATTCAAAATAGTATGAAAAGAAATATTGCTATAGTTACAACTGACAAAATACATGACAAATTACTTTTAAAATATGTAAGAATAATTTGACAAGAAGAATGTCTACCTGCATTCTTGAAAGTCAGTACTTTCTCAGTGTTGTTTTAATTGTTGCTCAAGTTGCCAGCTTTCCAGTATATGGTTAACTAATTTTTGTTTCATCAGTCTCAGTTATTTTAATCATGAATTTGTTATATACTCTGTTAGCATGTGGGATGAATATAATGGAGAAATAGATGAGAATTCACTAAGTAAGTAAATGCATCACAGATGATTATGTTAAAAACAGTTTTCTATTTTTTTATTTTTAATAAACAAAAAAATGTAGAATAGAATACAAGGTAGTTCATGCTGTGTTCTCACCACGAAGGATGGTAAAATGATATGTATTTAAGTTAATTAGTTCGATTTAGTCATCCTATAATGTATACATATTTTAAAACACATTGAATCTGGGTGTGGTAGCACATGCCTTAAATCCCAGCACTTAACAAGCAGAGGCAGGTTTATGTCTTGATGTGGAAGATAGCCTGGTCTACAGTGTGCATTCCAGGACAGCCAGTACTACACAGAGAAATCCTGTCTCAAACAAACAAACAAACAAACAACAACAACAAAATCCCACCTACGTTGTATATGTACACATAATATACACATATAATTTTATCAATTGAAAAAATACTAAAAAGAAAAATAAACCTGATGTGAAGGAACATGTTTGTAGTCTTAGTATATAGGGCAAAAGCATCTCAAGTCCATCAGAGGTTACATATGAGACCATATGTCAGAAAAGTTATGTAATACAAAATGTAAATTAAAAGGTGACAGTTCTCTATTTTTCTATTTTGTTCCTTGGTTCTATTTGCTAGAAATAGCTACTTCTGAGTATTTCCATATTTGTGTATATAATCCTTACACTATTGAGTTTGCTCCTCATTTGATGGTTTTAGATTATAAGTCATAGACTGTTACTATTCTAAACCATTTGTATATTTATAATGTTCTGTTTTGCAACAACTAATTTTTTTGTGGTCTAAAGGACATTTTATTTAACACCAGGGTGATAATAAACCCTTGTTTATTAGGGGTTGGGGGAGAAGGGCAGACAACTCAAACATAAAAGCACACAGGAATTACCTCAAGTTAAAAACAAATGGCAGTGGAAGAAGCTATGTCTCACACATACACAAACAGCTGACCTGTATTATTTACATCCAAACTTTACAAAATAGCGTTTCAAGTCATCACTTAAACCAGTGTTATTAGTTTTTGTTAAAAAAGATTAAAGCTACATACTTCACATTTTTAAATTGTACATCAGCAACAGAATTAAAAAATTTTTTTTTCTCTCCAAGTCGATCTGAGTGCAGGCTGGTGGAAGAGACCTCCCCCTAAACACAAAGAACATGGATTCCAAAAATGATGAATGTAATCCTAATAAAAATACAAACACAGTTGCAGCAACTAATTTAAAATTGGGAAACACTTTATTTCATTGTTTATCAGTGTATCTTCAATGTTATAAATTAAATGTCTATTAATCTTATTTTTCCTAGCTGGGACATTTAACAATGTAGACACTGGTATGAAGACATTTTTTGTTATCCCAGCAGAAAGAAAGGAGAGCTGGCATTGAGCCCTCACTCTTGGCATCTGTTGATAGAGATTAAGGATGCTACTAAACATCCTGCAGTACACAAAGCAACTTTTACACGGTATTCTCTATCCAAAATATCAGTAGTGTATAGATGGAGAAAACTGGTCTTGTGTAAAAGTCATTACTAGTGCAGATGGCCTACGCTGCCTATCAGAGTACTTATTCTGTGACTGTGGGTCATTACTAAGCCCCTGCATGCCTCAGCATTGGTCTGTTTGTTTTGTCTTTGAATCAATAGAATGATAGCTGTGCTTGTTTTGAAGAATGTTGAAAGGTTTACTTGAAATTCTACATATGAAACGTGGAATAGACCTTGGCCCATAGTAGGGATGTTGGCTGCTCTTGTTAAGTAGTTAGTTCAATAAGTAAATCTATAACTATAATCAAAATTACAGAGTTTTCAATGTCTCTGAAAGTTAATACCAGGCTTCTCAGGAAAAAATTAAAATCTCTCTAAAAGAATAAAATTAGAACATTGTAAGTTTCCTATCAGTATATAAATTAAAAAGAATCACCTTTAAATACGTGTTAGCAATTTGGGAGATACTAAGATTTAATACTGAGTTAACCATACCGTCACTCAGGTATCTCATATATGGTCTTGAATAAATTTTTGTAATTATGTCATAGTTTGGACTTCATAGCAGTATGTCCTAAACTCTGTCATTATTTCATTTAGCTTTTTTTTCCTGGTTTCAGTAAAGCGCTAGCTCCCATTACTTAAGACCATGTATATTTTGGGCTACAGAGCAGGCTCAGTTGTTAAAGGCTAGGCTCACAACCAAAAATAAAAGAAAATGTGTATTTTAAAAGGGATTTTAATTTTATTTGAATTTCTTGCTGCTGCTTATTTCCTTCTCAGGAAATTTCTTTTTTTTTTTTTTTTTTCTTTCTCATTCAGACTGTTGATAACACTTTGGGGAACCATTATTTAAACTATAGTCCAAGGGTACAATTTATAAAACTTGACAGTATCCACTTTATTAAACCCTAGGTTTTGTATAGGTTATAGAAAAATATCTAACCTCTTATTAACTGCTGTTGCATAAATTTATTAATCTTAATTCTTTCTTTTCTTTCTATTATTCCTGTCAGTTAAGTAATTCATGAAATTCTGTAAGTATATTTTATTCAAAGTATTTCTTTATTATGCATTTGCAAACTTGAAAATCTTCAGCTAAAGCTTTAGATATAAAGGCCAGGTGCACACTTGGCATGGTGGTACATGCCTATTATTCCCAGAGCTTAGGAGGCAGAGGCAGGCAGATCTCTGAGTCTGAGGGCAGCTTGGTCTACAGAGTGGGTTTCAGGACAGCCAGGCTACACAGAGAAACCCTGTATTGAAAAACAACAACAAAATAAAACAAACAAACAAAAAAAAACAAAAAAAAAAAAGGAGAAAAGGAAAGAAAAAAGAAAAATTCCATTCTTTTTGAGGAAACAACATGACTGTGTTTTCCTCAAAATTGATATAGTAAATGTCATAGGAGAAAAAGATGAACTTATGCACTGCAGAGTGCGTAAGTGGTAAGAGTGCACAGTTCTCTTCTGTCTCTGCTTTCTCCCTGTTCTGTGTTTAGGTTCAGTTTTAGTTTTTTACCACTTGATGGCAGTGATGGAGCTAGAGCCACCCTGAGAAGGTTAGGGCAAGAACTCATTATGAATAACAAAAGGATCTGTACAAAGGAAATCCCTGACATTTCAATATTCTTCACATTTCTAGGTGATACTACTTATATTGCAAGTGACAGTGGCAGGAGAGCCTCTAGATGGAGCTTCAGTACTTCCTAAGGGAAAGTGTGCTCGCCTTCCAAATGTGTGCTTTACATTATTTTACATAACTTGCAATCTAAAGCGGACTTTTAAAAAATCATATTTAAGAATGAATTGATGTCATGTGAAATTAATTCACCAAACCCACCAGTAATTTTAAAAAAAAATGGCTATTTAAGTGTCTTAGATTTCTATATCATTGTCATTGATATTTACTGGAAAAAGTATGTAAAGTGCTAGCAATATGTTTCTATCTAGTATTAAAATGGCCTTGCATATCTAATAAGTTAGTAAAAGATTTTAATAAGCATCAAGTGTTTTAAAAAAGAATCAAGTGCTTAAGATGAATTCAGTGTTTTTAATTTGTATTGCTGTTATCTTTTCACATTTCAGTCAACAGATCTTTGCGTTCAGTTCTGGTAGAGCACTGGCTACATACATACATTCATACATATATATTTAATTTTATGTTCTATAAAATCCATCTGATCATTTGCTAGCAATTAAAATTATAGATGGTTTTGTTTATGAAACAATATCCAATTTGAAAATCCTAACCTTAATAATGTGGTTTACTAACTTCATATACAAGCTCATTTTATAAGTTACCATATATTATTTGTAGATATATATTATATGCATATATGTGTATGTTTGGACTAGAGTCTTGTTTAAAATAATAAATTTGCATAGTATTGAATCCTTTATCAACAAGAAAAAAAGGTAATGTAAAAATAATTGAGGTTTTTTTTTTTTTAATTTGAGTAAATTCTCACTACATACTGAAGGGTGGTCATCATTTTCACAATGATTTTGGTATTTATTTCTTTTAAAATGAAACAAGACCATTTTTTTTTTGGTGTATCATTGTACATCTTAGTGAATATATCCTATATGGCTTTATAATTGCTATTTTTAGAACTCAAAATATTAAGGAAAGCCTTATATAATACATGGTTTAGAATTGACTTTATGTAGGTCAGATGTTTTATGGTGAATGATAATAAATCACTGGGAATTCATAGTAAATGTGTGATAATTGGTTTGCTATTGTTTTTACATGTTATTTTCTTGAATAAAATATTTGAGACTTAAAAACTCACTGAACAATAGTTTACAGTAACTTTCAGTAATTACATTTCAAAAATAATGTCGGAACAATTGATTTTTCTCTTGCAATTAAATATCCTACAAATTACTTTCAGGGTATGTACAGAGCCATAGAAATTAAATTATTTGATCGTTAGTTTTTGTAAAAGTAACAGGTCACTTACAGACTTTATTAAGAAAACATTTTAGAAACATGTCAAGTTTTTATTATTGATACCATTGAGTTTAAGACAATTGCATTAAATCAGCTTTCAATCGTTCAATAAAGTGAACTTTAAAAGGTATGTTCAGTTTCTCAGGGTAGGGAAACACCAACAGCTACTATTTATAAGTGGGAGTCAATAAATAGATGTATGGTTACTAATAAAAATAAAGTCATATAAATTAATTATGGTTAAGTTTCAACTTAAGAATCTCACTTGCCTAAAGGAAACTGACAATTTGCATTTATATGGAAGGACTTCTCTGTGAAAGGGATGGTTTCATCCCAGGTTAATTGTACCTGTTAAGCTTCTAAGGGATAAAAGCAAGGCATGTAGTTGTCATTTGCAACAGTCACATACATTTTAAAATTTTAATTTGTTGGAGAAAAAGTTGTTTTGCTGTCATTTATGTTGCTAGGTTACATTTTCTGCTTTTTAGCCTCTATAATTAGGTTATATACTTTCACCTCCAGTATTTTAGAGCTTCTTTAGATGCATCCACAAAGAAGCATTCTTATTGACTAACATTTCCTGTTAAATTTAGAACATTTCTTTTCAGTCTACTGTTATAAAAATGATATTGGTATCAAGATAAAAAGTAACTCAGTAGAAAAGAGCTATCCAAGTTTCTCACTTTTTAGGAAAATGATTTTTAAATGAAACACTGAATAGTAAAGATGCAGGACACAATATCAATGTTTACAAAAAAAAACTGGCCAACTGGTCTTTATACCACCAGCATACTTTCAGAGAACGAAATTAGAAAAAAATATTCCATTTAAAATAATTTTCCAAGACTAGATATTTAGGAATATATCTAACCAAAGGAGTGAAAGGCCTCTACAATGAAAAATCCAAGACACTAAAAAAGGAAATCATACAAGATACTAGATGATGGAAAGATATTCTATATTCTTGGATTGGCAGAATTAATTAGTGCAGTGCCCATCTAAATTCCAGTGACATTATGTACAAGTTTAGATAAGACAATGAAGTAATCCATTTGGAACCACAAAGGACCACTAATAACCAAAGTCCTAATGGGTGTAGGCATCACAATACCTTACCTCCAAAATGTGTGTGTGTGTGTGTGTGTGTGTGTGTGTGTTGTGTGTGTATGGATATAGCTTTAAAGATGCCTGGAGATGGAATAAAAGTAGACTAGACAAGATCAGTGGAATAGAATAGAGGACCCAGAAATGACAAAGCTATGCCCACTTAATTTTTGACAAAAAATACATTGGAAAAAATCATTTTCAGCAAATGGTGGATTTTTACCTGCAGAAGAATGAAATTATATTCTTTCATTTTTTACAAAAATCAATTTTAAATGGATCAAAACTCTTAGCTAATTTAAAATCTACAACTTCTAGAAAAAAAAATATAAAGGATACTTGTGTTAGTTAGGGTTTCTGTTGTTGTGATAAAACACCATGACCAAAACAAATTGTGGAGGAAAGGATATTTAGCCTACACTTCCACATCACTGTTCATCATTGAGGGAAGTCAGGGTGGAACTGGACAGAAGCCCTGAAGGAGTGCTGCTTATGGCTTGGTCCTCATTGCTTGCTCAGCAGGCTTTCTATACTACTCATGACCATTTGCACAGGGGTAGCATCTTCCACATTGAGGGCCAGTCCCTCCTACATCAATCATTAATCAAGAAAATGTCCAACAGACTTGCCTGTAGGTCAGTTTTATGGAGCTATCTTCTCAAGAATCTTAAGATTCTTCTTCCCAGATAACAGCAATGGAAACAAACTGAATGGGCAGAAATCTTTTTCATCCACACTTCAGACAAGGGACTAATATTAATATCGAGGATTTACAAAGAATTGCAGAAATTAAGTAGCAGTGAAATAAAACTGCCAATCACAATGGAAAATGAACTGAATAAACATTTACAAAACAAGAAAAAAGGAACACAAATGGCCAATAAAACTACTATGAGATACTACCTCACCCTAGTCAGAATGGCTGTTGTAGTAAATCTGACAGCCAGTGTTGGAGAGGATTTGGGAAAAAAAGAACCCTTATTTTCTGTTAGTAGGGTTGCATTGTGAAAATCAGGAGATTTCTCAAAAAATTAAAAATAGAATTACTATAGATCCAGCTATTTCACTCCTGGGAATATACCCAAGAACTGTATTCTTATTTGTCTCCCTCTATTTATTGCTGCTTTATTTGCTATAGCAGCAGAACTGGAGTCAACCTAGTTGTCCATCAACAGATGAGGGGATAATATTGGTATATGGTATATATGAACATATATACCATAATTGAGGGTGTGTGTTTGTGCTTATTTATCTCTGAAGAAAACTGAAATCACAAAATTTTCAGGAAAATGGGTGGACGTAGAATGCATCTTAAGTGAGGTCGCAGAATATCTGAAGAAATTCACATTCTCCCTCATGTGGAATGTACCCAATAATGTATCCACATATGTAAATACGTGTGTGTGTGGGTGCAGTGTAACACGGAGGTAAGAGAACACGAAGGGCTGAGTCTTAGAGAATGAGGACGGACTGAGTGCAGGTAGGGAGCTCAAGTCATAAGCTAACTGTGCTGAGTTCTAACTCTGTCAAGGGGTTGTGGTTTTGATGGTGAATAAGTGCACAAAAATATATTTAATAGTGAAAGTATAAAGTGTGAAGCCCCCTAGCTTCTATTTTGAATGGCTACACTAAGTATCTAGAAGTTCATTGAGTTATGTAGTCTTTGAGTCTGGTTAATTCAAGTATGTGATTTATTTTATGCTATTTTGAAAATGATAGTTTTAAGATTTTCTGAAATATAGTCTAATTAACAGTTTTTTAAAGAGATGAACATAAAAGTACAAAATCTATATTAGTTACATGTTTAGTAAATTTCTATTTTATCAAAACAATTGACTATGAACGAAAAGAGAGGCTAGGATTATAGTTCAGCTGGTAGAGTCCTTGCCTACCCTGGTGTAAACTGGTGGTGCCTGCCTGAAATCCCAGTACTCAACTTGGTCTGCATATGAAGTTGGAAGCTAGTGTGGACTACTTAGAATTTTGTCTCAGAACAAAACAAAAAGAAAAAAAATTATGGGAACAGCTTTTGCTGTTAGAACCCAATCACAGAAACAGATTTCACTTATGATTCCTACAATGTGTCTGGCTGGCTTGTCCCACTAGTCACCTACACCTTTGAATAGCTTCTTTAATCTGTGTTTAAGTTTGCCTTTTTATTACTGAGTAGTGATCAGTAATATTTAAAACACTATAACACTGCAGCTGTAAAAATGGCTTTGCTATTTAGTTGTTTTATTTTTCAAAATAAAATACTAGTTTTTATGAAAAAATCATGAACATTTTATACAATATTTTTTCTCATTAAAGAATTCTTGTTTCATTTTAAAATTAAATTATATATTGTTAAAACAATTTGTTTTCTTTTATCTTCTACCATGAAGTTACCAAAAGAGCTAATAAGTATTCTTCCAAAGCTTAATTAATATCCGGGGGGAGGGGGATATGAAGTTGTATTGTAGAACTATTTCTCAGCCAATTCTTTTTCACTAAAATTTTGTGACTGGGTGGATAAAAAAAATGTGATTCTTTCTCCAGTAATGCCATGACTTTTAAACTAAAAAGCAAGCTATATTGATGAATAAACCCTCTGACTTTGTTGTGTCCTTTTAATTTTTTGAAGATCAATAACTCTATGCAAGGCTGTATAACTGTAATAAATATAGATGCAATTTTCATAGAAAGGTGTGATTTTAATTTTCATGTAAGTTTTATGTTGGTGCCTTCTAAGTGAAGTAGCCATGAGTTAAAGAACAAACTTATGTGGATCCAGATGTGACTGTGGCAGTGCACAAAAATTGTGATTGTATATACAGCTCCGAATTAGTCAAAGCTGATCCCAATGGAGACATTTCTATATTAACTAGTGTCGTATTAATAAAGGTTAGGAGAGTCATGTCATGGAGGCAAGTGAGTACAAAGTATGAAAAGATGATCATATGTTCTGTGAATATAATTCAAATATATAATATCTGTAGTATGTATTTTGAGACATTAAAAGTAATGACATAATTATTTATTTGCCAATAAGAACTAATAGTAATATAAATATTAGAAACTATAGAAAAAGTTTACAACTCTTCTACTCATCTGTTTTAAAAATGTCAACTATATACCATTACTCCTTAATATTTGTGCACTACGTTAATGTCTGCATTGACTTAGTCTGCTTATTAATGGACTAATTGAGCTTAACATAAATTCATGAAACTCAAGATGTTCTGCAGACTAAATTTCAATAGATACAGTGGTACATGTGTGTTCAACTCTTGTATTATGAAAACACATGTATATGACTTGAACCCACTAACTTAGGTTATTTTAACCTGTATCTTGTTTTAAAATTATTTTTTTCATGTGTATATCACTAAAGAATACTTTGATTATTTGTATATCTATGTGCTGTGTGCATATGCCTTATGCCCAGAAGAGGTTATTGGATTTCCTGGGACTGGAGTTACAGACTGTTGTGAGCCAACATGTATGTGTATGTTCAAATTCACTCCCTCAGGAAGAGCAACCAGTGCTCTTAACCACTGAGCCATCTCTCCAGCCTGTCAGCCTCTATCCTGTGTTCATTTTTTTTTCATTTCAGAGCTGATTTACTAGCTTTAACACAATATTGAAATAGTAGAAGCATTTAGTTTGTGGTTTAAGAACTTACCTTAGGTTTTTTTTTTTATGTTAATCAAAGGCTTTAGAAGTTTGGTAATGCTCAATAACAAGATGCCCATACAATCAGAAGTGTAACCAATACCCAACCTAGATATATCAACTATCTTTGATTGGCGGAGACACATGAACATCCGCTTCCATGTCCCCCCAGCCCCCACCTAGCTCCTCCTCGCCTTCTCTTCCTCCTCTCCTTATTCCTCCTCTTCCTCTCCATACTCCTTCCACCTTAGCTCCTCCTACATATCACCATTCCTGTTAAAATAAAACTTTTCTCTTAAAATACCATTAGAGCATAACTATACCAATTTGTGTCAGTAAAATACAAGATAGACCTAATACCCAGTCCATCATTTTGTTGACTAACCAGAATCTCTGTCATCCCTCCTAAATAAAAGACTTAGTTCTGAACCTGGCTTTTTTCTTGGCTTTAGAATGAATGTCAGCTGAAAAACATCCTCTCAAATCTTTTCTCTCAAAGTAAATAGCCAGGATTGGCTATGAGACTATAAGTCTTCAACCCCCATCAGAAATCCAGAATGACTGAGTTAACTGAAATTATGGGAAGCACAAAGCATAGCTTCTAAAACTTAGCCAATTTATAGAGAGTGCTGAACACCTGGACAGTCCCTATACTACAAAACGTTGGAGCATCCTATTTTCAGCCTTCTGGCCCAGGATCATCTGACAGACCTAGTGATGCAGAATTATTAAGGGCTGATTACTCTGTCTAGGCAGATATAATCAGTCGACTATTCCACAAGTGTGTCCTTTTCTGGACAGTAATTTGTTTGTAGATGGAAAGAGGCAATTCTTGCCTAGTGGCTGTCTCACCACAACTGGAGTAATTCCAAAGATGCTCAATTTCTTCTTAGAATCCAAGACAGGAAGCTGTCAGGAGCAGATAAGTCTCTAATCAAATTCTCAAAACAAATTTTAAAATCAAGATAATTTTTTGTTTGAATTCTGGAATCTAGTCTTCTGGCAGACTGCCTCTGTCATGTCTAATCCATATAATTCTGGAAGTTTCTATGAGGGTGTGCTCCCATCATTTTCCCATTCCCACCTCCCTGCTCTTGAATTCCCCAACACTAGGAAATCCAAATTTTCAAGTACCAAGGCCCTCCACTTCCACTGATGCCTAGCAAGGCCACCCTCAACTACCTATACAGGTGGAGCCATGGGCCCCTCCTTTTGTGTTCTTGGGCTGGAGATTTTAGAATGGCTACTCCAGCTTGTTTCTTAGGACCATTTGCTTGAAAAATTGTTTTCCAGCCTTTTGCTCTAAGGTAGAATCTGTCTTTGTCATTGAGGTGGGTTTCCAGTATGCAGCAAAATGCTTGGTCCTGTTTATGTATCCAGTCCATTAACCTATGCCTTTTAATTGGGGAATTGAGTCCATTGATGTTAAGAGATATTAAGGAACAGTGATTGTTGCTTCCTGTTATTTTTGTTATTAGAGGTAGAAATTATCTTTGTTTGGCTATCTTCTTTTGGATTTGTTGGAAGAAGATTACTTTCTTGCTCTTTCTAGGGTATAATTTCCCTCCTTGTATTGGAGCTTTCCTGCTGTTATTCTTTGTAATGCTGGGTTTGTGGAAAGATATTGTGTAAATTTGGTTTTGTCGTGGAATATCTTGGTTTCTCCACTATGGTAATTGAGAGTTTTGCTGGGTATAGTAACCTGGGCTGGCATTTGTGTTCTCTTAGGGTCTGTATGACATCTGTCCAGCATCTTCTAGCTTTTATAGTATCTGGTGAGAAGTCTGGTGTAATTCTGATAGGTCTGCCTTTATATGTTACTTGGCCTTTTTCCGTCACTGCATTTAATATTCTTTCTTTGTTTTGTGCACTTGGTGTTTTGATTATTATGTGACGGAAGGTATTTCTTTTCTGGTGTAGTCTATTTGGCGTTCTATAGCTTCTTGTATGTTTATGGGCATCTCTTTCTTTAGGGAAGTTTTCTTCTATAATTTTGTTGAAGACATTTATTGGCCCTTTAAGTTGGGAATCTTCACTCTCATCTATACCTATTATCTTTAGGTTTGGTCTTCTCATTGTGTCCTGGATTTCCTGGATATTTTGTGTTAAGAACTTTTTGCATTTTGCGTTTTCTTTGACAGTTGTGTCAATATTTTCTGTGGTATCTTCTGCACCTGAGATTCTCTCTTCAATCTCTTGTATTCTGTTGGTGATGCTTTCATGCATTTATGACTCCTGATTTCTTTCCTAGGTTTTCTATCTCTAGGGTAGTCTCCCTTTGTGATTTCTTTATTGTTTCTACTTCCATTTTTATGTCCTGGATGGTTTTGTTCAATTTCTTCACCTATTTGGTTGTGTTCTCTTGGAATTCTTTAAGGGATTTTTGTGTATCCTCTTTAATGGCTTCTAGCTGTTTACCTGTGTTCTCAAATTCTTTGAGAGTGTTATTTATGTCCTTCTTAAAGTCCTCTATCATCATCATTAGAAGTGATTTTAAATCTGAATCTTGCTTTCCTAGTGATATGGGGAATTCAGGACTTTTCTAGTGTGGGAGAACTAGGTTCTAATAATGCCAAGTACCCTGGCTTGCTGATGGTTATGTTCTTGTGTTTGCCTTTCACCATCTGGATCTCCTTAGTGCTGTCTCTGACTGGAGCCTGTCTTTCCTATTATCTTGGTTGTATCAGAACTGTGTGGGGTGAGTGTTATTACTGGGGTTAGAGCTGGGTCCCAAGATCTGCTCAGTGCTCAGGTGCAGACAGGAAGGAATCAGTGCCCCAGGCCAGGTGTGACTTTCTGGGTCCTAGTGGGTTCCAGTTACTCCCTGTTTGGGGCTGGTGTTGCTTTCTCATTACCTAAGATACTGCCCAGGTTAGAGCTCCTGGGAGGCCCGCTCCCTCTGGGTTCTGTGAGATTGTGGGCAGAGCTGCTGCCTGGGATCCGCTCAGTGCTCAGGCCTTAGATTTCTTTTTATTAAATATTTTAAGTACTGTGGACTTTCATGTATCATTTTTATCATTTTTATATACTTTTTGTTTTTAATATTATATAGATTTATAATTTTGTATAAATTTTATATGTGAATTGTTTAGATTTAATATGTAGATTTGAATATAAAATCAGTTTGCTCATTTTAAATGTCATCTATTCTTGAATTTAAAATTTTATATAATTATATTTTATTATATATTTCATTTATATTATTTATTTTTTTTAATTTGAAATCAAAGTAAATTTTATACCATTTAAGAAATTATAACTTCATCTTGATAATAATTATACAGATTTCTACCAATAGGTTATGGCTATGCAATAAGTCCTAGCTAATCCCCCCTGTTCCAACAAAACCACTACTTTTCCCTAGAAAGACAGACCAGTATTAACCACATTAGTCCCCAAGTTCAGGGAATAGGGGCGCTGACTCTTCTTTAACTTCTTCAAGCTGATTAAGGGCGTTGAGATTTTAGAAGAAGGGTAGGGGGAAGAGTAAGTTGATAAGCCTCTGATGCTGTGTCTTCACTGAATCCAGATGGAATTCCAGGACATCAGAGGTTTGGGCAGGTCTACTCAGTATGCTTGATGAGTAGATACACCAAGGCTGTGTATTCTGCAATATACAATTCTCAGAACAAGTTTTAGTATCAAGAAAAAAAAATTTCCCACCCCCAGGGGGCTGACATTTTTGTTTAAAGATGTTGGTTCTGACGACTTTTTTTCGCTTATTAAAATTGGTTGTTGTATTTATGTTTCAGATTTTATCCCCTTGCCCTACTTCCTCCCACCACCCAGAAACCTCCTATCCCATCCCCCTCCTCATGCTTCTATGAGGCAGTGACCACACCTACCCCACCTCACTATCCCCTCCCCACCCTCACATCCCCCCCCCCCACTGTGTGTTCATTTTTTTTTTTTAATGGGACCAAGAAACTCCTCTCCCACCTATGTCCGACAAGACCATCCTCCCCTACATATACCTCTGGAGTCTTGGGTCCCTCCCTATGTGTTCCCAGGCTGGTGGTTTAGACCCTGGGGGGATCTGGTTGTTTGGTATTGTTGCTTTCCACCTGGGGTCACTAACCCTTTCTGCTCCTTCAGTCCTCTCTCTAAGTTCTCCATTGGGAAACCCCTGATCATATCAGTGGTTAACTGTGAGCATCGTCCTCTGAGTGTGTTAGTCTTTGGCAGACCTATAAGGAGACAGCTATATCATGTTCCTCACATTATGCACTTCCAGCCGTCCACAACAGTGTTTAGCTTAGGTGGCTGTACATGGGGTGAATACCCAGGTGGAATGGTCTCCTGATGGCCCCTCCTTCAGTTTCTGTTCCATGTTTTGTTTCCCTATTTGCTCCCTTGAGCATTTTTGTTTCTCTTTCTAAGTAGAACTGAGGCATTCCCTCTTGGTCTTCCTTCTTCATGAGCTTCATGTGGTCTGTGGGTTGAGTCTTCGCTAATCCAAGCTTTTGGGCTAACATCCGTGGAGATATGTTTGTGTAACTATCTTCTTTGGGGGTTTTTGGAAGATTACTTTCTTGCTTTTTCTAGGTTGTAGTTTCCCTCCTTGTGTTGGAGTGTTCCATCAATTATTCTTTGAAGTGCTGGATTTGTGTTGAGATACTGCGTGAATTTGGATTTGTCATGGAATATTTTGGTTTCTCCATCAATAATGATTGAGAGTTTTGCTGGGTATAGTAGTCTGGGCTGGCATTTGTGTTCTCTTAAGGTCTGTATGATATCGGTCCAGGATCTTCTGGCTTTTATGGTCTCTGGTGAGAAGTCTGGTGTAATTCTTATAGGTCTGCCTTTATATGTTACTTTGCCTTTTTCCCTTACTGCTTTTAGTATTTTTTCTTTGTTTTGTACATTTGATGTTTTGACTGTTATATGGCGGGAAGTATTTCTTTTCTGGTCTAAACTATTTGGAGTTCTGTAGGCTTCTTGTATATTTATGGACATCTCTTTCTTTAGGTTAGGGAAGTTTTCCTCTATAATTTTGTTGAGGATATTTACTGGTCCTTTAAGTTGGGTGTCTTCCCCCTCATCTATACCTATTATCCTTAGGTTTGGCCTTCTCATTGTGTCTTGGATTTCTTGTATATTTTGGGTTAGTAGCTTTTTGTATTTTGCATTTTCTTTGATAGTTGTGTCAATGTTTTCCATGGTATCTTCTGCACATGAGATTCTCTCTTCCATCTCTTGTATTCTGTTGGTGACACTTGTGTCTATGACTCCTGATCTTTTTTTTTTTTAGGTTTTCTATCTCCAGGGTATTGTCCCTTTGTGATTTCTTTATTGTTTCTACTTCCATGTTTAGATCCTGTATGGTTCTGTTTAATTCCTTTTCCCGTTTGGTTGCATTTTCTTGCAATTCCTTAAGGGATTTTTATGTTTCCTCTTTAAGGGTTTCTATCTGTCTACCAGTGCTCTCCTTAATTTCTTTGAGAGTGTTATTTATGTCTTTCTTAAAGCCCTCTATCATCATCATGAGAAGTGATTTTAATTCTGAATCCTGCTTTTCTGGTGTGATGGGGTGTTCAGGGCTTGCTCTGATGGGTGAGCTGGGTTCTGATGATGCCATGTAACTTTGGTTTCTGTTGCTTACGTTCTTGCTCTTGCCTTTTGCCATCTGGTTAACTCTAGTGCTGCCTGTACTTGCTGTCTCTGACTGAAGCCTGTCTTTCAAGTTATCTAGCTTGTGTCTGATCTCCTAGGGGTCCAGATGTCTCTGTGATCTTTTCCAGCTGCACTGATTACAGTGCTACCTCTAGGATGCCTCAGGATATGGTGCCTCCAAGGTAGCAGTCCAGCTAGGTGTCTGCTGTTCTGGGTGCAGTGTCTCCTCTAGAATATCTCAGGATATGTTGTCTGACGCTCTGAGTTCAGTTGTTCCTCTGTGGCTCTGGATTGAGTGGACCTTCCAGTATGTCTCAGGTGGAATCCGGGGTCCACACAACAGCAGACCTGGCAGAGGTCTGATCCAGGCCTCAGATCTGAGAACTAGTTTCAAAGACACTGTCCAAGTTAGAGCGCCTGGGATCCCAGCTTCCTCTGGGTTCTTGGAGGTTGGGGACAGAGCTGCCACCCAAGATCTGCTCAGTGCTCTGGCCCAGACCGGAAGGAACCAGTGTTCTGGTCCAGGAGTGACTTCCTGGGTCCTTGTGGGTCCCAGTTGCTCCCTGTTTAGGGCGGGCCCTGCTGTCTGCTTACCTAAGATACTGCCTGAGTTAGAGCACCTGGGATCCCAGCTTCCTCTGGGTTCTTGGAGGTTGGGGACAGAGCTGCCACCCAAGATCTGCTCAGTGCTCTGGCCCAGACCGGAAGGAACCAGTGTTCTGGTCCAGGAGTGACTTCCTGGGTCCTTGTGGGTCCCAGTTGCTCCCTGTTTAGGGCGGGCCCTGCTGTCTGCTTACCTAAGATACTGCCTGAGTTAGAGCACCTGGGGTCCCTGCTTCCTCTGGGTTCTTGGAGGTTGGGGGCAGAGCTGCCACCCAAGATCTGCTCAGATCTGGCCCAGACCGGAAGGAACCAGTATTCCGGGATGGGAGTATATATTATTTATTTTTAATCACATTAAATAATTGTACTTATTTAACTATGTTTTATTGAATTTTATCTTTTAAAACTCATACACCTGCAACATTTACTAGAATACTTTATATTTCCAAAAATATATAATTAAAGATGAATAGTATGTGTAAGTTTAAAAAAAAATGACATAAACTTCATGAATACTCTGAATTTTATTTTCTTAAGATGGCATAAATACTACATTTAAATATTATTAAAACATAATTTAATAAGTTATTTTCTTACAAAATGGCATAAATACTATATTTAAATATCATTAAACTTTAACCTGATAGATGTGATGTTCTGCAATGAAAAACTATGGCTTAAGCCCTTTTACACTAAACATCATATATGACAAAGTTTGTTTATAAGTTACCAGGTACAAATTACTATAGTACTTTGTAACAACCCATAAAATTGTATGGTTTGGAATACTAAGAATTTATCCACATAGTAAAATTTAAATTGACTAGAAAATAAACCTAGGAATTTGGTATCTTGTTTATAAATCATGATCCTAAGTGTTTCCTCAGAGGCTTTGAGTTTGTACAGAGAGACTTAAATTTAGATATTCTGTTATTTAATGTAGCCATTAAGCTAAATTTCTTACCTTATATATGCATATAGGTGTATATAAATTTGTATTTGTGTTTGTATGTATGTATATACATATTCTTGTTTGTTTAAGGAAAAAGATGCAAGACCTGTATTTAAAGTAGTCATGATTTTATTAGGGCTTATAAAACAGAGGATTAAGGGAGCCTGGTTTTAATTCTAACTTCCTGATCTTAGGTTTCTGCCATGCTCTTTGACTTCTTGTATACAAATGATTGTTATACATCTATATATACAAATATATCATATATATTATATTCAAGTTTTTGAAGAAAACTTTTTACCAGTGTAAATATATAATTGAATGTTAAAAACCAATTTAGAGCTGGGTGGTGGTGGTGCATGCCATTAATCCCAGCACTTGGGAGGCAGAAGCAGGTGGATTTCTGAGTTCGAGGCCAGCCTGGTCTACAGAGTGAGTTCCAGGACAGCGAGGGCTATACAGAAAAGCCCTGTCTTGAAAAACGACAAACACACAGACACACACACACACACACACACACACACACACACAAAACAAACCAAAAAAAACTAGTTTAGTTTTCCAAAAAACATGTTAGTATATTGTCATAACATACGTTTCTGCAAAACTATGTAATCTCACAGAACTATACATTTTTCCATGTATGGTAAGTAGGCCTAAAATATTCAGAATGGACCTGGCAATGTCATTGTTATGAAGCCTTCACTCAGAGCTTACTGTAGCAAATTGTTTCCTAAGTAATGGTTATTATTATTAATCAGTTATAACCAGGAGTTTGCTTTGTGGGCAAATTTAGCAATAGATCTTTTATGGGTTGGGATGGAAGAATGTGTGACTTCTGAAGAATAGTTTAATTTCTGAGATATCTAACACAATGCATCAAATGAGTAGGTAATAATAAAAATACTAGTAGGTTATAATAAAACTACACAGTTATTTTCCAACCAACTTGCAATCGTTAGTGTTCAAGTTATCTGTCAATTACATGCATTTGAACTTCTGCATATTTGCTTCCTTTGAAGGATGAGAGAAGCCATTGGACAAAGTAATCCTAGGAACAAAGTAAATGACAAAATGTTTAATCTGAAGCATGTAGATGCAGTGTCACAATGATTTTTAAATTAGTATTCATGGAAGTGATTTGGAAAAATTTGAACTTCAGGCTCTGTTGGTGATCTATAGTATACATATAAAATTCATGGGAAGCTTAAGACAAGTATACATTCTTTAAAATGTGTGCTGCTAACATCAGCTCCACTTTCCAGCCCTCTTAACTGGGGACTGTAGTAAAGGCTGTTTGTTAGTAAGTAAGCACACTTACCTACCGAAGAGTAGCTTAGAGAAATTATATTCGCCCCAGCAAGACATCCTCTCTTCAATTATAGTAAATTTATTTTATTACATTTGTGTTTGCATGTGCATGCACACGTGTGTGTGTGTGTACATGTACGTACGTACGTACGTATGTACATGCAAGTGAAGGTCAGAAGACAATTTACAGAAGTCAGTTCTCTTACTACCATGTAGGTTCGAAAGATCACATACTGGCAGGTTGTGGGAGCGGGGCAAGTGCATTTTTATTGGTTACACCTACAGTTGTTAAATTTTGCATGTATATTTTTATCAGATTAAAACAAGTTCAAAGGAGATTACAGAAAAGGCAGTGACAGTTAACCAGTTAAGATTGAAGGTTCTCCCTACCCCTTTGATGTCACATATGTTTTAGAACCAGTAGATTGTTGAAACAAGTTTCTTTTTCTTTCTCTACTTTTAACTGAGTTGTTAATTAAATCATTTTCAGATTTAATGGGCTCTGTGTGTGTGTGTGTGTGTGTGTGTGTGTGTGTGTAAGCTTCAATATTTTATAAAGAGGTGGTTCTATTTTTAATGGTGGTTCTTAAATGCTTTAACCTCTCTTCTAGCCCACCACCCACCAGAGGTACTGTAAAAGAAAGGTTACAGGGAAAGTGGTTGTGGACCTGTTTAGAAATGGTTCTTTGGAATAAAGCCCATCTATGTTGTGAGGAAATTAGTAGTTTAGTCCACAGTTCAGCAGTAGCAGCTCAATCCACTCACAAATACTTCATGGATACACTAGCAGTCCAGTTCAGTAGTGTGGGATAGCAGCTGCGGTGGCGCAACCTAGGAGAGACAGCCAGGCCTCAGCTTTGTAGAGTCAGCAGGAGAGATTCAGACCTATAGCGGTGCCAGGAGAAGTTCTTGGCTGTGCCTCTCTCAACGAAGCAAAGATCAGCAAAGATGTGAGACCAATGAGCTCCCACTGGCTGTAGGATCATATTTTTATTCTTTCTAAACATCATGTGTCCTTTCTTGTGTTTGCTGTGGCAAAACATCTTTTCACTTGTGTCTACTTCAGGAAAACACCTAACTGAGTCTCCAAAGAAACCATAAATTTCCACTTTAGGGTTTCTTTATGTAGCCCTGGCTGTCCTAGACCTTGTTCTGTAGACCAGGCTGACCTCGAATTCACAGAGATCCAACTGTCTTTGTCTTCTAAGACAGCATCTTTGTTTTTCTTTTGTGTTGTTACCACTATCAACATGTGTGCACGTTTGAAACCAAAAAGCTACAAGATTTAGTTTTCTTTTTTTTATTAGATATTTTATTTACACTTCAGATGCCATCCCCTTTCCCCATTTTCCCCCTTAGAAAACCCCTATCACTTGCCCCCTTTTTCTTTTTGCACATATACATTTTTTTAAAAATGTTAATCATAGGCTTTATAAGTTTGGTATTGCTCAATCTGAGGTGTAACCCACTACCCAACCTAGATATATCAACTATCTTTGACTGGTGGAGACACGTGAACATCTGCCTCCCTGTCTCCCCCCTCTTTCTCTCTTTCATCACCTAGCTTCTCCTCTCCTTCTTCTCCTCCTCTTCTTACTCCTTCTTTTCCTCTCAGTACTCCTCCCACCTTAGCTCCTCCTACATATCACCCTTCCTGTTAAAAGGAAACTTTTCTCTCAAAATACAATTAGAGCTTAATTATGCCAATTTGTACCTGTGAGGTACAAGATAGTCCTCATACCCAGTCCAACATTTTGTTGACTAACCAGAACCTCTGTCGTCTCTCCTAACTATAACACTTAGTTCTGAACCTGGCTTTTTCCTTGGCTTTAGGATGAATGTCAGCTGACGACCATCCACTCAAATCTTTTCTCTCAAGGTAAATAGCCAGAATTGGCTATGAGGCTATAAGTTTTCAACCCCGTCAGAAATCCAGAATGACTGAGTTAACTATAATTGTGGGAAGCACAAAGCATAGCTTCTAAAACTTAGCCAGTTTATAGAGACCTCTGAACACCTGGACACTCCCTCTACTACATAACGTTGGAGCATCTGTTCTTCCGCCTTCTGGCCCAGGATCGTCTGACAGACCTTAGTGCTGCATAATTATTAAGGGCTGGTTACTCTGTCTAGGCAGATATAATCAGTCGACTGTTCTGCAAATGTGTCCTTTTCTGGACAGTAATTTGTCTGCAGATGGAAAGAGGTAATTCTTGTCTAGTGGCTGTCTCACCACAACTGGAGCAACTCCAAAGATGCTCAATTTCTTCTTAGAATTCAATATAGGAAGCTGTCAGGAGCAGACAGGTCTCTAATCAAAATGAACATTAATACAGAAATGTTTGTCATGGCAATTCTGTGGGTTTCTGATGTTTTGAAAACCAACTACCCATGTAAGGTAATCTGGACTGTTGCCTGTTAACTCCACTCAGCTATTTCTAAATAAAACATAGAAAACACCCTAACAATAAACTCCCACCCATGAATTTGCTGTAGTCCCTTAACTCACAGGCTGACCATCTCAAATCAGTTTAAAAAAAGTTAAAGAAGGACTGGGTCTAAGCCTTGTATTCGTAAGTGTGTTATACTGGTACAATGCCTATGAGAGTAACAATATTCAACTCACTCTTACATCAATAAGAGGCTCGTACCAATGAAAACCTTAAAATTTTGTAATCAAAGTAAATTGGTGCCGTTTAAGAATTTATATCTTCATCTTCATACTAATTATACAGATTTCTACTAATAGGTTATGGCTATGCAATAAATCCTAGCTAATCCTCTCTATTCCCACAAAACCACTACTTTTCCCTAGAGAGACAGCCCAACATTTACCACCTTAGTCCCCAAGCCCAGGGAATAGGGGCACTGACTCTTCATTAGCTTCTTCAAGCTGTCTATGGGCGTTGAGATATTAGAAGAGGAGTGGGGGGAAGAGCAAATTGATAAGCCTCTGATGCTGTGTCTTCACTGCGTCCAGATGGAATTCCCGGACCTCAGAGGTTTGAGCAGGTCTGCCCAGCTTGCTTGTTGAGTAGATACACCGAGGCTGATCATTCTGCAATATACAATTCTCAAAACAAATTTTAGTATCAAGGTAGTTTTTTTTTTAAAGAGGGCTGATATTTTATTGAGGATGTTGGTTCTAACCGCTCTTCTTTTTTTCCCCTCTTTTATTGGATATTATATTTACATTTCAAATTTTATCCCCTTACCGCATTCCCCCCACCTCCCAGGAACCCCTTATCCCAGCCCCCCTCCTCCTGCTTCTATGAGGGTGTTTACCCACCTACCCCCCAACCCCCCTCCCTACCCTCAGATTACCCCCCACACACTCAGTGCTCAGCCTTCAAGGTGCCATTGACCTCATCTCCCACCTATGCCCAACAAGGCCATCCTCCCCTATATGTACAGCTGGAGTCATGTGGCTCTCCATATGTGCTCCTAGGCTGGTGGTTTAGACCCTGAGGAGCTCTGGCTGGTTGGTATTGTCGCTTTCTTCATGAGGCCACCAACCCTTTAGGCTCCTTCAGTTTACTCTCTAACTTCTCCATTGGGAACCTTTGATCAGATTAATGGTTAGCTGTATCTGCCTCTGGGTATGTCAGACTCTGGGGGACTCCTAATGAGACAGCCTTATCAGGCTGCTGTCAGCTTTCCCTTCCTGACATCCATATCAGCGTCTATTTTTGGTGACTGCACATGGAATGAATACCCAGGTGGAATGGTCTCTATATAACCTCTCCTTCAGATTCTGTCCTACACTTTGTCTCCATATTTGCTCCCTTGAGTATTTAGTTACTCCTTCTAAGAAAGACCTAGGCATCCTCACTTGTTCCTTCTTCTTCATGACCTTCATGTGGTCTGTTAGTTGAATCTTTGTTGTTTCAAAATTTGGGCTAATCTCTGCTTATCAGTGAGTAAATACCATGTGTGTTCTTTTGTGATTGGGTTACCTCACTCAGGATGATATTTTCTAGTTCCATCCATTTACCTAAGAATTTCTCGAATTCATTATTTTTAATAGCTGCATAATATTCCATTGTGTAAATGTACCACATTTTTTTGTATCCATTCCTCGGTTGAAGGGCATCTGGGATCTTTCCAGCTTTTGGCTATTATAAATAAGGCTGCTATGAACATAGTGGAGCATATGTCTTTGTTATATGTTGGGGCATTTTCTGGGTATATGCCCAGGAGTGGTATAGCTGGGTCCTCAGGTAGTGCTATGTCCAATTTTCTGAGGAACCGCCAGACTGACTTCCAGAGTGGTTGTACCAGTTTGCAACCCCACCAACAATGAAGGAGTGTTCCTCTTTCTTCACATCCTCGCCAGCATCTACTATCACCTGAATTTTTGATCTTAGCTATTCTGACTGGTGTGAGGTGGTATCTCAGTGTTGTTTTGATTTGCATTTCCCTGATGACTAACTATGTTGAACATTTCTTAAGGTGCTTCTCGGCCATTCGTGTTTCCTCAGTTGAGAATTCTTTGTTTAGCTCTGTACCCCATTTTTAATGGGGTTATTTTGTTGTTTGGTGTCTAATTTCTTGAGTTCTTTGTATATATTCAATATTAGCCCTCTATCGGATGTAGGATTGGTAATGATCTTTTCCAAATCTGTTGGTTGCCGTTTTGTCTTGTTGACAGTGTCCTTTGCCTTACAGAAGCTTTGCAATTTGATCAGGTCCCATTTGTCGATTCTTGATCTTAAAGCATAAGCCATTGGTGTTCTGTTCAGGAACTTTTCCCCTGTGCCTAGGTATTCGAGGGTCTTCCCCAACTTCTCTTCTATTAATTTCAGTGTATCTGGCTTTATGTAAAGGTCCTTTATCCACTTGGAGTTGAGCTTTGTACAAGGGGATAAGAATGGATTAATTTGCATTCTTCTACATGTTGACCTCCAGTTGAGCCAGCACCACTTGTTGAAAATGCTGTCCTTTTTCCACTGGATGGTGTTAACTCCCTTGTCAAAGATCAAGTGACTGTAGGTGTGCGGGTTCATTTCTGGGTCTTCAATTCTATTCCATTGATCTTCTTGTGTGTCTCTGTGCCAATACCATGCAGTTTTTATCACTACTGCTCTGTAGTACAGTTTGAGGTCAGGGATGGTGATTCCCCCAGAAGTTCTTTTATTGTTGAGAATAGTTCTCGCTATCCTAGGTTTTTTGTTATTCCAAATGAATTTGTAGATTGCTCTTTCTATCTCTATGAAGAATTGATTTGGAATTTTGATGGGTATTGCATTGAATCTGTAGATTGCTTTTGGCAGGATGGCCATTTTTACTAAGTTAACCCTGCCTATCCAGGAGCATGGGAGATCTTTCCATCTTCTGAGATCTTCTTCAGTTTCTTTCTTCAGAGACTTGAAGTTCTTGTCATACAGATCTTTCACTTGTTTGGTTAGATTCACTCCAAGATATTTTATTTTATTTGTGGCTATTGTGAAGGGTGTCATTTCCCTAATTTCTTTCTCAGCCTGTTTATCCTTTGAATAGAGGAAGGCTACTGATTTGTTTGAGTTGATTTTATATCCAGCCACGTTGCTAAAGTTGTTTATCAGGTTTTGGAGTTCTCTGGTGGAAGTTTTAGGGTCACTTAAGTATACTATCATATCATCTGCAAATAGTGAAATTTTGACTTCTTCCTTTCCTATCTGTATCCCTTTGACTTCCTTTTGTTGTCTAGTTGCTCTAGCTAGGACTTCCAGTACTATATTGAATAGGTAAGGTGAGAGTGGGCAGCCTTGTCTAGTTCCTGATCTTAGTGGGATTGCTTCAAGTTTCTCTCCATTTAGTTTGATGTTGGCTACTGGCTTGCTGTATATTGCTTTTACTATGTTTAGGTATGGGCCTTGAATTCCTGATCTTTCCAAGACTTTTAACATGAAGGGATGTTGAATTTTGTCAAATGCTTTCTCAGGGTCTAGTGAGATGACCATGTGGTTTTTTTCTTTGAGTTTATTTATGTAGTGGATTACATTGATGGATTTTCGAATATTGAACCATCCCTGCATTCCTGGGATAAAGCCTACTTGATCTTGATGGATAATTGTTTCGATGTGTTGTTGGATTCGGTTTGCGAGAATTTTATTGAGTATTTTTGCATCAATATTCATAAGTGAGACTGGTCTTTAGTTCTCTTTCTTTGTTGGGTCTTTCTGTGGTTTAGGTATGAGTGTAATGGTAGCTTCATAGAACGAATTGGGTAGTGTTCCTTCTATTTCTATTCGATGGAATAGCTTGAAGAGGATTGGTATTAGGTCTTCCTTGAAGGTCTGAAAGAATTCTGCACTGAAACCATCTGGCCCCGGACATTTTTTGGTGGGAAGATTTTTAATGACTGTTTCTATTTCTTTAGGAGTTATGTGACTGTTTAGATGGTTTATCTGCTCCTCGTTTAACTTTGGTACCTGGTATCTATCTAAAAAATTGTCCATTTCCTCCAGATTTTCCAATTTTGTTGAGTATAGGCCTTTGTAGTAGGATCTGATATTTTTAATTTCCTCTGTTTCTGTTGTTATGTCTCCCTTTTCAGTCCTGATTTTATTAATTTGAATACTGTCTCTGCGCCCTTTGGTTAGTCTGGCTAAGGGTTTGTCTATCTTGTTGATTTTCTCAAAGAACCAGCTCCTGGTTGTGTTGATATTTTGTATAGTTCTTTTTGTTTCAGCTTGGTTGATTTCAGCCCTGAGTTTGATTATTTCCTGCCATCTACTCCTCTTGGGTATATTAGCTTCTTTTTGTTCTAACGCTTTCAGGTTTGCTGTCAAGTTGTTGATGTATGCTCTTTCCAATTTCTTTTTGTGAGCACTTAGAGCTATGATTTTTCCTCTTAGTACTGCTTTCAGTGAGTCCCACAAGTTTTGATATGATGTGTCCTCATTTTCATTTAAATCTAAGAAGTCTTTAATTTCTTCTTTATTTCTTCCTTGACCAAGTTATCATTGAGTAGAGCATTGTTCAGTTTCCAAGTGTATGTGGGCTTTCTGTTGTTTTTGTCCATGTCAAAGATGAGTCTTAGTCCATGGTGGTCTGATAGAGTACTAGGGATTATTTCAATCTTTTTGTATCTGTTGAGACCTGTTTTGTGACCAATTATATGGTCTATTTTCGAGAAGGTACCGTGAGGTGCTGAGAAGAAGGTATATTCTTTTGTTTTTGGATGAAATGTTCTATAGATGTCAGTTAAGTCCAATTGGTTCATAACTTCTGTTAGTTTCATTGTGTCTCGGTTTAGTTTCTGTTTCCATGATCTGTCCACAGCTGAGAGTGGGGTGTTGAAATCTCCCACTATTATTGTGTAGGGTGCAATGTATGCTTTAAGCTTTAGTAAAGTTTCTTTTATGTATGTGGGTGCCCTTGCATTTGGGGCATAGATGTTCAGAATTGCGAGTTCCTCTTGGTACATTTTTCCTTTGATGAATATGAAGTGTCCTTCTTTATCTTTTTTGATTACTTCTGGTTGAAAAATGATTTTATTTGATATTAGAATTGCTACTCCAGCTTGTTTC
Organism: Arvicanthis niloticus; assembly: GCF_011762505.2. Classification (NCBI taxonomy): domain Eukaryota; kingdom Metazoa; phylum Chordata; class Mammalia; order Rodentia; family Muridae; genus Arvicanthis; species Arvicanthis niloticus. The sequence continues at coordinate 69,084,898 of NC_047665.1, read as the reverse complement.
TTGGGACCATTTGCTTGGAAGATTGTTTTCCAACCTTTTACTCTGAGGTAGTGCCTGTCTTTTTCACAAAGGTGAGTTTGCTGAATGCAGCAAAATGTTGGGTCCTGCTTACGTATCCAGTCTGATAGTCTATGTCTTTTTATTGGAGAATTGATTCCATTGATATTAAGAGATATTAAGGAGAAATGAATGTTGTTTCCTGTTATTTTTGTTATTGGCAGTGGAGATATGTTTGTGTAGCTACCTTCTTTTAAGGCTTTTGGAAGATTACTTTCTTGCTTTTTCTAGGTTGTAGTTTCCCTCCTTGTGTTGGAGTTTTCCACCAATTATTCTTTGAAGTGCTAGATTTGTGTTGAGATACTATGTGAATTTGGATTTGTCATGGAATATTTTGGTTTCTCCATCAATAATGATTGAGAGTTTTGCTGGGTATAGTAGTCTGGGCTGGCATTTGTGTTCTCTTAAGGTCTGTATGATATCGGTCCAGGATCTTCTGGCTTTTATGGTCTCTGGTGAGAAGTCTGGTGTAATTCTTATAGGTCTGCCTTTATATGTTACTTTGCCTTTTTCCCTTACTGCTTTTAGTATTTTTTCTTTGTTTTGTACATTTGATGTTTTGACTGTTATATGGCGGGAAGTATTTCTTTTCTGGTCTAAACTATTTGGAGTTCTGTAGGCTTCTTGTATATTTATGGACATCTCTTTCTTTAGGTTAGGGAAGTTTTCCTCTATAATTTTGTTGAGGATATTTACTGGTCCTTTAAGTTGGGTGTCTTCCCCCTCATCTATACCTATTATCCTTAGGTTTGGCCTTCTCATTGTGTCTTGGATTTCTTGTATATTTTGGGTTAGTAGCTTTTTGTATTTTGCATTTTCTTTGATAGTTGTGTCAATGTTTTCCATGGTATCTTCTGCACATGAGATTCTCTCTTCCATCTCTTGTATTCTGTTGGTGACACTTGTGTCTATGACTCCTGATCTTTTTTTTTTTTAGGTTTTCTATCTCCAGGGTATTGTCCCTTTGTGATTTCTTTATTGTTTCTACTTCCATGTTTAGATCCTGTATGGTTCTGTTTAATTCCTTTTCCCGTTTGGTTGCATTTTCTTGCAATTCCTTAAGGGATTTTTATGTTTCCTCTTTAAGGGTTTCTATCTGTCTACCAGTGCTCTCCTTAATTTCTTTGAGAGTGTTATTTATGTCTTTCTTAAAGCCCTCTATCATCATCATGAGAAGTGATTTTAATTCTGAATCCTGCTTTTCTGGTGTGATGGGGTGTTCAGGGCTTGCTCTGATGGGTGAGCTGGGTTCTGATGATGCCATGTAACTTTGGTTTCTGTTGCTTACGTTCTTGCTCTTGCCTTTTGCCATCTGGTTAACTCTAGTGCTGCCTGTACTTGCTGTCTCTGACTGAAGCCTGTCTTTCAAGTTATCTAGCTTGTGTCTGATCTCCTAGGGGTCCAGATGTCTCTGTGATCTTTTCCAGCTGCACTGATTACAGTGCTACCTCTAGGATGCCTCAGGATATGGTGCCTCCAAGGTAGCAGTCCAGCTAGGTGTCTGCTGTTCTGGGTGCAGTGTCTCCTCTAGAATATCTCAGGATATGTTGTCTGACGCTCTGAGTTCAGTTGTTCCTCTGTGGCTCTGGATTGAGTGGACCTTCCAGTATGTCTCAGGTGGAATCCGGGGTCCACACAACAGCAGACCTGGCAGAGGTCTGATCCAGGCCTCAGATCTGAGAACTAGTTTCAAAGACACTGTCCAAGTTAGAGCGCCTGGGATCCCAGCTTCCTCTGGGTTCTTGGAGGTTGGGGACAGAGCTGCCACCCAAGATCTGCTCAGTGCTCTGGCCCAGACCGGAAGGAACCAGTGTTCCGGTAGGTTTTTTTTTTTTTTTTTTTCAACATCACTGAGTGCATCTGAAAAAATATTTATGTATGCAAAGTTCACACTATGATTTTTCAGACTCTAAGTTTTTCTCCTTAGAAACTTTCAAGACAGGCTTGTTGCTATTTCTGCAATAGTGCAGTTCTGTCTTCTCTAAGATGACCCTGGACTTACTCAGTGTCTTTTACCTATACTAAGCTATAAATTCTGTAAGAAGAAAGTCACATGATTATATTTGCCAGTTCTGGGACCACACTTTCCCCTTTTCCAAGAATTGGTCAACTCTCTGGTTGAATACTAGGATTTTTGCTATCCACAACCTGGTTGCTACCAGAAGTTGTTTATGGGCTAGGAATGTGGCTCAATAGTACAGCTACATTTAAATCCCAGCACTGAGTAAATGAGCTGAATAAATGAGCAATTAACAGTTCTTTGCCACATGTGTTCATTTTATAACAAAGTGAGTGTGATTGGCCAAACCTAAGTCATATATGTAGTTTTTCTTTAAATTCTCTTCCATCTATAACATGAGAAGGCACTCTGGAGATGGACTAACTAATTATAGTCGTAGCCACTAACCATGTGTATTTAAATTTCAGTGAAATAAAATTTGAAATCTCAGCCTGTGGGTGCTACCAATTATCTCAAGTACTCAGTGGCTGTTTGGACTAATACTAATCAGCCTTGTGTTGTGGCAAAGTATTGCTTTTGAGAAGCAGTTGAAAAGGAACATCTGAATTTGAGCTGAAATAAACCTTCCCCTCCTTTTGTACAGAGCTGGCTTCCTTGTTGGTAGGCTGTAAGGAGTGGGAACTTCATGGCAGGGAGCATGTGGTAGTGCAAAACTTATAGAGAAATAGAGAAAGCCCAGGACCAGAAATAACCCCCAAAACCCACCCCTGCTGACATACTGCCTCTAATTAAACTTCTAACTTCTAATAACCATTCAGCTGTGAACTCATTAATGAGTTGAGATATTGATGAAATCACCTTTATGATTTACTTGCTAGGTACCAAGCCTTCAACATATGAGCCTTTTGAAGGGAAAACTCATATCCAGACTGTAAGAATATTAGACATTGTAGATGCAAATTTTTCCCACATTGTAGAAGATTCCTTTGAAAAATGCTGGAGTAGAAGGGAGATGAAATGAACATGAACTTTATCTATCTTTAAAGCTATGGTATTTGAAACAGATTATACTTCCATAGAAGGGCAAGAATAGGTAATTTGAGCTAGGATCATGGAATAATTTGGATTTCTAGTGAATTCATAAACACCTGCAGGGTATAAATGAATTGAGTTTTGCTGTTAGGTTTTTGGCCTGAGCTACTAAATAGAGTGGTTGTACTTTGTAACTTTTAATTTTTTTCAAAACTCTACTTTTAATGATGGTTCTTAAATATTTTAACCTCTCTTCTAGCCCACCACCCACCAGAGGTAGTGGGAAAGAGAGGATACAGGGGAAGTGGACCTGTTTAGAAAGGTTCTTTGGAGCAACTCTAATATGTGTTGTCTGGAAATTGGCAGTTCAGTTCACAGGTCAGCAGCTGCAGCTCCATCCATTCTCCAACATTTCATGGATACACCAGCAGTCCGGTTCAGTAGTGTTGGGGTAACAGCAGGTGGCCCAGTCTAGCAGAGACAGCCAGGCATGAGAGGTTAGGACTAGTTGGCATGTTGGGAGCAGTTCTTAGCTGTGCCTCGCTCAATAAAGTGAAGATCAGCAAAGACACAAGATCAACAAATGCTGGACAGCTAGCTCTAAAAGCAAGCCAAGCTCTGTCTCTGTCACTGTTCATTGAGGTTTTTTTTTTTTTTTTTATACTCCCTCTAAACATCATGTGTCCTCTATGAGTTTTGCCTCAGCGTACAAGTCTGCCAATCAGCCCAAGCCTGCAGAAGTGACAAGAAACTGTAGCACACCACCAGTTATTTCGGGGCATTTTTCTCTATGGAGTCCCAGCAAATGGAGCTCAGCTACACAATGTAATGTGAACTAATACATGTGTGCCATAGGCAAAGAATCCTTCATCATGTGTCCTTTCACGTGCTTGCTTTAGCAGAACATCCTTTCTCCTGTGTCTGCCTTAATGACATATTCTTTCATGAATCTGCCTTAGCCTTTCACCTGTGTCCGCTTCAGGAAAACACTCCCTCATGTGTTTGCCCGAGCAAAACACTATCCAACACAACTGACTTTCCAAAGAACCCTTAAGTTTCTACTTCAGTACTTAAAAGAGAAAGTCTAAATAAAGGAGTCAAGGTCTGTCTTATGCTATGGCTGTCATATGATGTCAGGACTGAATTTATTGGGGGCTTACAGTTTCAGAAGCTAGAGTTCAAGAACATCACAGTGGGGAGCATGGCAGTAGGCAGACAGGCATTGTGCTGGAGCAATAGCTGGGAGCTTACACCGTGATCCATAAGTATGAGGCAAAGAGAAAATAGTGGAAATAGCATGGGCTTTTGAAACTTCTAAGCCTGTCTCCAGTGACACACCTCCTCCAACAAGGCCATTCTGCCTTATCCTTCCCAAACAGTTCCACCAGCTAGGAACCTAGCATTCAAATATATGAGCCTATGGGGCTGTTCTCATTCATACTACCACATTTTCCTCCCTGGTCCCCATAGGCTTATGACTATATCATAATGAAAACTACATTTAGTCCAACTTTAATAGTCCCCATTAGTCTTTTACAGTCTAAACATAGTTTAAAAGAGACTCATGACAGTCTTTTAAATTGTAACCCCCAGTAAAATCAAAAAGCAAATCATATACTTCTAACATATAATGACATAGAGTATATATTTCCAGTCCAAAAGGAAAGAATAGGGCTTAGTGAGGAAATAATATAGACCAAGGCAAATTCAAAACTCTGTAAAGCAAACTTCAAATCCTGTTCTCTTTGTCAGATGTCAAAGGGCTCAAGTGGCTCTGCCCTTCAAGCTTTGTTGACTGTAACACAATTCTCTCTCTTAAGCCAGTGCTTCTCCCTGTGTGCAGCTCTCCCTGGAAGACATCTCTCAGCCCTGGTACCTCCAGTATCCTGGGGCTTACCTTTCATTCCAGGCTTTATTTTTACAGCTAAACACAGTGACCTCTCATGGCCTCCATGCAGAAACTCCTCTGTTGTAGAAGACTCTACAGCCCCTTCTTTACTCATGTATCCTTCATGACTCCAGCTAGAACAAGATAACCAGCATTGCCAAGTTCTGCTGCCTGCTTGGGATGGAGCCTATCCACCTCCTTAAATCACATTTGTATAAATTTGATTTGTTCTTGATTTTAGGAAGAGAATATTTATTAGGATTACCTGGTTGAAAACTTGCCCTGAGGGGACAGTTTCTTTTATTCCATTTCCTATCAGACTTTTCCTTTCTTCTTTCAGTACAAGCCTTGGCTCCAACATTAACTTTCCTGGTTTGTTTTTCTCCTCAGATTGTACATACTTCATTTCTTTTGCCCTGTTCTTTCTTTTTCATTGTAAACCTGCATAAGAGTGATTACTTAATTTTAATCATAGTGTCCGTCACAGCAATAGAAAAGAAACTAAGACAGGGAACTTCCAAGATTTGTCATGTATGCTTTCCAATATGACCTTAAAAATAAAAGAATTATCTGCCGTCTTCTAAAGATTTACCATTTGTATTAGGAATAGTTGAGAAATTCATTCTGAAAAAATCCTTGAAGAGAATGTAAAAAAAAAAAGTTGCAAAGTATAAAAGTCAATATGGAGATAAGCCCCCTTTCTGATTTATACTTTTGCCACATGGGATTATTTATTAAACTTTGAGAATAATCTGAGAAAATACATGTGTGTGGTAAGAACAGTTAGCATGTGTCTGGAGTGAGCTCCTTCCCACTGAGGCACGTTTGTACTACAGCACAGTGCTTTAGATATAGTGGCCACTAAGCAAATGGAAACCATGGGTACCTGACTGGGATTGTTGGTTCAACATGTTTTGAAAAAAACATTTGCAGTGATTGTAGCTGTCTTTGTCAGTTTCCTAACTGTGAAACAGAAACACACTAACAGGAAGTTGGAGTAAGAGGCTGTCAGTGTCAGTGAAGAGGTCAAGGGATGCAGTGGTGGGTACTGGAGACAAGCCTCTAGGATCACACTTAGGAGCAGAGACTTCAAAAACAAGACAGTTCAGAATCACGGCAGAAAATAAGCCCTATAAATGTAACTAGAGTACTGAATTAGAGACTAGTTTCTGTCTCTGAAGGGGGAATAAGTGCCTAAAAGTGTAAGAGATATTGACAGACTTAATGTGCTGTGTTGTATCTACAGCCTCTCTGGGCCAAGCTTTTAGGTTTTGAGGTACAGAAACGGAGGGAAGACAAGTACAGCAGGTATGACCATTTTTCATTTAGGAAACTTGGATTGAAATGACTATTGAGATAACTCTATCTAACATATTTGTCTTATTCATGCTTGGTACAGAACTAGCCTTTCTGCTTTCTGTCTCATTAACTTCAGCATTATTGTTTATACTCTTGTGCTGTCTTTTGGATTTTTCATTTGTTTGTTTTGTTTTACTTATGTGTTTACTTCTTAGGTAATTGATTCATTTATTTTGGGTTTGTTCTGTTAAAAATAATATTCAAAGATAGTTATGTTTTCTACTAAGAACTGTGTCTCTCATTTTTTTCATAAGTTTTGATACAAAATATTTTCCTTTCATTAAATTCTAGGTAATCTGTAATTTAAATTTTTAGTTTTGGTCTGGAAACTTGTGTTTGTTTTTTAATTTGTAAGTTGCCATGGTATTGTATTTTTAAAAATGTTTTAGTTACTGTGTGAGTTAATTTTCTTAATTTTGCTGTGACCAAATATCTGACAACAAGCAGCTTATGGGAGGTGTGAGTCTTTTGGCTTACAGTTGAAGGAGGTATAGTCCCTTATGGTAGGGAAGTTATGATGGCAGGGTTCTGAGATCACATTGTGTCTGCATTCAGAAGGCCAAGAGCTGAAATGGGGCTAGGTTGTAAAATGTTAAGGCCCACCAATAGTGACAACATCTTCAGCAAGACTCCACTTCCTAAAGATTCTACAACCTTCCAAAACAGCATCACTGGTTAGAGACCTAAGTGTTCAAACACATGAGGCTATGCAAGATGTTTAACATTGAAACCACAACTATCACTAATAGTTAATATATCCTTGAGTTAAAAGTGTAAAGGTATACTGATGGTCTTGCCAACTGAAAGCAAATTGCTTCTGGTGATCCTTATGTGCAGGTACTGAGGAAAAGTTATCTGCTAGATCAGTAGCTACATACCATGTTAAGTCTGTCAAGCAAGGACACCACATATAGCGCCTGCAATACAAGTTATTGATAGTCAATTGTCATTTTCCATGATCCTTTTTTTTCCTGCACTGGCCATATAGGAGAGTTAAAGAAGATATGAGAACCATTACTCCTATATCTTTCAGAGATTCGATATTGTCTGTATTGTCTTCCTTTAAAAATGCATTTCTAATGTTAAACTTTCTTGTAAACAATGCTCTTATTGCATTGTAAGTTTTGTCATGATTTGTTTTTCTTTGTGTCTTAGAAAAAATAACTTTAATTAAATAATTAAATAATTTATTTAAATATTTAAATATTTAAATAATTTAATTAAATAATTAAATAATTAAAAATAATAAAAAATTAAAAATTAAAATTAAATAATTAAAAAATAACTTCTTTGCTTAATACTCAGTAGTCTTAAATTAGGAAAGTAATTATAGCTGTATGTGGTGATGCACACCTATAATCTCAGCATAGGGAAGGGGGAGGCAGGGAGACATTGTGTTTAAGACCAGCCAACTTGCTACATAGAAAGTTCATAGCCAGCCTTCGATACATAGACCTGTCTCCAAACAAACAAACAAAATTAGGTTGGGGTTATAGTTCAGCTGATGCTCTCCTAGCCTGCATAAAGACCTGGGTTTGAGCCCTAGCATTGCATATAGTTGCATGGTGGCACATTCCTGTAATTCCTAGCAGCCCACTTGTATTATCCTCAGCTATATATTAAGTTCAGTGCCAGCTTAGGCTACAAAACAAATACTTCCCTCACCCCTATACATACTGACTAAAAGAAAAAAATCATAATCAACCTTTTTTTGGGGGGGGGGGAAGAAGGGGAGGACAAGGTTCTCTGTGTAGCCCTGACTGTCCTAGAACTTTGTGTCTGTAGACCAGGCTGGCCTACTCAGATTCTCCTGCCTCTGCCTCCCCACTGCTGGGATTAAAGGCATGTGCTACAATACTCAGACTATAATCAATTTTTAATAAATGAAGACTTCGGCGGGCGGTGGTGGAGCACGCCTTTAATCCCAGCACTTGGGAGGCAGAGGCAGGTGGATTTCTGAGTTTGAGGCCAGCCTGGTCTACAGAGTGAGTTCCAGGACAGCTAGGGCTACACAGAGAAACCCTGTCTCGAAAAACCAAAAATAAATAAATAAATAAATAAAGACTTTCCTTAAGTCATCAATACAAAAGTCCTCACCAATGATAAAATCTTGGTATTTTTTGGACTTTCTTGTGTCAGTCTTAAGCATTCTAAACATAATGGAAAAAAAAGTTTCTCTAAAAAGCTTTTCTGTTTTACTCTAGAATGCAGTTTTCTTAATCTGTAATTGAAAATGGTCTTCTAATGCTCAAATTCTTTTTTAAAATTGATCTTAATCCATCTTGTCTATTACTACTTTATGTATTTTTTGTTTTACCTGCGTTTAAGTGTATGGGTATGCTTTATATCTTATTTGTTTTTTAGTTCTTCTTTTATAATGGTCTTTAACTCAGAGATCGTCCTGCCTCTGCTTCCCACGTGCTGGGAGTAAAAGTGTGCACTACAACATCTGCCCTTGATTTTTTTCATATTTTGTTGATAGTATTTCTGGGTTGGATTTCTGTATTTTTTTTCCCATATAGCGTTTTTCAGTCTTAAATATGCAAATTCATGTCTTCCACAAAGTTTTCATTTTCATTCCCTTTTTTTTCCCCTAAAAATGCTTTTTTGGAAGTGCATTATTTTTTCTTCCTGAACTCATTATATGTATGTTGGTACTCTTCATAGTATCCTGAATGTCTCTGGGATCTGTTTTCTCTTTCATCCTCTGTCTTGTCTCCAGGTCAGATAATCTCAGTTGACTTCTCCTCATGCTCACTGAATCTGTATGCTGCCCATGCAGATCTGCTGTTGAGCTTAGCCTAGTGACAATCCCACTTCAGTTACTGTGTGTTTGCAGTCTAGTAGTAATTCTGTTTGGGACCTTTTAAAGGTTTCCATCTTTTTGCTGGTATTCTGTTTTGGAGAGAAAGTATTCCCATATTTTTCTTTTTGTATATGCTCTTTGACCATATTAAGAGTTAAAGCTTTTGTCTAATGGGTCCAATGTTTAGACTTTATTCGACAACTGCTATTAATTTTTTTTCTCTGTGTATCTGCCAATTTTCCTCTTTCTTTGCAAGATTTATCACTTTTTTTTTTACTGTATGTATAATTCTAAATATTTTAAATATATAACATGGTAATTGTATTTTCCTGCCTTCTCAGAGTTTGTGCTATTTGTCTAGTGACTATTCTAAACTAAGTTTATAAAATGTCCATTCTTGATTAAGTGTGGCTATTGGACTCTGCCTAGATTAGTTATCAGCTAATGACTTGAGAGAGATCCCTAAGCCATATGGAAGAGAAGAGGAGGAAAAGAAGACAGAGAAGTGAGCTGCAGACAATGAGAACATTTCAGTCTTGGCCTGTGTCTTAGTCATTGTTCTGTTTCTATGAAGAGACACTGTGTATGACCAAGGCAACTCTTATAAAAGGAAGCAGTAAGTTGGGGCTTGCTTACAGTCTCAGAGCGTTAGTCCATTATCATCATGGCAGGAAACTTGTGGAAGAGAATTATTACATTCTGATCTATAGACAATAGGCAGAGAAAGGGGTTGTATATGTATGGTGGGGAGATACCAACAAGACACTGGAGTTTTGAAACCCCAAAGCTCACCCCCCAGCAACAAACCTCTTTCAACAATGACACACCTACTTCAACTAGGCCACACCTAATCCTTCAGAAAAATTCAACTGGGGACTCAGCATGCAAATATATGAGTCTCTAGGGGCCATTCTTATTTAAACCACCACACCCAGTTAACTTTTGGAGCATGCTTTCAGTGCTGAGCTGAGTACTAACAACTCTTTCTTAGCCTGTGCTCACTGCTTACACAGAGCTTGAAGGTGGACCAGTTGTGAGAACTTTAGTGTCTTTTCTGGTCTTTCTGAGCATGTGCTCGTCTTCTGAGCACATGCACAATCTTCTGGTTTCCAAGGAATATGGGGGAACACTTCAAAGACACTTTTCCCAAAGTCTCTCTTACCAAATGTTACCCCTCAACTGGTTTAGTTATCCTTTAAAGGACTTTATTTATTTTTTTCTTCCTTTCCTTCTTTCCTTTTTTTTTTTTCCTCTTACATTACATCTCAACTGCAGCTTCCCCTTTCATGTACCTCCCAGCACCACCCCCACCCACTTCTTTCTCCATTGTTTCCCTTCTAAAAAAGAGCGGACCTCCCAGGGATAGCAATCTAACATGGCATAACAATTTACCACAAACCCTCATGTGACCCAGTAGGAGGGAAGAGATTTCAAGAGCAGGCAAACAAGTCAGAGACACCAACCCCAACTTGTACTATTAGGAGTCCCACAAGAACACTAAACTATATAACATAGCATATATGCAGAGGACTTAACTCAGACCCATACAGAGTCCATGATTGTTGCTTCAGTCTGTGAGACCCTATGAGCCCTGTTTAGTTGATCCTATGGCCCTTATTTTCATGGTGTCTTAGACTTCTCTGTCTCCTGTAATCCTTGCTCTCCTCTGTGGTCATTCTCCTGGCTCTGCCTATGTTTGGCTGTAGGTCTCTGCATCTGCATATCCCATCAGTTGCTGGATGATGCCTAAAGCAGTTGCCTGTAGTGATTTGAATAGGAATGGTCCCAGTAGACTAATGTGTTTGAATGTTTAGCCAATAGGAAGTGGCACTATTCGGAGATGTAGCCTTGTTGGAATAGGTGAGGCCTTGTTGGAAGAGAAGTGTGTCACTGTGGAGGTGGACTTTGAGGTCTCATATGCTCAAGCTAGGCCTAGTGGGGCAGTCTCCTGCTGCCTGTGAATCAAGATGTAGAACTCTCAGGTCCTTCTCCAGCACCATGTCTGCCTGCACACTGCCATTTTTTTCCTGCATAATAATAATGGACTAAACCTCTGAGCTGAAAGCCACCCCCAATTAAATGTTTTCCTGTTTAAGACTTACTGTGGTCATTGTGTCTCTTCACAGCAATAGAACCCTAACTAAGACAGTACCTCTCTGCTGACAGTTGAGCCAGGCACCATCTGTGAGTATAGCAGATATCATTAGGAATCATTTCATTGACTTTTTTTTTTCCAGTTGGGTTTGGATTTATCTTGGCTCTCTGGCAGTGTGTGTTTCTTGTGTGTGTGTGCACACAAGCATTTAGCCATATACATTGCAGCACCCTTGTGGGTGCTGCAGGGGAAATTTTAAGGAAGTTAGTTCTCTCCTTCTATCATGTGGATTCCATGTGGATCAACTTAGGTTGATCAGATTTGGTGGTATGAGCCTTTAACCACAGAATACTTCACTGGCCACCTTTAAATGTTCTTGACAAATGTCTGTATACCTTCAGAGTTCTAAGCTTGTTTTAAAAAAAAAAAAAAAAAAAAAAAAAAGGAAGTCTTTAAAATATCAGAGTAGACAGACAAGTCAGAACAACGATAATTCTTTGAAAACAAGGTCAACTGTGCTTTCTCTTGTACTGGGAACTCATACCATGAATGGAGATTGGTGCCTTCAGAACCCGTACTGAGAATCAGCTTCATGCTGTCTTCAGTGCTTGCCTAATTGCCATAAACTTTGATTGGTTTCCAGAGTTCAGATAAAGTTGATTCCGATAGTTTTGCCAGGTTATTCACTGTGGCAGAATAACCCTTGGAGTTCTCTCCTACGTTTTCACTGAGGTTTGATCACAGTATTCCATTTTGACGAGCATATTTTACATTAAAAAGTGTTAAGAGTGACAATATGTCTCTTCATTCCAGAGGTTATCCAAGTGTTAAGATAATTTTATTTGCCTGCTAGTGAACTAGATCACATTTAGAAGGAATAGAGTAATGACAAATTAATGTAGCACATCTCTTGATATCAACCAATGGTCAACTCATTAATCACCCTGTCAAATTTTTTTCTCAATAAGCCAGGTTTTAGATGATCTGTTCTACTGATTTTGATAGAGGAATGTTGTGAATTCCGTCTATAGTAGAAGTATGATATAGTATGTTAGAGAAGCCAGCACACATCAGACACTTAACCTTTAAAACTTACGGTGTAGCTTGATGCTGGCTTGGCATGTACCTGTATTCCGAGCTATTCAGGAGACCAAGGCAGGGTGATCACTTGAGCCCAGGAGTTTGAAGACAGCCTAGGGAACATAGTAGGTCTCACTATGTATGATGTCTCACCTCAAACACCAGCAACCATAGGGAGAAGAAGAAGCAGAAGTTCGTGGGATGTACCTTATGATTTTGTGGATATATGTTCCCAGTGTTTATCAAACTCATACGATGATAATGGTTATTTCTACTGCCTCCCCAAAGCTTCCTTCTTTTACAAATTTAAGCTTAAATTTTAAATAAAACAGGCAACATAGCTTTGACACTGAAGTAATTCTTTTGTGATGAATTCTGTGCTCATTTTTGTGTAAAAATATAACCTGAATATGTTACTTAGCTTTTCACTGCCTTGTTTGCAAAATGGGCTCAATAACTATACTTACACAGTAGGTTTTCATGTGGCAAAAATTAAGATTAATGCTTAAATGCCTTACACTGAATAAATGAACAAGTTACCTCAAGATACAACTTGCCCAGAGAATGTCTCTTTAGACAGGAAAAGCCATGTTGTGGGGTTTTTTGTTTGTTTGTTTTAAAATTTCCTCCCCTTCCTTTTTCCCTCTTGCTCCAGCCTTGCTCGATCCTGCCCAAAGTCCACTGTAACTGTCTTCAGACACCCATATAAAGGCATCATTATGGATGGTGTGAGCTGCCATTTGGTTGCTGGGATTTGAACTTGTGTCTTCCTAAAGAGCAGTTGGTGCTCTTAACCACTGAGCCATCTCACACAGCCCAGGAAAAGCCATGTTACTTATAGTAGACCTTATTGGTGAAATACCCCTGTTGGGCAGATTCTCTAGAGGAAAATATGTGTTTGTGTGTAGCATGAGAGGCCAGCTCCTTAGGAGAGGATGGTCTGGTTTTGTAGCCAAGTAAAAAACAAGAACACAAGGATGATGAAATGTACCCTCAAGTGTAATTATGTGAGAGACCAGCAGGATAGGTCAGCAAGGTTGGGAGACAAAATTAAAACAGTGGGGAAACAGAAGGTAATTACAATTCTTGGAGGGGTTGAAACAGAACTATCTGGCTGTACTTATATTTGGGATTCATTCTGTGGCCGAAAATTTGAGGAGAAAAGACCAGAAGCAAGGAAATGCCTTGGATGACCAGTAGTCATTTTTATTTTTAAGTTATATATGTTGTATGATATATGTGATTTTAAATTTCTAATTAGAGAGTGTTTATTCATTTGACACATGGCCCCTTTGCATGACAAAAGGATTCACCACACATTTCTATTAAATAGCCCTATCTACCTCTTTCCTTCAGTATTACCTGTCATCTGATGTGGGAAGTACAGCCTTCCTAAAGCAAATTTAAAATGAAATCATACAAACGTATTATCTACAAGTTTTACTGTTAGTTGTATAGCTCCTGGGCTCATGGTAAGTCAGAGAAGTATTCAGACCTAGGGTACCATACTAGCCTGAAGCAACAAGACACGCCCACCTCCATTCTGTGAAAATAATGGCTTATGAAGAAAAGCTTTGACAGGCTAATTGTGTGTGTGTGTGTGTGTGTGAGGGGGGGTTGTCTCTTTTTCTCCAAATCTTTTAACAACCATTTGGCCCCTGGTATATAGATTTTTGTGTTGGTTTGAGTTTTCAGTTGTTGGAGCCATTTAGTAAAATAGTTTTAGTACTTAATTAGACAAATGGCTATCAAACAAATTTAATAAGCTACTTAACTGACACTTGCCTCGAGACTCTGTTTTTAAATACAGTGGAAATGAAGTTTTGAACTTTGGTGTGTATTTATTCTAGCCACATAAATGATGTTTTCTTACTGTATTCACACAAACAACATTACTATTATGTTAATATCTACCTAATCTGAAGCACTGTCCACTGTGACCTTGTGTGTATTTTAAACTGTATTAGTAAAGCATGTATAACAGGAAAGGTTTTCGTTGGTGGTGGTTTTTATACAAACCAGACTAGGGAGACTGGGACGGTGGAAATGCCCTTTAAAGTACATAACTGTAATTATATCTGTTTTCAAATAAATGGAAATTTACATCCCTTCAAATCAACATTTTTGACATGTAAAATTGGGATTCCATAAGTTGTTGCTGGATGATAGCTTCAATATGAATAACAATAAAGAAACTATACATATAAGCTTGTGCTTCAGAAACTAGTTTTAAGATTCTCTAGTAAATAATAAAGTTCTTTGGCAGCATACAGATATATTAAATTTTAATTTGCCTTTTCTTATATCTTAATTACTGGAAAAGATTTATTGACTAATTTTAGGGAGGAAAGTGTTGGAAAAGTTTTGCTAAATACGGACCTCTTTGAATGACTGACTGTATGGTAATGAAAAGTTAAGAGGAGCGCCAAGTTACATTGAATAATTGTTCAGTCATGTGGGTCAGGCTGGCTGCATAGCCTGGTTGTTAAACTGATTGCTCAGATTACATTGCCTGGGGTCCTGCACTTGGTTGGCTGTCTTCTCAGATCTTAACAAGGTTCTGGGAATTTCTCTTTCTGACAAAGTTTGCTTTGTATTTTCCCCTCCCCCTCCCAAACCCAGGATGCTTCATCTGCAGACATCAGAAAAGCATATCGTAAGCTTTCACTAACCTTACATCCAGACAAGAATAAAGATGAAAATGCAGAAACTCAATTTAGACAAGTAAGTGAAATACAGTTTTATTTATAAATATATAATGATAGTTGTATTAACTAATATGCTTATGCTAGAAATAGTAACTTACATGTAGAATATTTCATTTGAACATGCAGTAGCTTAAATATATAACATTTAGATTTTTATTTGGTTTTTTTTTTTTAATGGAATACTGTTTTACCAACATTTTGTGTCGTTTAGAGTTTCTTAGTTGTTGGAGGGTCATGGCTCTCATAATTTTCTTGTTAAATTATGTTCTTATTCTTAAAATTTTTTTAAGGTAAGCTATTACTTTTACACCTTGCACAAAATTCAGTTGATACCAAGTAGTCTTTAAACATCTAATGTGTTTCTAAAACCATAAAATGTTGCTTATAATTGGATTTTTACTGTTTATTGCATAGCTGGGACATGGGGTTTTCTGCATATGCTTTATAGAGCTTTCATCCTCCTATGTGATTTCTCAGTATTTTCATTTTAAAGTAATGCTTTTATTTTAGTTGGTGGCCATTTATGAAGTTTTAAAGGATGATGAAAGAAGGCAGAGGTGAGTGTGCATTTGTGTTTTTTAATTTGGATGGGCAAGTTTCATGTTACAGCCTTTAAAAGGAAAGAATTAAGTCCTGTTTAAGTTAGGTTTTGTTTGTTTATTTGTTCCAAGAAATGTATAGAACTCATAGAATGCAGTAGAACTCATTTCTTTTGAACATATTCCCTAGAGTGATTTAGTACTTACAGATTAGGATCATGAATCATAAATTTAGCAAGTTTTGCTTCATTAGAAAAGATTTTTACCATGGGTGTTTATGCCCTGAGAAACAACCAGCTCTTGATTCAACCAAATACCCACTCTTAATAGTATATGATAAATAGCCCCTATGTATTTGCTGGACCCATTACTCCTAGACCCTCTTCTTAAGTGTTTGAGGTTATCATTTTAGTAATCCCTTATGTGTACTATCCTGATGTTTTTTCACCTCCAGATAACCCAGGTGATAAACTGTGAGACGTGCATGAATGTAGACGATAGAAGTAAAAGAAAATCACTCCTCTTTTCTCGTTTGTTTAGACTTCTTTCCTATGTCTACTGTAGTGATTGTGTCTGGTAACCTTAGACAAGAGGTACTTTCTCACTCAGACATGTCTCTTCCCTTTTCAGAAGAACAATAATATATGTGTTCACAACGTGGTTTACAGTGCCAGTGACTTACAGAGGCCTTTTCTGTGTTGTAGAATGTATGGAATGTCAATCCAGTTGCAAGGTCTTTGGAGATTTTAAAATCATACCCATAGAAAGAAACATATTTTAAATTATTCTTTGAGACACATATAATTGAAACAAAAGTTTCACATATACACTCAAAAATCATTGCAGGTAAAATAAACTTTTTGTTTGTTTGCATGTTTGTTTCATTCTGAACTTGTTAGTCTTACAAACAGTAACAATGCTGGTTGGAGTCCAACAGGTTGATTTCATGAGACAGTACTGGACAACATTGGAAATTTGACTGTGTTGTCTTAAACAGTTGCACATTTGAGATTTAAGCTAAAGCAGGCCCAAGTATCTGGTTTGTTTGTGGATAGCACAGCAGTCTTATAGACAAACCCCAGAATTACACGGTGAGACATTCTGAATTTTTCTTCTAAATATATGGTCTGGAATAATTCTATGTCCTAAAATATTAGCTGCCTTTCCTGGTTCTCATAGAAACTGTTTAATTTGAATATTCCAGTTAGTCAGGTTGTAATACAGGATTCAAAGACTGTCTTTAGTCAGTTTATACCAAGAACTGACTGGCTTTGGTCCGGGCATTTCCTCTGGAAGTTTGGGTTATCCTGTTGAAAGAAGTTTTCATTACTCTGTACATTTATTCTAGTAGATTTCCTTTAGTGAGCAGCTAATTTTGTCTCATACATCAAGAATGTGTTGTAAAGATAGCTTTCTTTATTCTTCCAACATTTTTGCCATCAAATTTTATCTTTTTGCTCGTTGTCTTAGAAGTCAGTAAATTTTGTAATAACTTCTTCTATTAGAAGAATAATTTTTGTCTTGTCATAGCAAATCACTTCTTACCTAATCATTGTCTCTGTGTTAATATAGACTCATCTGACATAATCTCTTTAGGAATAGTTCCCTCTGCATTTACGTTAGTGTTAGGAAAAAAAAAAAAGACCTGACAGTTAACACAAACATCTGTAGTATTTATACCCCTTGAGGCACAAGTAACTCTTTTGTAACTGGTTTTCCTTGAGGCAAAAGATTTAACTAATCAAGTTGAGAATAACTTCTCTAAAGCTTGTGCCTGAGGCCAGATGACCTGTGAATATTTAGACACAGGAGAACTACATGTCTGCAGATATTTTCAGTAAGATTCTTAGTTCTTAAAAAGGAAAGAGTAGTCAGCTACATCTTCTAACACCATCTCATACTGCTCTCACTAAATAAATTTTGCTGGCACAATTCATTATCATAAATATTCCTTGAGCAAGTGCTTTAAGATTATAACCTAGGCATGTAGTTTGGAACATTATCATAGAAGCGTTTCCTGTTTTTTTTCTCCAGAGATGTAATTATATTTTATTGAAATTAGATAAATTGTTTATCTTTTTGTGAGAAAGGGAATAGCAATGCAATAAATAAGTTAACAAATGGATTAACTTTTTTCTTCAGAAAGTAATGTTTTATTTTGTTTTGTAATGATATAAATTAGGTATAAATTACATATTATGAAAACCACCTGCTGTAAGTCTATAATCCAGTGACGTGTATTAACTGTACTGACCTTAGCATGCTCTCCCCACAACCCAGTCTTTAAACATTTTCATCCTCAGAAAAATATATTCTAAGCACATTTATAGGCAATTCCTGCTCTGAGTTCCAGCCCTAGGTAATCAGAGATCTGTTCAGTGTGTTTATCAATTTGTCTGTTCTGTTCATTTCATAGTGACAGAATCACGCAGTGTCTAGTCCTTTGCATCTGGTTCCTTTCATTTAGCATTACATTTTTTAAAAGTTTATTCATACTATACTATATCATAATGCTTTATTGATATTACTGAATACTATTCCATTGAAAGGATATTTTTGTTTATCCATTCACCATTTGATGGGACTCTGCCTTTAAACACTTTGTGTAGAAGATGCTATGAGCATTAGCATAAAAGTCTCTGTGTAGACATAAGTTTCATTTCTTAGATAGAACAAATTCCTAGAAGAATATTTGGAAACCTTAACTTCCCCATTCCTCAAAGGCATAGATTATAACTTGAAAATAATAGATTTTCTGTGAATATAAAGAATTCTAGCACAGAATTCTTACCTAAATTCCGTAGCATTTGCACTCATTTGAAGGACTAGCAGCCTATGATGCAAAGCGAATTTCTACACAAGGTCCCAAAGTTTTTACATAAATTTTTGAAAACTACTTACTACCTGTGTATTAGATTATACCTAGATAATATTAGCCTGTGTAGCTGTATTTTTAAACTATTATAAATTTTAACTAGTATTTTTCCTCTTTTTCTCATTTTGGGGGGGGGTGTCCTTTTTTGAGGCAGAGGGAGTTTTGAGATAGGGTCTTTTTATGTAGCTCAGGCTGGCCTTAAACTCTCTGCCTAAAGGTGTATGCCCACACACCTGGCAAACTAGTATTTTTATCAATCCAATTCGGCAACTTAAAATTTCCTTTGTGTGTTACAGTACTACATTTTTAAGCCTTAAACATTTTTTAGTTTATCAAAGAAAATCATGTCACATACAAATACTATTTAAGATTTGGCATTAACTTTAATTTATTAAAACTTTTAGAAATTACAAATTTACTTTAAATTTAATTACAGATCTGTTCAAATCTGAGAATAAGAATAGGACTTTCTTTAAATGAACCTGTCAGACACATATACATAATGTAAAATGCTATATATTATGGTAAATTTGCCCCCCCACGCACAAAGATCAACTAATTAAGTGTTATTTTTTTTGTTTATATAATCTCTGTACTACTGATTTTTACTGGAAGGTTTAAAATCCTACCTGAATAGAAATTATGTTATTTTTAAGCTAAAATTTTAAATTCTGTAGAATAGAAAAATTTTAACAAATTCTGTAGGATAGTAATTTTAACAAATGCTAGAATGATTTATTCATGTTTTACTACTCAGATTTTCATTTTGACTTTGTTTTTATTTAATTGTTTGTATTGCTAATTGCTAGTTTAAATTAATGTAAATGTTTTCTGCCGGTAGTTTAAGATTATTTTAAATTTGTTCTCCAATATTTCTAGCAAGCAGGTGTGTGATGAATTTCAATTCTAGTGTGGAACTCACTAATGACTGAGCAACTGTTATTTTATGTTTATCATGTATATTTAAGAAAACAAAATGAAGCAAATGTGCATTAGGCCATATGTCAGATTTGTGGAATTAGTGCTTTAAATTCCAAGAAAATGCCTTTATAATTCCATGTCAGTTTTTATTTGTGTATGTTAGTGATTTTTTTATGATAGAAATTTTGCTTCTGACTAACTTGTGTCATTTATACATTCATACATTCTTAATCGGGCTTTAATACAGGCTTAAAAATAGTTTGTATCCATCTCAGCTACAGAGCATTTAAGCATATGTATTTAAATATAGAAACACATAGTAAAGTGATGTAAATTTTGTGTTGTCAACACATTTTTTGTTGTTGCTAAATAACTGTGAGTATCTGTGTATATTTTAAGAAGTATATTTGTTTTTTCAGTGTCCCATCAGGAAGGTAGTAATTTATCTTTTAACAACATACATTTTAAAGACTAAACTATAATAGAAGCTATCTTCCCTTCAAATGGCCAGTTGTGTGAGCCATAATGTTCATTGTGATAAAATCAATAGAGCATTGACTGTATGCTTAATCCCTGGACACTGTTCTTCAGAGTGGCAAGTGCAGTCAAGTAAATATATGCGTTTCACGTGTCCCATTCGTTTGTATTTGGTTGTATACTAAATACAGTTCATATGTTGATAGAAAAATAGCAGCATTTCCCAGTGGTAGTGATGAAATATTTGATAGAAGAGTCTTAGTTATAAGTGTAATTGTATTTTCGTCCAATACAGTTTAGATCCAATACAGGTTTAGTGTTTCTATAAATGCTAATAAGGAATCAATTCCACATCTTCAAATAATTTCAAATAATCTTCAAATTTTTATTGATAAACATACCTCTTAGAAGTTATTTCAGTGGAGATATTTCTGAAAATAATTTTTTCATTCACTTTTATTTTTCCTCATGAAATCTGATGTAGAATAGGATTTAGAATAAATGTGGGACCTAATGGACCTCACTTGAGTGCTGGGATCTTATGATATAATAACTGAAACCTTTTTACCTGGGTCTAAATTAGCCAGTTTGTAAAAGATAGATTTAAACTTATTTCTGAAGACAGAAATAAGTTTTCCATGAAGTTACAATGTTATATCTTGAAGTTAATGTTTAAGGAATTCTCTGGAAAAAAAACATACTTAACATACAATTTTGCCTGGCCCTGCCACCACGAAACCATATTATAAGTCTACTTTTGTAAATAACCTTTTACTACTTGGATACTCAGATATAGTAGTATTAATAATTAAAGTTGATTTTAAAAGTCAGGTTTTTAAAAATTGGCTAATAAATTATATTTTACATTAATAACCAGTGTGGTTTTTTTTTTTACCGAAAAAAGAAATTTTCTATAATAAACCCTGTGCTTTATATTTTTAGCATATCTCCAAGGTATCAATTTAATAACTATCAAAGTAGCTACTGCAGTTGTTGCATTTAAATTGATTTACATGTCAAGACTGGCAGTTTAGCAGCTGCGCTATTATTCCTACATCGGTCAATTTACTTGAGAAAAACCTACTACTGAGTTCTCCTGACCTGCCTGACAATATAGGTCCTATTTCTAGTCCTGTAATTAGGCCTGCGACTAACTCAGAATATTTTTAATTAAAATATTTTGGTCAATGTGTTGCACCAAATTAGGCCTGTCGGTGGAGGTTTAATTCTGGAAGTAGCGTGATTAGAATATTTAATGAGTTGTGTTCAATTAAGATTAACAGGTTGTGTGTATTGAGCATACAGTGCATGTGACCATTTTGAGTCTCACAATTATAAATGTTACTTCTTATTTTTAACCTTAAAAATATTTCTTTAATAACTGACAGATAAATTTAAATTCAGTTGAATTTTTATTTTAAAACAGCTCTTTTAGCTTGATAGTACCAAGAATGATAATATAAATCTATTATAAGGAAAACTGTTATGTATTGATGTTCTTCTCTTCCAGCAAAAGCCACAAATGAGGAAATTGCTATTTAAGTGTTTACAAATGGAAGCAGTTTTATTGTGAACTCTGACATGCATTTGTTGTTTTCATGTCCTTCTCTAATCTGAGAGCTTTTTGTTCTTAAAGGAACATGAGCTCTGCAAAATCTTAAGGCACTCATTTTATTTATGTCATTAAGAAGCTTTAGTAGGGATTGAAGAGATGGCTCAACAGTTAAGAACACTGGATACTCTTCTAGAGGACCTGGGTTCAATTCCCAGCACCCACATGGCAGTTCACAACTGTCTGTAACTCCAATTCTGGGCGATCTGACATCCTCACACAGACAGACATACATACAGTCAAATCACCAATGTATATAAAATAAAAATAGATTATTTAAAGAAAAAGAATCTTTAATAAAATAATGTGAATAGATATTTCAATATTCAACTACCATTATCAAGAGGATAAATACAAGTGTGGGTCAGAAAAATATATCCTGAGTTTGATTCAATTAATGTATAATTCATTCAAATAATATGTAATTCAAATTGCTCTGGTTTTATTTATTTTTTTCTCCATTAGAGCCTACCTTTTGTTGCTGATTCTATGCTAGAGAATTTTCTACAGACAGTATAGACAGGTATATCATGTGAATTAAGGAGCCATATGACTGGGTACTGTGAACCATGAGCTCTAGGGTGCAGTGTATTACTACTTCAGGACTTCCTGAAGGCTTCATTACTGAAGCTACATAATTATGTTTTGATTTACTAGGAATTGTGATGCTGATAAACTACACTCGTTATGTCTATGAGAGAAATTTTATTCTTTTTCATTTTAAGTATAGATGCAAATGAAGATTAGTTTTGCTTTGCTTTTGCATTATCTTAACTCTCCATGAAAAACTGTTATATTTGCTACCACAGGTATGATGATATTCTGATCAATGGCCTTCCAGATTGGCGCCAGCCTGTATTCTACTACAGGCGAGTGAGAAAAATGAGCAATGCTGAGCTGGCGTTGCTCTTGTTCATTATTCTCACAGTGGGTCACTACGCCGTGGTTTGGTCCATCTACCTGGAAAAGCAGCTGGTAAGTATTGGAGATACATCAAATGGTCTAGCCTCCTTTATTTTATACAGAATTCCAGACATTTATTTCTCATACAATGGGAATTTCTGTTTTCCTACATATTCTCTGTATTCTAATAGTTGTACTGTCACTAGTTACTGTTTGATTTATTTTTATGGCAAGGAAAACACATAAAAATATTTCCTTTAAAAAATACTGCATTTGAATTTGTAATAAAACTTTGTAAAATTTATCCTACTAAGTAAAATTTTTTTATGTAATTACTTGAGAAATTTTTGTCACAGGCTTTTTATATAATGTGTTTACTTTAAAAGCAAAATGAAATTTAAAATGAAGATATAACTTCAGGGATCATTTTGTTACAGGATTTGTTACACTTGCTCAGTCTAATATGCTAAGGGTTTTTATTTATATGCTATAAATAATTAAATATTTACAAACATTCATGAATTATCATTTACTTACTTTTTTTTTTAAAGATTTATTTATTTTATGTATATGAATACACTGTAGCTGTCTTCAGACACACCAGAAGAGGGCATCAGATACTATTACAGATGGTTGTGAGCCACCAAGTGGTTGCTGGGAATTGAACTCAGGACCTCTGGAAGAGCAGTCAATGCTCAAACCACTGAGCCATCTCTCCAGCCCTTACTCACTCTTTTTAAAGTAGCACCATTAAAGGTGCATGAATAATAAAAAGTAAGCTGAGTGCTTTCTTTTCTTAGAAAACATTGGTTGCTATGGAGATTCTCATGACTGACAGTGCTGAATCTCACATGTCTGAGGCCAGATACCATGGCAACACTTATTATGAAAGATTGATGATTTTACTTGATCATGTTTGACCCTACATACATTTGCATAAATGGTCTTCCAGTGTTTTCTCTTTGTGAAAGACTCTTTATAGCATGTGAGCTGTACATGTTAAAGACAGTCATTGTCATTCTTTTCATGGTAAGGATGAACTGCTTGGTAGAAAAAAGAGAGAAAAGAAGAAGAAGACAGGAAGCAAGAGTGTGGACGCAGCAAAACTTGGTGCTTCTGAGAAGAACGAAAGGTAGGGGTGCACAAATAGTATCTCTATTCCATGTGTGCCCTCTTCAGATACACTGGCACATCTGTCCTAGGCTCATAGACACAGATGTGCCACAATTTCCAGATAAAGTGTTCTTATCTATCTGAATATTAACCTCTCAGAGTCTTGTAGTTCAGAGTTTTTGTACTAAACTTTAGAGACAAAATGCTAGTAGAAATAATGTATCTCTATTCAGAATTGGTGGTAAGCAGAGAGGAAGTGAATGGCACGCAGAGTCGTTGTGCCTATCCTATGCTGAACGTCAGAAGTGAGCAGTGCTTCAGATGTCATTTGTTTTATGCCACCTTGGTTGTTACCTGTCGGCACTTGGGAACACTGATGGTGGCTACTCTTTTATAGCTGAATCAATCATAAGGTTTAAGAATTCATTTTGGAGAAGTGATGAAAACCCAGATTAAAAGGGAAGGGACTTTGGCTTTTTAAAAGATATTTCTTAATTGAGAATTTTACATATGCATGTAATGTATTTTGAGCAGATTCACTTCAAGCTCCTCCCCTCCAATTAGTTCTTTTTAATCTTTATAACTTGATTAGAAACTTCTTTCCCCACAATTTTATAGATTTGATTCTTACACTTTTTATCTGTATCATGTTTTCATCTCCTGCCTTTCATAGTACACCAAATTATGGTAGATTTATGATTGTCATAAATATATTATTGAAAACTTTTCTTCATTTTTAAATTAGATTGACATTTATAAAACATGTCTTAATTGGTTAAAATATTTTGTTCCTCAACTTTGTCTATTTTTTTGATTTGTTAATTGAGTTTCTCCCCACTTTTAGATTGCTTATAAAACCACAGTGGCATGATTTGCTTCCATGCAAACTGGGAATTTGGTTTTGCCTTACACTAAAAGCATTGCCTCATCTCATCCAGGTAAAATGTCCTTCTTTCATAGAACATTAGATGTTTTCATTTTTAATTATTTATCAAAAACTTTTATTATCATGTCTGCTGTTTGAATATGCTTCATAATATTAGTCAAATAAGTTAACCTTGACTTAAAATTGCTCTAAGATTATTTAGCACCTATTCCTATAATTATCTCTTGTTTATTGAAGTCCAAGACCCTGGAAATAGGAAACTTTATAAAAGCAATAAGAGTTTAGTCTGCTATTACCCTTATAGGCATAATTAGTAAAAAAAAGGAACAAGGTTTAATTAACATGTTCATCATTTCAATAGCACTTAAATACATTTTAAAAAGTTGACATGAACATTCACACAAAAATATATATTACTTTATATTTTATTTGCAACTTCAAGGACTTTTTTTTCCTACATAGTAATCAGAATTTTTGTTTCAGGTTAGCCCTGATTAAACAATAAAATAGTAGAATGTATGTGGAGGCTTTACTTTTTTCTTTGTCTTTAGCACACCAGTCATATTTTATGAAATTTTTCATTTGCTAATTTTAGTTACTATACCCAGCTTGCAATTTGGGAAAGTGTTCAAATGTTTTATACTGTGTCAGTAACTGTTAATAAGAAAGGGGAAAACTATATTCACCAAACTGTATATTATAAGAACATGTGACAGGAAAGTGTTTCAGGACAAATTTTTTCATTAAAATTCTTTTTCAACTTTAGAACCTTTGCAGGAGTCAGTCTAGAGTATAGAGAAGTTTGATTATGAATACGACATGGCACATCCATCTTAATGACCTCATCTGTAATGTTAATCTGTGATACTTGAAAAAATTGTACTTGGTTGAATTATTAACATTTCTAATTAGCAGTTAGCATAATTTGCCAAACTAGAAGTAAAATATGATGATTTAAATTTACAATTTACTTTAACGTTCATGCTTCTGGTTTCTATATGTAACACATTAACACTTCTTTTGCTTTATTATAAGGTTTTACAAACAAACAGCCTTTCGGTCTCCCTAGAAACTCTGCATTACTTAACTTTTGATCAGTTTGAGTTTTAAAGTTTTAATGTTGAGTGTGGTTTCATTTACCTTTCAGCTTTTACATCCAGACCTATAAAAGCTCAAGTTTGGCATTTTGCTCTAATCATTTCTTACTGATAAGCAATCTAAGAAAGAAATGAGGTGATTTTCCTTTTTTCTCCTAATTCTTGATATTTTAAAATTTTTAAGGAACTTACAATTAGTTTTTCTGGCCATCACTAACAATATAATTATTGTAGTAGTGAAAGAGCTTCATACTAAAAACATGAGGGTCTTGGCGATGACTTATCTGATAGAAACTGCAAAGGCTTGTTTCTGTCATGGATTCATGTAAAGGTGAAGGAGAGAACCAGCTCCATGTAGCTGTGCTGTGACCGTCCACACATGCACCATGGCACAAGCATGTGCATGCACACATGTTCAGTTTTTTTGAAAAGAAGAAAACATTGGCTCATGAAAGGTATCAGTAAAGTGCTGAGTAGTTGCTTTTAGAATTATATCATGGTCTGTCTTCTTGTTTTCCATCTGTTGTGACTTTTTTATTTGTTCATCATCCATAAAACTTAATACTGCTGATTATATATGCTTACTGACATCACTGGGATAGCTCTCGAAATGTCCTTAAATAAGGTATACATACACACACACATATAATCTCAATTTTTAGGCATGTTCTTTATACTTATTCAGTACTCAGTAATACCGATTCGTTATTTAGCATTTACATAGCAGTCATTGTCGTCTTTTCTTATATAATCATTCTTTCTTTGGTGGTGGGTTATATCATCTTGATTTCTTTAAAGAGAAGCCATAACCTGGGCCCTTATGAGTGAATGTAAGTGTACAGTTCTTACAGACTTTTATGATTCCCCTCTAGTTTTTCATGTCTAGGTGCAGTCTCTCTCATATTGAACATTCCAAACCATTAAACTTGTTCTTATAGAAACAGTGCTGATAGCCTACTCATATTTCATCTTTCTTACACAATATCTTGGATCATATACTGTAATGACTCACAATGATCTAAGATTGTACAGAGTCCCTTATGAGTAAGTTAGTTAAGTAGTTATCATTGGAGAGAACTTTTCTTCTGGTGTGAAACATGTGAATTTCCTGAAATGTTAAATACAATTGAGCTGCAAAGTCTATGAACATGGGAGATTTAGAGGCTTCCAGCAAACAAACTTCTCAGAAGTAGAATTTGTACCACATGTTGTCATAGTAACTCTTCTCCATAACTTCCTTCCCAGTCATCTTCTAGATACTAATTCCTTTAGTATACTTCATATATATGTAAAAATTTCCAGCAGAATTTGGAACAGTGACATTTTGCTCAGTTTTTGTTCTTGGGTTCTCTTATTATTGTTTAGCATCAGAGATTCCTAATGAGAGTTCTTATTGCCTGCTTAGTTAGTCTAAATTCTTTCCTGTCTCTCACCCCCCAAAAATCCAGATGAGAATAGTTACATAAAATTTGATGGGTTAATTTTCTTTTGCTCATTTCCTGAAAATTAAGTCATCCAATTCAACCAAACTATGTTAAACACATATAAAAACAAGGCATACCAGGGTACTGGAAATGCACATGTCTTCTAGGATTTACCAGTTATAGCACATGAGTATTGGTACCAAATCAATAGGTTATTTAAACTTCAAGTATGTAGTATCCAGTGGCGTCTGCAGCTGTTCAAAGGTGTAAGTTGTATATATTTAGTATGATAAGGAAAGCTCAACAGGGACTACCTGACCAGAGTCATGGAAGATGAATGAACCTTAACATGGAAGTGGCCACTCTGTACTCAGTTATACAAAGACAGTCTCATAGAGAGAGAGCATTTCCTACAAAACCATATTGTGTTAAGGCTGAGGAAAAGCTTCAACCAATTTTTTAAAAAGTGGATATCATATAATTCTCAAAGACTATATTCCAGATCTCTAGATTTATGTATATGTATTTAGCAAGTTATTTCTAACAGATAAATATTACATGGCAAATTTGAAAAGAACATTTATACAGGATAAAGTTAATTGACAAAGAGGAGCTGTAATTCACAACACTGAGCAAACAGGAGAACATGACATAGTGAATTTAGCTAAGTAAAAATCCCAGTAAAATGATCAGCAAAGGACAGGAATAGGAATTAAAAGGAACTTGGATTATATCAAAAGAGCATTTTTATGCTTTTGATCCTATAGTTTAACTGTAACGTTAAACAATATAGCACAGATCAACTTCCACACCTTGCCAGTCTGCTTCGTGTTCTCATGACAGTTTTGAACAGAGTACACGCTCTTTAATAGTCTGACTAACTGGGTTTTTATGCTCATTGTAGTCAGCATATAAATTCCAAAAAATATCTTAAGGTTTACACACACATACATACAGGCACACATACATGCTTACACATGCATACTCATGCACTTGTTCATGTATGTTTCTGTGGCTTGAAACCAGGTCCTCAAATGCTAACAGAACACACATTTTACCACTGAGCTATGCCCCTGGCCCTGGGATGTTTTTTAACTAATCATGATCTGTATTCAAGAAAATAACACCAAAACAAACAAACAAAACAAACAGCTGGGCAGTGGTGGCTCACGCCTTTAATCCAGCACTTGGGAGGCAGAGGCAGGTGGATTTCTGAGTTTGAGACCAGCCTGGTGTACAGAGTGAGTTCCAGGATAGTCAGGGCTACACAGAGAAACCCTGTCTCGAAAAACAAAACCAAAACCAACCAAACAAAAGAAAATAGCAGAAGTTGGTAATATATAATCAGTACCATGTCTATTTGCAACTTTAACTTTATAACCTAGTTTATCTTAACTGCTATGTGTGTTAGAGTTGGATATATTTAAATCTACAATAATTTAACTGTTAGGACTCTCTATTTTAGAAAGTGGTTATGGATTTACATGTTACAGCCATATTCTCCACATTTTTCTGAAGAGAGACCTTAAGTACCCACAATTTACTTGTTACTTTGGTTTTCTGGGAAATCATTTTAGTAGCTCACTACCTGATATGTAACATTTCTTAGTAATATACAAAATTTATTTAGATGTGTATATCCTAAAGTTTAAATTTTTCATATTAAAGTCTAGTCCCATCTAATGTAAACATGATTAAATGTTCGATTGTCATAAGAAGGCTCCAGTGTGCACATCCTTCTCCCCCATGAGGATTTATGGGCTGCACATAAGCAGTAGCTGAGTAGAGATGAAACTCTTCACTGTGTTTATTATTCTGGCTTCTTTTAAAATTGCCCCAAAACACGGACTACTTTGGTGCTTTACAGCATTATCTGTCTGTGGAAGCATCCTCCTTTTTCAGGAGCTCTTCCCTGGAGCTTCTTCTCCATAACTGTGGCCTTTTAGAGCCAAGGTCCTTCCTTACTTCCTAGTCTCTCTGCTGCCTGCTGAGACTGTCAGAATACCTGCAAACAAAACACTTAGAGAGGACTAGGGAGGGCAGGAAATCTCTTAGAGTTTGTTGAAAACTGAGAGCCCTGTCCTTCTAGTCAGAATTACAGAATTTTCAAGGGTTGTGGCTGCTTATTTCATAACTATAAAATATATTTTTAAATTTACAGGTAAGGAAGATGGGGGAAGGAATGTGGGAGGTGGTGACCGGGAAAGGGCCGGTAAGTGGGATGTAAAGTGAACAAGTAAAACACGGTTTTTTTCCCCATGAGACTCGCTGAGAGTCAAACGGGGAGTGGGATTCGAACTCGGAAAGCTGGGCACGTTCGCCCTCTTGTGGCAGGCGCCAAAGCCGTGCGCCACCGCACGCTCGTAAAACATTTTTAAAAACAATTTTTTTTTTTTAAGGGAAAAAAATTGCAGGTAAGCGTTCTTAATATTGGGCTTACGTAAGCAAATAAAAGTTAGTCTGAAGTTTCTAAGACTGAAGCTCCATTGCTAGATAAAGATGGAAGTAAACTGGAAAAATCTCACAGCAAAAGCCAAAACTTCCTTATTTCTACTTGCTCGATGGGGGGCGGGGAGGTGGGAGGGCCAGAGGGCAGCATGTTAAGGCGCAGGTCCTTGGAGGTACAAAGAAAGACTACAAAGCAGAATTTTGTAGTTCTGCTACCAGCTGTAGAAAACATAAATAGCCACAAAAATGTTAAAAAAAAATATGTAGTCTCACGGATGCTGTATTCTGTAGTGTAGTCTCACGGATGCTGTATTCTGTAGTGTAGTCTCACGGATGCTGTATTCTGTAGTGTAGTCTCACGGATGCTGTATTCTGTAGTGTAGTCTCACGGATGCTGTATTCTGTAGTGTAGTCTCACGGATGCTGTATTCTGTAGTGTAGTCTCACGGATGCTGTATTCTGTAGTGTAGTCTCACGGATGCTGTATTCTGTAGTGTAGTCTCACGGATGCTGTATTCTGTAGTGTAGTCTCACGGATGCTGTATTCTGTAGTGTAGTCTCACGGATGCTGTATTCTGTAGTGTAGTCTCACGGATGCTGTATTCTGTAGTGTAGTCTCACGGATGCTGTATTCTGTAGTGTAGTCTCACGGATGCTGTATTCTGTAGTGTAGTCTCACGGATGCTGTATTCTGTAGTGTAGTCTCACGGATGCTGTATTCTATAGTGTAGTCTCACGGATGCTGTATTCTGTAGTGTAGTCTCACGGATGCTGTATTCTGTAGTGTAGTCTCACGGATGCTGTATTCTATAGTGTAGTCTCACGGATGCTGTATTCTATAGTGTAGTCTCACGGATGCTGTATTCTATAGTTGAAAATACTGATGACTCAGACTGATGAAATAATTTACCCAGAGGCTACAACTAGTTCACATTGTAAATGAAAGCTGATACAGAACCAAATAAATACTAGCATATAAGAAATACAATTCCAGTTTTCTAGTAAGTATGCTATTTGTTGTGAATTTCTCTGAGTGTTCAGACTGCTTTTCGGTGTTCTAAAAGTTGAGGGTAATTCATATATTGGGTTAGGTTAAGCAGATGGCTCCTGTGTTCTCATCTGTTTCGTCCCAGACTCAAAAACAGCTTTTAGGCTTTTCATCCCTATCTGTAGGACTATCTCAGGCAAAGGAAGCTGTCATTTCTCGCTTTTTGAAGGAATTTTACCTCTTTTACACAAAGTGCATGATTATAAAGTTTTTCTGTATTCATTATTATAATCTTACATGTTATATCTAAGTCTAAGAGTGTCTCATTAAGTGAATAGAACAACAAAATGTACTAGAATCTATGAATGTTTTGGCAGGTTTTCAGAAATGTGCTTACAGTATTTTCCTATCAGAAGGTTATTTGTAAGCTTCCATCAAGAGATTGGTGCTGTCAGATAATCAGAATTATATGGAACATCCTTTATCTTTTCTGCAGCTAGCTGCCTTCAGGGCTCTTCCACGTGCCTTACCCCAAGATCTCCCTGCTCCTACCATACCACTTTAAATCAGTGCCTATCTTTTCTAAACATTATCAGATTGCCTTTTCCCCAACATAATATTTGTATTATTTGAGAATTTCAAATCATGTACCCCAATGACATTCACTTCCCAGTACTTCCCCAACTCTTGGGACCTCCCCACAACTCCCAGTGGCCAGCCCCTTAAAGAAAGCTAAAGCCTTCCCTACTTCTGTCAGAGGTCCTCAGTTGTGGAGATGTACACTTCAGCATCCTTATCACAATTTTAACAGTTCTCTTCAATGGTTTCCTGTCTAGGCTGGTTTTATTGTTGTTCTTGTTGTTGTTCTTTGTTTGGAGATTTAGTTGTGGATAGGGATTGCCACAGAAGTCTTCTATGTTACTCTTTTTCGACTGAGAATCTGCAGTCATAGGTAACACTGCAGCAGTAGCTTCCTTGCCCTTTACAGTCACCAGGAACTGATCGTGGTTGTCCCATGGTTTCTAGTGATATCATGGACCACAGGGACATCTATAGGGTCTCCTAAATTACCTTAATATGGTCTCTGGTAGCAGTATAGACCTCACAGAGGCCACAGACACCATCATAGCCCTTGGAAGCAGCACAGGACAAGGATATCAACATGGCCTCTGGAGCAGCACAGGTCATAGCCACCAATATGGTCCAATGTAGCAGCCTGGCCTGAAGACATCAATGTGACTTCAGGTGGCAGCACAGACCGTATACATCTGCATAGTCTTTGGTAGCATGGGCCATGAACATCAACAGAGACCCTTGGCTGCAGTAAGATTACAGATCCAGACATTAGCCTCAACAGCATCACAGCCCATGGACACTAATATAGGCTCCTGCAATAAATAGTACATACTACAGAAGTCCACGTGGCCTCCAGTGGTAGTCTAGACCACAGACATCCACAGGAATCTTGAGCTTCAACACAAGCTGAAACAGTGGACCATAGATAACAACATGGCCTCTAAGGGTAACATAGACTGTAAAGGTCTTTCGAGGATTCCAATCCAGAGAATGAATCATTCTTCATCTCAGACATGCTATCATTGCACAGGACCACTACAGTAGAGATGCGGGGCAGCATATATGGGAACAGAGTCTGCTTAAGCTCCAGGCTGCTGCACACCTACTCCACAAGGACATGTTTCATCCCCAGTCACCAACCACCCAGCCTTCTCTTGCACCTGTCACCACCATAGTATCTCTATTTAAGCCTCTCACGGTGGATTCACTGTTCTGTTCCTCCATCTTTCCCATCTCTCTATCACATGTATATTCATCAAAGTAGCATTGGAAACTGTAGTATGTCACATAATGTATTTTTTTGCCCAAACAGCTTTACATGCAAATATTTGTTGCAGTGGGTCTGTCGTAGGGTTTCATTGCTGTAAAGGAACAGCATTACCAAGGTAATTCTTATGAAAAACATTTAATTGATGTGGCTTACAGTTTAGAGTTTCAGTCTATTATCATAGTGAGAAGCATGGCAGCATCCAGGCAGACATAGTGCTGGAGGAGTTAAGAGTTCTACATCTTGATCCAAAGGCCACACCAGGAGACTTTTCTGCAGGCAGTTAGGAGGCTCTCCTTTGTGCTCAGTAGAGGCTGAGAATAAGACCTCAAAGCCCACTCACACAGTGACACACTTCCTCCAACAAGGCCACAGCTATTAATAGTGCCATTTCCCATGGGCCAAGCATATTCAAACCATAGGAGTGTGGTGGTCTGGTTCAAAGTTTCTGGGTTCTGAAGTACCATAAATCCTGAACTGCTGCAGAGACATGTCTCAGATATTTTGTTATTACCTGGAGTCAGGGTGAAGTTGCATCTAGGCAGGGCATCACATCTACTAACCTTCAATATCTGCCAACCCATTGCTCACAGCCGTTTAGCTTGTAGGCTGCAGGCCGGGCAAGCAGCAAAAGCTCCATGCTATGGGTTATGCTAGTGGACCTAGTACAAGCCCTAGTCAGTATTGACCTGTTTCTGCAGGAGCTGCAGGCCACCACACATCTTGTCATTGGTGGTCGCATCCCTAAGGCTCATCAGGCACGGCCTTTTTGCTTGCAGCCTGTTCGCCTAGATGAGTCAGCAAAGGGTATGGACTCATCCATCGTTCTCTGCCACGCCTGGCTCTTTAAAGTTTTCTTTCCAGTTTCATGAGTCCACTTTTTTTTAAAAGCATCTACTCAAAAAGACTTGTGTTTTTTCCATTTTAGGGTGTTCCAGAGCTACTGTGGGCTCTGCAGACTACAATTCTACTGTTACTTCATCTTTCAGAACCTCCATGGGTCTCAGACTCCACAGAGCTTTGCAGCAGGTGCCGCCATCTTTGTTTATTCCCCAGACTAGGCTTTTTCAAATTACTTCTTATTTTGAGATATTTAGGAAGAAGTAAAAGTAAACTAAAACATAACCAACTATGCCAAGTCAGAGTGTTATTTTAATATTCCTGTGTCAGTAATGTTAAAATAAAGGTTGATGTATGAACTATCTCCATACTACAATCTGCTTACCTCAGAAGTATTTTATCTCACTATATTTTTCTCTTTATAATGAAGTCTCCACCAGGCTAACTAAAAGTTCCCACTGAGTGTTCTGTGTTCAACTCAATGGTGCCATTGCATTTCAGGTTTGAGCATCCCTCATCCAAAATCTGAACTCCAAAATGCTCCAAAATTTAAAACTTTGAGTGCTGACATGATGGCATAATTCATGTGATTCAGTGTCTGCTGACTTTGTTTCATGTAAATTAGAAATAGTCTGTAAAATTACCTTCTGGTTGTAGGTATAAAGTATATGTGAATTTTTTCTTTAGATTTGGCTCCCATTGTGTATGTGCACATAGTTCAAAACTGGACAA
This sequence comes from Arvicanthis niloticus, assembly GCF_011762505.2. Classification (NCBI taxonomy): domain Eukaryota; kingdom Metazoa; phylum Chordata; class Mammalia; order Rodentia; family Muridae; genus Arvicanthis; species Arvicanthis niloticus. The sequence continues at coordinate 69,051,215 of NC_047665.1, read as the reverse complement.
AATAAATGAATGTTTAGTACTGATTAGAAAAATAAGAATTCTGAAATGCTTCTGATAACATTTTTATACATATGAGATACTAAATTTGCTGTCACAATAGACTAATAGAATCTGGTAAGGCACCAATCATCCTAAAATCCAATAGATCAGTTTCTGTAAATGAGACACTTGTCTACCACTGAGTGGGGCTTATTCAGTTCTCATGCCTGCCACCCAGGCTCAGAACAGTGATCCTTCAGTAGCATTTAGCTGTTATCTCCTAAAACTTGGGCTTCCTTGTCCATCATGGCAAGTACAAAGAGCCAAAGATTGCCAAGATCTTTTCTACCAGCAGACTTCAGAAAGACATACCTCTACCTTCAGCCCATGCAACTGAAGAAGAGAAATATTCCTCTTTTTTATGGAACCATGCTCTATAGTCTATCTAATATATTTTTTCATATTCCATAAGTACAGCTGTTATTTCTATCATAAATTTTAAAGACTCTTCACATGTCTTTAAAGATGGCAATTCATGTAACGGTGGTTTATCAGGTAAATGTAAGTACATGAAATTACTCAGTGGGTTCTTGCTCAGTAGCTCATGTTTTATAATTCTGTACAAACCCTGATAACATGACTCCTATAGATTGGCCGCAGTCTTAACTAAAACCAGGCCTTTGTTTGCTGTCTGTACAGGCAGATTTTGAACTCCTGAAGAAATTTTAATACGAAAAAATTGTTTCTAGAGGAAAAACTTTTGTTGTAAGTTTTAACCATGAAACTACAAACTCCCTGAGAAGGCACTCTAGAGGAATGTAAATGTCACAGTTTTGATACAGTATTAAAGAGCCCAAACTGGTCAGTTTGAAGCAGTAAAGAGGTGGTGCTTTTTTTTCATGAAACATTTATTTCTGAAGAAACATAACATCTGTCTTCTCACGGGCAGTGTACAAAGGCTACGAGAATAGATACAGAGTTTATATCTACAGAAAATCCTTAACCTCCAGTGTTAATAAACTGTAGTTTATATTATACTCAAAAGTATTGTTTTTTTTCACTAAACAATTTTATTGCCGGGCGGTGGTGGTGCACGCCTTTAATCCCAGCACCTGGGAGGCAGAGGCAGGCGGATTTCTGAGTTCGAGGCCAGCCTGGTCTACAGAGTGAGTTCCAGGACAGCCAGGGCTACACAGAGAAACCCTGTCTCGAAAAACCAAAAAAAAAAAAAAAAAACCAATTCTATTACCTTGAGTTAAGCACCTGAAGAAAAACAAGAGGTAGGCCAGGAAAGATGTTAAATACAATGAATGCCTTTTCAAACTCTTGAATGCTTAAATCTCTTTAAAATATATATTTAAAGAATACTACCTGCTTTCTTTTTGGATACTACATACACAGTTTATTTTTCACTAATTTTTACTATTAGAAAATGCTTTTTAAATATTATTCAAAATTGAAATTTCCATTTTTGGAACTTTATAAAATATTCATACTATTCTTTTTTGATGAGTCTTAAAAATGCTTCTGGTAGGTTATTTCTAATCTTCTCATTTCTTGTTCTGTATAAGACAGAATTTCAAGCTTCTATACCATGTGAGCATTCTCCTTTTAGAATGTTTCTGACTGTAGTGCACCATTAAGCATGTTACGCTGTACTATGCACAAGGATAACTGAAACATAGCAGAATTATTTAGTTATAGTAGAATTATTTGAAATGGTAGGTTTGTTAGGGAAACAATGTTTCTTGGAAAAAGCAAATTATAACTATAATTTGAAAGTATGAGTAAGTTGAAAAAATCAAGAATGTTTAAATAAAGCTTACAGCTTGAGCATATGAAAAATGAGATTCTTCGCCTTGAACAAACAGGTAATAAAATAGGAAATTTGTAAAGCAACCCTGAGTTAGCTAGAGGAGGATTAGGTGTTTGATACTTTACAACTCTTAGTACGCATGTCTTGGGCTCATGAGTATTTCAAAGCAGAGTCTTGGTAAAATTATGTGCTGTAGCAAGAAGAGGAAAACTTAGTGGAGAAATGTTTAAAGTTGACAGGATCTCGAAGAAGAGGCTGGTATTGCCTAGTAACAGGTCTTTTCATCAAGGCTAAGAGGGTAAACATAAGAAGTAAGAGAAGCAAGAAGATGCAGGATTTGACAGGATGCACTTTGGTGAGGTGCGGAGCATAACAACTCAGCCTAGTAGACAATGCAGTGATGCCAAATAATTAGGAATCCATAATACATGGGAGACCTGACTGTGCAGAGGGCAGCCTAAGTGCCCCCGTTACTCAAAGTCTGTTACTCTTCATAACAGACTTTGAGTTAAACATTTTTGTTATCCTCATTTATGGATGAGAAAACTGACTCAGAGAAAACATTTGCTGAATATCTCCTATTCAGTAAAATAGGAGCCAGACTCCAAAATGTAATCTCTCCTGTTGATTTATGCCTCTAATCCCAGCACTTGGAAGCTATGGTAGGAGAATTACGAGTTCAAGGCTTGCTGGGCTATCTAGTGAGATCTTGTCTCAAAAAAAAAAAAAAAATCAAATCTCTCCTCTTAAACATTATATCTCATTGTACTATATACTCTGATGATATATTTCAATCTATATTCTTTCATCTCATAAGTAACTAATCTGTGCCCTTCTTTTTTTTGCATGGTGCCACATTTCCTACTCCCCTCAAGGAACCAATGCCTTCCTGGCCTTTTCTTCTTCCCTACTATTAAAACCTACTCTGTGGAAAGAAGCTAATAAGCTCATTCATTCATTCACACCAAGGTATAAATGACTGCAATGACTTACTATAAAGTAGTACTCCTCTAGAGTTGAGAATTTGGGGGGGGAGGGGGATGGCAACTGTTAAGGGGCCATAAAACCTTAGTCTAAAACCCTAAGGAAATGTAGGTATGATTTCTGTATTTATTGGTATGGGAGGATGAGTAAATTGGGTGAATTTCTTCTATTTGTACTCTTCTCACTGAGCAGCTGTATAGGTGACCTATGGCTGAAAGGAATGCTTGTACTAGAAACTAGAAACATGAAAGTCAACTGAAAGAGTTAAAAAATCCTCACTATGTATTTATCAAATGTTTTAGAAAGACTCTCTATGTAATTCTCCTAATTTGTTATCTGGTAGAAGAGTTCTACTATAATTCTGAGAGACAGACCCCATGAAATACCATTGTTTGCTTACAATCATGAGTGAAATGAGGTGGGAGCATTCATGTGTTTACATCTGACCTAAGTAGTGGTGTGCCTTTGTTTCCTTATCTTCCCTAGGGATCCTAGCTTACAGAAGTATTACATTAAATACTTGGATACCTACTTCTTTCCTTAACCTTCATCAGTCAGATCATGCATTTTCATTTCCTATTTTGTAAGATTTCACATATATTCCAGTTTGGCTCAGTTTAGTAACACTTATGGAGTGCTTGTTCTGTCAAATCTTTGTTCTGTCTCAAGTGCCCCATCTAGCTTATGTGGTACAAACATGAATGTTTAAGTACAGAGACTTACTCTTCTGGAGAAGATGAAGGCAATGGTGTTTGAATAGGCTTCCCAATATGATAAGGAGTTTGTCAAATAATGGCAGGGAGTAAAATAGCAAAGGAAAGACAGAGGTGTGAAAACAGTGTGGCTTAGTATTTCTGGAATGTATTGAGACTTACATCAAGGAGTCATTGCTAGGCTGCTCAGTATGTGCTGCCTACTCTTTTGGTACCTTGCTGAAGACTTGCCTGTGTGCCACTGATTGAGACTTTAGCACATGAGTATCTATGTAGCATGTGTCTTCAGTTTCCTATGACAACTATGTTACAGTTTTCTCTGAGAGTGATAGGAAGGAAGAGTGACAGCTTTCATGCAGAGCTAAATTGTTTTATTCTCAGTAGTACAGAGATCTGGAGGTGAGGAAATAATGCAAAACTGCTTTGTTCGGCAAAGTAACATGACTCCTACACTAGATACTTGGTTCAGTCAGTAAGCTTTTCTGCTGCTTGTACAATAGTATGATTGATGTTGGGAGACAACAGACAGTGAAAGTGAATTGGACAGGAAACCCTCTTTTCCATGTGTGAAACGTTTACCTAAACTTATACCCATGCACATTTTGGACTTAGTTCTCCAGGAGAGAAACCTTACAGAGAAATTTTGTTCAGGTTCCTTTGTTTATCTTGTCATTGGAAAACAGAGGAAAACCTAAATGGAAAATGAATGCATTGTACTAAAAGGAAATTACAGGGAGCATACTGTCAAAGCAAACTTATTTTATGTTAATTTACTTGTAACTTCTTTTAAAGGATGCTGGGCAGTTTTATGCAAAATACAAGGAGACAAAATTGAAGGAAAAAGAAGATGCACTGGCAAGAGTTGAAATTGAAACACTTCAAAGTGAGTTCTAAGTATTGCTTTATTTTATTAACAATGTCATACAAAACTAAATTGTGATTTTCCTTTAACACAAGTTGAATTTTCTGTGTTTTCTTTGTCATTTTCCAATGGAGTCACTTGTTTTTACTTTATTATATATGGAAAATACTGTTACTGAGCCACACAAAGTGAAGTGTCAAGAGAGATGAGCTAACCTGGATTTATATCAGTGTAGGACCATTCAAAATCCACAAAGACCAATTATCTTTTAGTACTAAAATTATAATTAATATTTAGTGCCAAGAATAACCAACTATTATATGTTAATATAGTACTATAGCTGTGGATAAACCTGGAAAAAAAAAACCTAGTTTTTGTTTTGAAAGCCTTTGTTTCTTTTATAATATTGTTATGAAATATAAGTTATCAGTATATTGAAAAGAAGTCAGGAATGGGGAGTCCTTTAACCCTAGCACCTTGAAGGCTGAGAGAGAAGGCATGCTTCTTGAAGGCCATGGGTTAACCAGGCCAGCCAGAGCTACTCAGCAAGATCGTATCTCAAAGAAACTGGAGAGATGGCTCAGGGTTAAGAGGCTAGCTGATCTGACAGAGGACCTGAGTTCAATTCCCAGCATGCACTTGGCAGCTCACAGATGTCTATTCTAAGCTCACATCTGCTGTTCCAATGGATCTGCTGCCCTGTTCTGGCCCCCATGGGCACCATGCACACAGTGGTGCACAGCTATTCCTTGCGAGAAAAGCACCTACATACATAAAATAAAAATAAGCCTTAAAGTTTTACAAAACAAAAAAGGAAAATATAGGACTGTTCCATGGAACAGAGACATTTCTTGGGATTTTTAGGAAAAGTTGAACATAATTGTTAAAGATTACCCTTTCTAAACTCCATTCCTTTCATTGATTTTGTTTTATGTACATCTTTCCCAAATGTACACTGTCTGCACATACTGGTTATTTTACTCGCAACATTTACTACTGCTGAGCAGAAGTGTATTAATTTTGTTTATATTTAGTTTCTCCCAGTAAATATAAACTCTACGAATGTTAGGACTTTTATTTCATGCACTATTGTGTCTTCAAGATATACTTATTTTCAGGGGCAACTTTTCTGTCTGTCTCAATTCTCTGAGTGTCTGGGCCACTTTACAACAGTAACTGTTTGTTTCTCATGCTGTGTCTGCAACAGTGAACAGTGTCCTGGAACATAGCAAATGCTCAGTAAGTAAGGACTGTATATAATCTACAAGTATCAGTGAACACCAATGTGTGTCTGCCTATACAGTACCTATACAGTACACCTCAGGGAGCATGTAATTCAATTCAGAAACTTCTAACAACTAATGATACTTAGACCTGTATAATTATTTAAAGTGTACCCCTATAAGAAGGGAAGAATCATGATGACAGAGGATTGTGTGTGAAGGTTTGCTGAATGCATATGTTGGACAGTCAGAGTAGGCAAATGAAACTCCAGGTATAATTTTCATAAAATTGTTTCTTTTAAGTAAAGTTTGTACACTAACATTTTTAAGCATTCTGAGTGAGTCAGAAGGAAAATGAACCTATAAGAAAATACGCAAAATCTTAAAAGTAACCCCAGATTTACCTATTAAGGGAATAGGAGTTCACTACATTTCACTGCTTTCATAGCTTGTCATTTTTCATCTAATTTTTATGAGAATCAACTTATTGGTAAAATTTTGAAGTATGTACTAGAATTGTTTAATAATAGCAGATTAAGAATATATACTGCCAGAATGAAAAATTGAGGAGATGTTTATCACAATGTAAAATTTACATTGGATATTTGTAACCATTTTTCAGAACATGTTTAAAATTTTCAGATTTAAAAATTACTTTTTCTTATTTTATTACTTTAAAAAAATCATGTAAAGAAATACAAAATTTTAAATAGACAGACATCTGGAAGTTCTCTCTTTTTTAGAAAAGACATATAATAAACAGCCTTGTAAAATACGTGACAGTCCATCACTTGCCCAGTGCTCATACAGGGCTAGCGTGATAAAACCATCTTCTGTTTTCATGTCAGTGGTATTTTAGAAAAGGTGATATAATCATAATTAGGAGCAGTAAAGAGCAATTGCTGTCACTGTTAGCAGAGTCAGAAACTGTCTTGTATTTTTAAATGTAAACTCTAATGGTTACATGCAAGGAATTTTTAATTTGTTAACGTCATTATAGTTTTCTGCATTGTATAGTTTAAATTTATATAAAATGGCTCAGACCCCCCCCAATGTTTGTCTTATCTTCCCTTTTTCTTAATTTTAAAGACCACTATTTGAATTCTTTGTTCATAAAAATATTTTGAACTACTTGATTGATTAAGTGCTACGGTATATATTAGCAATAGTTACTTTATGCTGCGAGCTTTTCAAGGCCTAACTGCTTACTGCCCTCAAGCCTGTCTATCTGCCTTACTGCTTAGATTGTATGCAGAGTTGGAGGGCTGAACCAGAATTAACTTTGAGGTAAGCTCTGATGCTCTTAATGAAATTGAATTGCAGAGGGGGAGGTCTAAAAGGGTAGTCTTTTATTTGATTTTTTTTTGAGAATCTCACACAAGTGCTGTATTAACACATTTCTACTCCTCCTTGTTCCCCACCAACTCCTGTGTCTCCTTCACTCCCTCTCAAATTCATGGCCTTGCTTCTTTACTTATTATTGATAGGCATACATATATATATATATATATATATATATATATATATATATATATATATGACTACATTTTATGTCTATGAGTTATAATGGCTGTGAGCAGCAATGGGGATTGTGAAATAGAACCTGGATCCTCTGGAAGAACAGCCGGCGCTTTTCACTACTGAACCATCTCTAGCTCCCCACATGGATACTTATTTTATTAGGATTTATTTTTATTTTATATGCATGGGTGTTTTTGCCTACCTGCATGTATGTATGTGCATCATGTACATGAAGTGACAGTGGGGGTCAGAAGAGAGCATCAGAACTTTTTGAAGTGAAGTTACATACTATTGTGTTTTGCTGCATGGGTTCTGGAAATCAAATCTGGCTTCTCTACAAGAGCAACAGGTGTTTTTAACCACGGAACAATTGCTCTATCTCCAGAAAGATACTTGTTTTTTAAGAAATTACCCTCATCATACTTGTTTATTTGAAATAGCTTGTTAGTAACACTGACATAGCATAACCCACTCACTCACTCTCCTGATTCTCTTTAGGCAGAGTGTACAGTCCAAATGGTATGGTTAATAGCCATGAGGCCCATTAGCATTCAGGTTCTATGGTTTTGCTTCTTTGTCGGACAGAGGCAGTGTCTTACTGTGTCACTCACTCTCACTGGCCCGGAACTCACTGTGGACCGGAGTGGCTCCAGTCCACAGGTTTGCCTTCGTTGCCTTCTCAGTGTTGGGAACCACCATGCCTGGCTTCCTGTTGAGACCCACATTTTGCCTCAACACTTTTGCCTCAACGCTTTTGGGGCTAAGTGCTCTGGTCAAGAGAGAGAGAGAGGCTCTTGGGGCAAGAGACGCGAAGAATGGAGACAAGACAGAGATTCTGATCAAGTCTCGTATCAAGTCTCGTTTATTGAAGGGAATTCTGAGGTATTTATAGGCTTTTGTCACGTGCCTTGTAGGCGTGTGGATATCACGTGCCTTGCAGGTGTTGATATGACGTAATCCTTACAGGCGTCTATAGCGTGGACAGCACATGCACCGAAATGCCTTGCAGGCTTGGATAGCACGTGCGCCTTACAGGCATGTATGGCGTAGATAGCACGTGGACAGCACGTGAACCGCATGTCTTGCAGGCGTGACTACCACGTGCACCTTGCAGCTGGGGCCAGTAAACAGCAACACAAAATATGTGGGATATCAGAGTGTGCTTTAGCTGTTGTAGGCTATTGAAAACCAAGTCTTTCATCAGGGTATATGGTTCCAGATGGCTGCAAAGATGATCTAGCCGCTTTCTGCTAAAGTCGGCTCCCAACAGCTTCCATTACTGTTTTCATTTTTGTTTTGCTTTATAAGAAAATTCCTTTATAAAAATTCCAATTCCGATGGATTGGATTTGAACCTTTGTCTTATATCAATTGCCCGTATTTATACAGAGCTATTCCTTCTAACTAGTGTCTGCTTCTTCTCTTGTCATATAGTTTTCCCTTTGCCATGATTATGTCTCCATTGTGTTACCATGGAAGTTTTTAAATTGGGTCAAGCAATTCTTGGCACTTTTTTTTTCCCAAAAATATATTAGCTCTTCTAGTTCATTTCATTTGCCTTTTAATATAAAGTTAAGGTATTTTGTAGCTGAGGAAGAGGGTGTGTGTGAGTGTGCAAGTGGGAGCTGGTGTTTCCGCTTATCTTGGAGGAGTAAGAAGCCGGCGGTTCCTCACGGTTCCCCACTAGTATTATTGCATGGTGATGACCCTACCCATTACTGTTCAAACTTCTGAGTCTCTGCTTAGTTTCCTCTTAAGCTGGCCTTTCAGGGAAGGTAGATGCCTTGATACTACAGATTGTCAGTGGGGTCTATATGAACCACATGGGTGACCTGGGGCCCTCATCTACCTTTCAGCCTTTTCTTGTGCCACCCTAGGGAAGGATGGTGTTCTGTTACTATTTGACAGTGTCCTCTTATCAACCTTTTTGATGTGGGGAAATCAAATGTGGCTATGGTTTGGTTTGGGTTGGGTTGGTTTGGTTGGTTTGGTTTATTTGGTTTGGTGTGTCTTGCTTTCATAAAACAGATTAGTGTTTGTCTAATCATCAGAAAATCTCTGGGTCTGCTAGAAAACATACGGATGCTGTGATCTGCTGTACGATGTTAAGGTATGAGTCATGGCCAGACAGCTCAAATCATTATTGATGAATATGCAGTAAAAACACCTTCAGAAAATAACTGATTGTGGAAATAATTCATAAGATTCCTCATTTAAAACCCCACTCTGTAATAAATAAACTTCTTTTGTTGGAAATTTTGTTAGTTTTTGTTTTGAACTCAAGGCCTCATATATTTTAGGCAACTGCTATGTCACTTACCTATCTTCAGTCACAGAATATTCCATTTTTTTCTTTTTATTTCTCCTGAGCTCCAAACTCCTTTTTATTTTGTTTAGATGGCACACTAAATTGAAGGAGTCTCTTAAGTTGTTAATGCATTAATCATTCCTTTGATAATCTTACTGAATAAATTTTTCTTTTGAAAAACAACTATTTCCCTTCATTCACTACATGTTTAATGAATCATAAGTATAAACTTTGCTGTTTTGGTTTGTTCATTATTTGTTTTGTTCTTTGAGGGTTTTGTTTGTTTGTTTGTTTGCTTGCTTGGTTTATTGGTTGAGTTTAACTTGACTTTCATTTTTTTTTTGAAGCTTAATTATCATTAAAGAATAAATGTTCTTTTACATTGAAAATGATTCTTTTCTCATATATCTTGATTATATGTGGTAAGCTGACAGAAGGCAGCTATCATTTTTTGGAGCCATCTTGCATCATATACCCTGACAAGAGACTTGATTACTGTAGCCTACAACAGCTGAGCACACTCTGATAACATCTTGTTTTAGATACCCAGGATTTTCCCTTAGGTGTGTGAGACTTAAAGGTATGTGACTTAAGGGCATGACTTAGAGATGAGATTTAGAGACAAGACCTAAGGGCATAACTTAAAGGTGTGACTTAAAGGCATGGCTTTGAAGTGAGACATATAAAAGGTTAGAGGCAGACAGAAGAAATTATAATTAGGTATTAGGCACTTGGCACTTGGAGGAAGAACAAAGAATTAGGTAGTAGGCACTTGAGATTAGACACTCGAGACTTGGAAAGAGAACTAGGAATTAGACACTTATACTTCCTTCCTCACTCTCTCTTTTGCGGAACCCTGACCCGCAGCTTGAGGCAGTGTGGGCTCTAACAACATAGCCCCTAAGGCTTTTGGCAGTGCGGGTTCCAACATTGATAGAGTGGTCTGCGACATTTTGGCCCCCAAGCATGGGGCAGACTGGTTTGCCACATTTTTGGCGCCAAACGTGGGCCAAACATGGGCTAGAGCGGCTCTCAACATTTTTGGCGCCCAAGCGTGGGGCAGCTCGGCTGCAACAATTATAGTTTCTCCTTCTTCTATTCTTTCCAGTTCCTTCCCACCTTCCCTCCCTCTGGATCTACTTCTTTTCTATCTCTCATTAGAAAGGAACATATCTAAGAGATAACAACCAAAGGTGACAAAATAAAATATAAAAACTTTCATATTAAAGTTGAACTAGCAACTCAACAGGAAGAAGAGTCCCTACAGCAGGCACAGTCAGGAATCCCATAGAAATACTAAGCTAATAGCTTTTAATATATGCAGAGAAAACCTGGTGTAGACCATGTAGGCCCTAGGCTTACTATTTAGTCTCTGTGAGTTCATATGTGCCTTGCTTAGTTGATTGAGAGAGCTTTGTTCTCCCAGTGTCCTCCATCCACTCTGGCTCTTACAGTTTTTCCACCTTCTCTTCCATGAGCATGAGATTCCCTGAACTCTGGGGGGAGGGATTTGATGAAGACCTCCCATTTAGACTATCTTCACATAATGTCTGGCTGTGGGTCTCTGCACCTGTTCTATCTGCTGCTGGGATAAGGCAGATCTATGATCACAGCAGAATATCATTAGGAGTCATTTTAGTAGTTTGTTTGTTTTCTTCTTTTTTTATGACCAGTTGTATTTGGTTTTACCCTGGGTCTCTAGGCTATCCAGTCTCTGGTTCTTGGTTATTTAAGTGGTGTCAGGTATGGGTTCCTTTTCATGAAGTGGACCTTATGTCAAATCAGACATTGTTTGGCTCCTCCCACAAATTCGGTGCCACCGTTACTGTAGCATATTTGGCAGGCAGAACAGATTGGAGGTCAAAAATTTTATGGCTGCATTGTTGTCCATGTTTCTCTTTTAGTAACCTTCAAATCTTATGATACTTTAAAAATATTTATTATTTTTAATAGTGTGTATGTATGTTTTGTCTGTGCATAGGTGTGTCCATGTGAATATAGGTACCTGCAGAAACCAGAAGTGTCAGATTGCCCCTGAAGCTGGAATTGCTGGCAGTTTTGAACCACTACATGGGTTCTGAGAAACAAACTCAAGACCTTTAGAAGAGTTGCTCTTCACTGCTGTAACATTTCTCTAGCTGTACAATCAAAATTTAATGAAAAATATTCAGTAAGATTCTCATAAGCAGCATCAAGATTCTATATATTTTTATTTAACTTTGAATTTTTCTTAAAAAGCCTCACCATGCTGCTAAAAAGAGAAATCTTGGATTTGTTTTTCTTGAGTGAAGTATAATTGATGTTATTACACCCAAACTTCTTGTGCGTGTACCTATACTAATTACATAGGTTTTATTGAATTATGGTTATTGGAGGAATACTGAGAGTAATTGGCCAATACAAATCATTGGATCACTTATGCATATTTTCTAGACCTTTAGTTTTGGAAATATTTACTTTTAAATTAAGATTTTTGCCAAGTGCTAAATGTTGGATGGTGCAGACTTGTAAATTGTTTTTAAAAGCACAGAATTTATATTTACGAAGCTGCTGTTTATTGGTTTTAGAAACCTAAATTTACAAGTAGATCTGTGTCGTACAGTCTTTTACACCTTACACTTATGTCTGTATTTATACTATAGCATATGTAAGTACACATTCATATATATCTTACTTGGTTTTGCTGTGGTTTTGTTTCTCTTTTTCTTTATTGGTTTTTCCTGCACTGCCTCTCTCCTTTTCATCCCCTACATACCTCCATGTAGTATTTTCATATTATATAATATGGATTATATAGTATGAAATATATCTGTATTATATAATATCCAAGATTATATAATACCCAATTTAATTATATAATAAATATGTGTGTAGATGTACATAAACATAAAGATATATAGAAGCATGATTTTTCTTGAAAATATGGAATCATATGCTTTTGCTATTTGAACTCATTGAAAATCTAGAAATTATCACTGGAACTATGCTTCAACAATGACTTAGTATTTCTCTATGTGGATGAATCATCAATAATTATATAGTTATGTCTCTTACAAGGCATTTACTGCTGACTATCTATAGAAATAGTAAGTAGTCTTACACATATGCACACACATACCTATATGCATGCCCACAACAATATTCAAATTCTGTGATGTTCAGAAAAGGCTTTAATTTCAATAGATCTTCTTAGACTACTCTCCCGTAAGGTTTTAATATGATAATTCACGTTTCAATTCTCCCCCCTCTCAGTTTAAAAGGAGCCTTTCCTCTGCTAGGAATATATGTTATTAGATCTTTTAAATTTTATATCGACATAATAGGTCTTGGAATTACTTGAATTTTCATTTCTTTAACCTGAGAGCATAGGTTTCTTGTTTGTTGGCCTTATAGATTTATTCATTTGGATTGCCTACTCATGACCTTCACTTACTTTTTCTGTTGGTTTGCCTAGCCTCTTATTTATACAACCAGTCTCTTTCTATAATCTCATTATCAATTTTCTGTAAGATGTAGATACTATTTCCAAATTTGTTCTTAGTTTTTATTCTGTCTTTTAAATTTAATTAACTAATTAATTAATTAATTTTGGAATTTATGGTTGTGATATGTTATGATTTCCTTATCTTTTATATAGCACATGTGAATTTTAAATTAATTTTTGTAAGATTTTTGGAATTCCGTTTTCAAAACTCTATTCTCTTTTTTCAGATGGAATTTATTTTTGTATATATTTAGAAGATTGTGTCTGGTTTTCTTTCAAATGTGCATTCAGTCTTGGCATCCATTGTTAAATCATTTTTCCTCTGAATGGAAAGATTTTTGGATTCTTTGTCTTTTCCTAGATATTTGATGATTTTATCACACTGACATTATAATATTCACATGTACACACAAATATTGGATGGTAAAAATATAGTTGTTGGACTAGGGGAGTTTGCTCATAAAAAAGGAGCAGCTTCTCCTCTCATGAGTTGTCACTCATGAGAAGAAAATTCAGTAAACGATTGCTAGGCATTCTTTGAAGACTGGCGAGGCAGTTCCGTCATTACAGGAGTATCAAGGCGTGTGCTCCGGTACAAGCTAAGTCTTTTCTTTCTTTTGTTCTGAGACAGGTATCGGACACCCTCTTCTGGGCACTGTGTGCACCTGCATATGCATGGCACACGTTCACATAGAAACATACATATACACATAGATAAAAATAAATCCTTAAAAAAAAGTTAATACTAAGTTAAAGCTCTCTCCATTTTGTCAAATGAAACATTTTAATGAAAGGTACTTTGAAAACTAAAGTATATGCAAAACTAATAGTGTGGGTATGTCATAATCACATTGGCAGCATCTGAGTTTGTTTAAAATAATGCAGTTGTCAATGTGCGATAATGTGTATAACTATTTACAACAGAGCAGTTCTGTCTTGATAAAATAACACTGTTTATGTGTTCTGAAATGACATAGTCTTTGAATACAATGTTAGAATATTTTAATCTCTTTTTATTCTGAACAAATCTTAATAACATGTTTTTAAATATTCTTTTTAGAACAGAAGAAAGTTAAAGTTAAAAAACCAAAACCAGAATTTCCTGTATATATGCCTTTAGAAAATACATATATTCAGTCTTATGATCATGGAACTTCTATTGAAGAAATTGAGGAACAAATGGATGACTGGCTGGAAGACAGGAACAGAACACAGAAAAAGCAGGTAATTAAACTTTTAAAAATTGATTTAAGGAGCTGGATGGAGATCAGATCCAGAGCTCAGGCAAGCACAGCTGCTGGGCTATTTTACCCTTTTGGTGTTTGATGGTTGATTTGTGTGTTCATTGTTATTATAAAAGTTGGTTCAACTGAATATCCCAGGTTAGCCCAAAATGTGTTACCCTTTTGCCTCTGTCTCTCACGTTCTGGGATTGCAGGCTAGCACCATTTCTCTAGTTGTAAGTAAATGTTTAAACTGGTTTTATCCATATCATAAGAAGCATAAAGTACATTCAGTGTTGTTACACAGTTCAGTGGTGAAACTGTTAACCATTGCTAGGATAAAGGGCTAGAACACTGGCCAGCAGAAGAACTCAGAGGATAAAGGCACTTACCACCAAGCCTGATGACTCAAGTTCAACCTTTGGAACCAACATGATTGAAGGAGAAAACCAGTTCCCACCAGTTGTCCTTGGTCTTGTGAAGGGATTTTATGGTGGTAAAATGTTTGGACCCTTCCTTCCCTTTTCTATTCTGTGGAAGTATTGCAGGGGTACTGGCATTAGTTTGTCTTAAAAGGTCTGTAAACCTCACAGTGACTCCATCTAGCTTTATTCTGTTAGGAGACCTCATTACTGCTCAGTTTCATTGCATACTGCTTGTCTGTTAGAGTGGATTGCATCTTCTTGCTTTAAATTGTAGAAGGTGATATGTGTCTGGATTTTTGTCTTAGTTCTTCCAGAGCTTCATTTTATTTGAATATAACTTTAGAATATTTCTTAATTGATCCTCTGGATTTCAGTGATACCTGTTATAATATATCCTATTTCTACCTAACTTTGCTGATTTGGACCTTCTCTTTTTCCTTTGGTTAGTTTGGCTGAGTTTGTTATCCTTTATCTTTTCCATGAACCAAACTTTTGTTGGATTGATCCTTTTTTATTATTTTAATGTCTATTTCATTGAGTTCAGCTCCAATCTTTTTTTTCTTTTACTGGTTTTAGTTTATTCTATTTAAGACATGTCATTAGATTATTTGTTTGAGAGCATTCTGTTTTAATATATTTGCTGTATCTGACAGGTTCTTGTACACTGTTTCATATTTTATTTAATTATAGAAATTATAAAATTCCCCATTTTCTTCAGTAGCTCACTTTCATTCAAAGCATATTGTTCAGCCTCCATGTGTTGACACAGTCTCCGTAGTCCTTTGCTATTGGTATTTAGCCTACTCTACTATTATCTGATAAGATATAATAAATTATTTTAGTTTTTAAAAATTACTAAGATTTGCTTTATGATCTCCAGTGTTCATTGTTTTAGTGTTGATGAAGAGTGTATGTACTTGGAACTGAGAGAATATTTTGTAGGTGTCTATCAAGTGCACTTTCCTCTATAGTGTAACACAGCTCATGTCTCTAGGTTGTTGGTTGTTTTTGTTTTTGTTTTTGTTTTTGTTTTTGTTTTTTGTTTTTTGAGATAGGGTTTCTCTGTATAGCCTTGGCTGTCCTGGAACTCATTCTGTAGACCAGGCTGACCTCAAACTCAGAAATCCACCTGCCTCTGCCTCCCGAGTACTGGGATTACAGGCGTGTGCCACCACTGCCCACTGATTGTTGGTTTTTATTTGTTTGTTTTGTTCTGGATTTGGTCTGAATGGTCACTGGTGAGAATAAAGTCTAACACTTTGTTGCCTTGTTCTGTTTCTCTTTTTATGTCTTATAGAGTTTTATTACAATGAGTGTTACAAGTTTACTGTTTATAAGTCTATGATCATTATATCTTCTTGATGAACATTACCTTAATGAATATGTGGTGCCTTCTTTTTTCTATTCTAATTTTGGTTTAAAGTCTGTCCTGTTAGATATTAATGTACTATAGCTTATGTACTTGCTTAGAATATTACTTATCATCATTTTACTTCTAGCTTTTACTGATGAGGCAAGCTTCCTGAAGGCAGCACATTATTTAATGGACCTTTTTTTTTTTTTTTTTTTAATATACTCAGCCTACATCTTTTACTTGGAGAATTAAAACTGTTTATATTTAGGATTATTGTTTACGACTTATTGTGTTGGTAGTATTTGACCCATCTCTCCTTAATTCTCATTTCTTTCTTTCTTTTCCAAGCTTTTATGAGTGTACATATTCTTCCTCTTCTACTTGGTCTTTTAATGGAGTCTCTGAGATCTGCTATGTTCTGTTCTTTCTCATATTCTTATCACTGTCTGAGGGTTGTAACTAATCAACCATGACTTCAAGTCCTGACTCTCGTTTTCTCTTCTATTTCATCTAGTCTGTTGGTGAGTGAGGCTCTGAACTATGTGTGTTTTATTCTCATCTGTTGAGCTTTTTACTTTCAAGATTTCTTTTATTCTTTATCAAAATCCCTCTATTGAGTTTCTCACTCATCTTTTGTATTACCTTTTAAAATTCATTCAGCTATTTCCTTGTATATTCTTGGCATTCATTGATCTTCATAAAACCTACTCTTTTAAGAGCTGAGAAAGTTTGAAAGACTGAGGTTCCTCATGAATGTAGGGTTCACAATAAAAGTGCTGTTGTTCCTTTCAATTGTTCCAATAATAACAGGACACCAGTTTTGCCTAGTTGGATCTAGTTTGTCAGCTAGGGGCTTTTAATTTCCCAATTCTTTTTTGTTTAATTTATTTATTTACTTACTTACATCAAATAATGCCCCTGCCTCCAGGTTCCCCCTCATAGACTCTTTCCCCCATCATTCCCCTCTTTTTCCCCTAAGAGAGTGTGGCCCCCTCAGGTATTCCTGGCCAATCATGTCTCTGCCAGAGTAGATGCATCCTCTCACTGAGGCCAGATAAGGCATCCCTGTTGGGGAATGGATACCACAATCAGGCGTAGCTTTAGGGAGAGCCTCCCCTCCAGCTGTTGGGTGTATCCAAATGGAGACTGGGCTGTATGTCTGCCACATATGTACTGGGGCCCTTGTTCAAACCCATAAGTGTTCTTTGGTTGGTGGCTCAGTCTCTGAGAGCTCCCAGAGGTCCAGGATAGTTGGCTCTGTTGGACTTTGGGGTTCCCATCCCCTTTAGGGCCTTCAGTCCTTTCCCCAACTCTTCCGTAAGAGTCCCTTACCTCTGTCCAGTGTTTGTCTGTGGGTAAGCTGCTGGGTAGAAACTCTCAGAGGACAGTTATGCTAGGCTTCTGTTTGCAAGCACAACAGAGTATCAATAATGTCAGGGATTAGTGTTTGCCCATGGGATGGGTTTCAAGTTGGGCCAGATAATGGTTAGCCATTCCTTTCAATTCTGCTCCATCTTTGTCCCTGCATTTCTTTTAGACAGGACAGATTTTAGGTGGAAAGTTTAGTGGGTGGGTTGGTGCCCTTATCCCTCCACTGAGGGTCCTACCTGGCTACAAGAGGTGGCCTCTTGAGGTTTCATGTCCCCACCGTTAGGCATCTTGGCATTGACTCCTGGGATCCTCCCCAGTCTTAAGCTTCTGAGACTTTCTAAAGATTCTCCTCACCCCTCCTGTCCTGGAAGCTGCAAATTTCCTCTCCATTCATTCTTCTGGCCCTCTGAGTTTCTCACCTGACTCTCTGAACATATAGTTACCCTGGAAATCAATCTGTTGGTTTCTCAGAAAATTGGTAATAGTTCTACCTGAAGACCCAGCTATACTGCTCTGGGCATATATCCAAAAGATGTTCCACCATACCACAAAGATAAGTGCTCCACTATATTCATAGCAGGTTTATTTGTAATAACCAGAACCTAGAACTCATATGTCCCTCAACCAAAGAATGGATATAGAAAATGTGGTTCATTTACACAATGGAGTACTTTTACTATTCAGCCATTAAAAACAAGGACATCATGGATTTTGCAGGCAAAGGGGTGGAACTAGAAAATATCAAACTGAGTGATGTAAACCAGACCCAAAAGGACATGCATGACAAAAGCACCTACCAAACACTGGTGCTGCATCTTCCATCATGAGCTTCACTGGCCGTGTGCCTTCAATTCTTTTTACCATTGCAGCCCTTGCTTATCCTTGTATTCATTCTGGGTTGTGTCAGATAGTCCCCCAAACCATGCCTGTATCATATTACTCAGTTTTACCAGTCAATTCCAGGGTATCCTTTGGAACCCTGAATTGTGATTGTTCTGTATTGTCTGATCTCCAGAGGAAGTGAGTCTCTAACAACAGGTCTCTTTTTATGAAAGCTTTCTGATTGTAGCACTCTTGAGAGTTTGCTGTGTGATCTAATTAATTTTTCTCTTAAACTAGTTTGTTCAGGAGGAGTGATTTTTAGACCACTTCTGAATCTGGGTTTAAAGCATGACGAACCATGGGCTTCTCCAAGGACTGTTGTTGAATTTGTTTGTACTTTTTGGCTTACCTTATGCCTTCAGCATAATGTTCCCTTCTTTGTATGTAAAGTGAGGATGACCTCTTAGTATGCATTAGGAAGTATTCTCTATTTTCCAGAAGAATTTGTGGAAATTCATCAGTTCTTCTCAAGTAAGCTTTGTTAGTTTCTATCTTTTAAAGAGTATGACCATTTGATCTAAGTTGTTCAGAGTACTAGAGTAAGTTATTTCTTATGTCTTCATATCATTTTGTTGTCTACAGAATCTTTGTTGATATCACCCTTTTATTTCTCATATTTATATCTTCCCTCATTTTAGACCTGATCAAACGCTCTAGGAATATAATATATTGATGTTTAACATCAGCTTTTAGCTTTATTGATTTTTCTCTTATTATTTTTCAGTTCTGTATGGAATTGATATTTTTGTTTTTGTTTTTCTTTATTCTACTTTGTTTCTAGGTCCTAAAGTTTTTAATTTTTGAAATTATTTTATTTGTATGTATGTTTTGGGCTGTATGAATATCTGTATACTACCATGTATCCTTGGTACCAGAAGAAGTTACTGGATCTCTTGCAACTGGAGTTTGGACAGTTGTGAGCCACCATGTGGGTGCTGGAAATTGAACCAGGTCCTCTGGAAGAGCACCAGTCTTTTAACTGCTGAGCCATCTCTTGAAGGCTTTTCAAAACCTACTTTTAATAAGGGTTCTTAAATGCTTTAACCTCTCTTCTAGCCCACTACCCACCAGAGGTAGTAGAAAGAAAGGTTAATACAGCAAAGGACGATGTGAGCCTGTTTAGAAATAGTTCTTTGGAGCAAAGCCAATCTGCGTTGTCAGGATATTAACAGTTCAGTTCACATAAGTCAGCAGTGGCAGCTTGATCCATTCACAAATGCCCTTCACAAATAAGCAACTATAGGTAAGTCCAAAAGAAACTGCAAGGCTCTCTGCCAATACCACCAGAAGATTTTTGATGTGTTTCTCTCTATGAAGTCACGACAAATGATGGCCAGCAAAGAATGGTAAGGCATACTGAAGTGAAAACTTAAGGGTTTTTTGGAAAGTTAGTTGGATGTTATTTTGCTAGTGCAAACACATGGAGAAATGTTTAGCTGAAGGAGACACAGAAGAAAGGATATTCTACTAAAGCAACTACGTGAAAGGACGTGTGATGAGGGATTCTTTCCTAAAAACATGAATGTATTAGTCCGCCTTACCTTGCATAGTTGAGCTGCATTTGTTGGGACTCCGTAGAGAGAAACGTACCAAAGATCTTCTGGTGATATGCTGCAGTTTCTTGCTGCTTCTGAGGACTTGGGCTGATTGGCAGAGTGATGTCAGCTGAGACAAATGTGCTGAGGCAAGACACATGGAGGACACGTGGTGTTTGGAGGGTATAAATAGGACTCAACAGACAGTGATAGAGGCTGTGCTTGGCTCGCTGGTACAGCTAGCTGAGCAATGCTTACGGGTCTCACAGCTTCACTATCTTCGCTTCCCTAAACGAGGCACAGCCAAGAACTTATCCTGGCATTTCTCCATGTCCCTCCTTCTGATTCGTGCCAAGGCTTAGGCCTGGCTGTCTCTGACAAGTAGTGCCACGGCTGCTGATTCCTTTTGCTATCCCAACTCTACCAAACTGGACTGCTGATGCATCTGTAAAGTGTTTGTGAGTGGATCAAGCTGCAGCTGCTAACCTGTGAACTGAACTGCCATTTTCCAGACAACACAGAGGGGAGCTGCTCCAAAGAACCTCTCTAAACAGGTCTTATTCTCCCATATCCTTCCCACTACTTCTGTGGGTAGTGGGCTACAAGGGGGGTTAAAATGTTAAAGATCCATTATGAAACATAAAGTTTGAAAAAAAGTCAAAGTTAAAGCATACTAGTACCATGCAGCACTGTTCACTGTTGGATTATAGTTATACCCTTTCCAAACACCACATCTTCTCTCAAGCATCTGCTCTAGCAAAACATCATGTGCCATTTTTCCAGGCTGCTTCCAGAAAAACACCACATGTTTTTCTCAGCACGTGTTTTTTTGTCAGCAAAATATCCTCCCACTTATCTGCTTCAGCAAAAACATCTTATAAGACGGTTTCCAGAAAAACATCACATGACACAACTGAGTCTCCAAAGAAATCATAAATTTCCATATCAATCTCTTCATCCCCATTTTTTTTTGTATTTTCAAAAATATTTATTCTTGGATAATTTCATACATATATACAGGTGTCTTGATCATATTGACCCCCAAGTTCTCCTTCCCATTCTTCCTAGCCACCCCCACACATTCCTCTTTCACCTTCATGTTTCTTTGTTTGTTTGTTTGTTTCTATAACTCACTGAGTCTAGTTGGTGCTGCCTCTCTATAGCCATGGATTGCCAGTAGCTCCTCAGTTAGCAGTGGAGCCTCGTGGGTCTCCTCCCTCTCCGTGCTGAAATTACTGTCTGGTGTGATCTTCTATAGGTCCTATAGAGGCAATTATATCTGTTATGAATTCGTGAGTTCAGTGGTATATTATGTACAAAGACAGCATTTCACATTTCTCCTCCATATCCTTTAGCATTTACATTTTTTCTGTTGCTGACATGTTAGCCTTATGGGATTGGTCTAAATGGGTTATTTAGAGCTGGCTGCTCAACAGTTACTTATTCAGGACATTTTAACCAACTGAGGTTCTGCACTGACTGCTGCCCACTGCAATAAGAAGCTTCTCTGACCAAGGACAAAAGTGTTAAAGGTATTAACAGAAGTATTTAGAAGGCCTTTTTTAACTCCCAGTAAACATTCCCTTTCGTAACTCATTTTTTTTCTACTATTACCATTCCCTCCTAAGCTTCTTCTCCCTGCTGTCATGGGTCCTCTTCCTGATTTATGGCCTCTATAGACATTCCAAGATAAACACATAAATCTAAGAACATGAAGCTAGGATCACATATGAGGAAAGAATAGAGATGTTTATCTCTCTGACTCTGTGTTACCTCATTTAATATTTTCCAGTTCCACTCATTTTCTCATAGATTTTGTAGTTTCATTTTTCTTTATAGCAGAATAAAATTATATTGTGCATATGTAGCACATTTTTATTATCCATTCCTCAGTTGATAGACATCTAAGGTAATTTCGTTTCCTGTTTGTCAGTAGACCAGCATTGAACATGGATGTGCAAGTCTCTCTGTAATAGAAAATGAAGCCTTTGGTGTACCTAAGTCTCATGCTAGTCTATTGTTAACATTCTTAGAAGCCTTCATTCACTTTACATCTACTAGTATTTATTTTATGCAGTTGAGTGGCACCTGTGTTCTGGAAATATGTTTAGAATCATAATGTCCTTTTGATGGATATTTCTCTCAATCAGCATGATATGGACTTCATAAATTTGAAATCTTTTAATGACATAGAGCACTGTTTAAATATTTATTAGCTGTTTATATTTCTTCTTTTGAAAGATCTCTTAGTTCCACAAGCTGTGTTTTTAATTGGATGGTTTCCTTGAGTTTCTCTTTGCTTAAGTTCTTTGTATATTGTGAATACTAATCCTGTCATACATATAGCAGACCCATTCAGTAGCATACTTCTTCACTGATTGACAGTTTTCTTTACTGTACAGCCATTTAATTTTATGAGAACTCAGTTATCCTTATCTAGCTATTTCTTGAAATATACTCGCAGATTTTTTTTCTCTAGACATTTTAAAGTTTCACTCCTTATCTTGAGATCCTTGATCCATTTGGAGTTGATTTTTATGAGTATTAGAGATAAGGATACAGTTTTATTCTTCTATGTGAAGATAGCCAGTATTCCCTACTTGACCATTTGTCAAAGATGCTAGTTTTCTCCTGAGTACATATTTGTGTCTTGTCAAAACTTGGGTGGCTTCAGTTGGGTGGCCTTGTATCTGGGTGTTCTGTTCTGTTCTGTTGATCTACACATTTTGTTTTATGCCAGTACCATGCTGCTCTTATTGTTGTGGCTCTGTAGTAGTATAACATGAAATCACATATAGTGATAACTGTAATTGCCTGTCTGGGGTCTTACACTTCCATATGAATTTTAAGAATTTTTTCACTATGAAGCACATCATTTGAATTTCTATTGAGATTGTAGACACCTGTATATTGCTGTAGATGGGATGGGCATTTCCACTATATTTATGAGTGTGTGCAGTCTTTCCATCTTTTAGTGTCTTCTCTAATTTCTTTCTTTAATACTTTAAGGTTTCCATTGTAGAGATCTTTCACATCCTTGGTTAGGCTTATTCCAAGGTTTTGTTTTTGTTATACTCCTTAATGTTTTTGACATTATGGTGACTAAAATTGTCTCTATGATTTGTAGCAAAAAATGCTTATATGAAGAAATCAAAGGAATCTCAAATAAATATCTTTTTTAAATTTTTTTTTTATTTTTAGGTTTTTTGAGACAGGGTTTCTCTGTGTAGCCCTGGCTGTCTTGGAACTCACTCTGTAGACCAGGCTGGCCTCGAACTCAGAAATCCGCCTGCCTCTGCCTCCCAAGTGCTGGGATTAAAGGCATGCCACTGCCTGGCTTCAAATAAATATCTTAATGATACACCTTACAGCCAAGCAGAAACAAACCAACCCCCAATCAGTAGATGAAAAGAAATCACTGAGTACAGAAATTAATTTTAAAACTAAGCAAAACAAACAAAGAGAAACACATTTGGTTTTTTTGACAACTTTTGGCAACAAATTGGCAAACCTTGAACCAAACTTACAAAAAGAAAAACAGAAGGACCACATTAGTCAAACTGGAGATGGAAAGAAAACCATTACAACAGGTATCAATGAAATTCATAAAATCACTAGGTCTAATTCATTACATTGGAAAAATCTAAGAGATGGATGTTTCTGGATAGATATGACCAAGGTGAGATAAACATCTTTAATAAACATTAAGATGCCAGGCAGCTGTAATTAAAAATCTTCCAACTAAAGCTTCCAAAAAAAACTCAAGCGAAGATAGATTTACTGGTGAATTATACTAGACCTTCAACGAATACCAACACTTCTCAAATTATTCTATTCTATTCAAAACAAAACAAAGGAACATTATAAAATCTTAAGGGATACTGTCTCAGTTAGGGTTTTATTGCTGTGAGCAGACAGCATGACCAAGTCAAGTCTTATAAAGGACAACATTTAATTGGGGCTGACTTATAGGTTCAGAGGTTGGTTCAGTCCATTATCAAGGTGGGAGCATGGTAGCATCTATGCAGAACTGAGAGTTCTACATCTTCATCTGGAGGCTGCTAGTAGAACAATAGAACACTGTCTTGCAGGAAGCTAGGGTGAGGGTCTTAAAGCCTACACCCACAGTGACACACCTACTCCAACAAGGCCACACCCCTTAATAGTGCCACTCCCCGTACCAAGTATATATAAACCATCACAGATACTAATACCAGATAAAGATACAACAAAAAAAATTATAAGACAGCTTCTCTGATCAGCATAGTTGTAAAAATTCAACTTACAGAAAATTATAAGTACTTTGCAAAGTACTTACAAACTAATTTAAAGAACACATCAAGAAATTATTCACTGTGATCAAGCTGTGTTTATTCCAGAGATACATGGATGATTATAAATCAATAAATGTTACAACTTATACAGATGAACTTAAGGATAAAAACTATGTATCTATCTGGATAGATGCAGAAAAGATATTTGACAAAAATCAAGTTCTGAAGAAGTGTGAAATAGAAGAAATGAAATATTTGTTATAATAAAGGCTATATGTTATTGTTACATTTCTTCATTGATTTCTTTAAACAATGCACTGTTGAGTGAATCCTTATTCTGAGTTTTTGTATGTTCTAGACTCTGCTATTGACTTATGGTATTATTTTGTGATCTGATAGAATACAAGGAATTATTTCAGCTTTTCTATAATTGTTCTATAGTTTATAATAATTCTATAATTGTGTCCTAGTACATGGTCTATTTTAGAGAATGTTCCATGGGATGCTTTAAAAAAAAAAAAAAAAAAAAGTATGTTCTTCAGTATTTGGATGGAATGTTCTAAAGGTGTCTCTAGTCCATTTGATCTATGTCATTTAATTCATATATTTCTTTGCTTACTTTTGTTGAGAATACCAGTCAATTATTGAGTAGTGTAATTATTGAGAGTAGGGTAACCACTTCTGTTATGCTAAAGTTAATCTGTGACTTTACATCAGTATATGTTTTATGAAACTGAGAACACCTGTATTTGGAGCATATATAATTAGAATCATACTGTCCTCTTGAGAGATTGCTCCCTCAATCAGTATGAAGTAACCTTTTTCTTGTCACTAGTTCATATTGGCCAGATATTAAAACCTGAGTGTTTCCTGGGCCCATTTGCCTGAAATACCTTTTTACTTTTTCTGTCCTTTCTCCCTAAAGTTCTGTTGGGTTTTTTATGGTGAGGTGTATTCTTTGGGAGCAGCAAATGGATGATGTAACTTATGCTTTTTAAATCCAGTCTTCTAGTCTGTGCCTTTTGATTTGAGAATTTAGACCATTAATGTTGAGACTATTGAAAGCTATGAATTGATCTCTGTCATTTTGTTGATTTCATAATACATGGTTTTTTTTCCTCTCTAAATCCCTAAATTCTCCCTAAATTATTATTTTAGTATTGTTTATACTGTGCTCTGACCTATGGATGCATTTGTTTTTCTCTTCATTTGAAGGGTTCCTTCAACTATCTTCTGTGGCCATTTGTTCTTTTTATTGTTAAAAGACTTTATTTTTCCTTCTTTTTTTCTAGTTTTTTAAGGTAGGTTAGGCCCTTGGATTAAGAACTTGTATCTGTTCTAGGGATTAACGCTATAAATCCCCTGTAAACTCTGCTTTTACTTACTTTACTTTTGCATACTCTTTATTATTTGAATTATGTATTGGCTACCTGTCCTATACATTTAATAGTGGTTTTGCTTTCATTCAGATTGAAACATTCTAATTTTCTTTTTTGGTTGTGAAGATTTACTTATGTGATATACATAAGTATTTTGTCTACATGCATGTATGTGCACCACATATATATAGTACCTACAGTAGTCAGAAAAGGGTGGAAGATCCCCTGGAACTGGATAGTTGTGAAATGCTTTGTGGGTGCTAAGAACCAAACCTGGGTCCTCTGCAAGAATAACAAATGCTCTTACCCACTGAGCCAACTTGCTATTACACTCATGGCACACAAGAAACATCATGGAGGAAGGGTGTGACAGGAAAAGCTGTTTGCTTATGGCAGTGAAGTGAGTAAGTAGTAAGCAAAAACAAAATGTAAGTCCTTCAGAGGCACTCTGCCTCTTTAGAGGCACGCTTCCTCCAACTAGATCTTCCCAACAGCCTATCCAAAATTTAAATCCATTAATGGATTCATTCTTGATAAAGTTTTAGAGCCCTCATGAACTAGTCACTTACAAAAAGCCTATCAGTTATCAGTCATTTCCTCAGTATGTAATTCTGGGGACAGGATTTCATCATGGACAGAAGCAGATGACATGACAGATGGAGAAGTGTAAGATTGTTCTAATCATCCCTAACAGGTACTGCGATTTGCTATACATGTAGTGGTTTGCTTAATTCTTTATAAAGTACCTTTTTCTCCATTTTACAGAGAGCATTTGAAGGCCAGTGAGATCTATTTAATGGCATCATATACATTTCTTGTTTATGTTAAAAAACATTGAATTATGAAGAATTTTACATGATGAACAATATAAGCAAATTGACATTAATTGATCTGTATTAATCAGGGTTCTCTAGAGGAAAAACAGTGATACTATATATATATATATATATATATATATATATATATATATATTAATCCATTGATGGAATATATGTGTATACATATACATGTATATACATGTATACACACACACACATACACACACATGTTAGAGTGGTTTACAGGCTTCAATCTGGCTAGTCCAACAATAGTGGTCCCTTGTCAACAAGACCAAGAATCTAATAGTTCTTCATTGCACTCAGCTGGATATCTCAGCTGGTTTTCGGTCAATGTTGAAATCTGAAGAAATAGGCTCTAATACCAGTGAAAGAATGCCTCAGCAATGGGACAGATGAACTTCCAGAGAAAGGGAGGGCAAGCCAACAAAACACAAAAGCTTTCTTCTTTCATGTCCCATCAGAAAGTGAGGCCCAGGTTTAGGGTGGGTCATCCCGCCTCAAATGATCAACCAGGAAAAATCCCTCACAGGGTGTGCCTACCTTCTTGGGTTTTAGTTGATTCCACATATAGTCAGGTTGACAACCAATATAAACCATTTCAAATGGCTACCCCTTATCAACTTGACACAACCATGCTTATATTATGCTTTATTTTCAAATGAAAACAATAACCAGGTCATACTTACTCCTAACATGATGTAACTATCCCACATACAACTACAAATACATTATATATTTTAGAAGAGATAGCAGTATTTCTTGAAGGACATCATATGAGTATCATAACTTAAGTACAAAAACCTCTGATATTATCTCAGTTGGTGTTACATTACATGTTAAAAAATGAGGAAAACACTAATTACTGCTTAAGATATATGTATATATGCACAAACACATTCTTAACAGAATATAACAGAAACACTTATGCCAATTTTAATTCTCATTTCTGCAACTGGTCACATGTCCTTAGTTGATATTTATAGTTACCTTCTTCTACCTATATTGTATTTCATACTACCTATTCTGTATTTTCTCTACACTCAGCAAACCTCTCAGCAGGTCTTGGCTCTTTTCCTGGAGGAGTGACCATACTTTCATTTCTGAAGGGTCTGTGCCCTTTGTAATCTCACCTGGATTTGGTTGTTGTCATTTCCCTTTGACTTTAAACACAGAACATTGTAGCACCAAGATAGACCCTAAAGGATATCCTACACTCCAGACTTAATTTACCTCCATTGTGGAAAAGCAATTCCTTTTTCCCTTGGTAATCTGGATCAGTCACTCCTTCTAACACAGTCTTTTCTTTCTTAGCCTATTGGCTTAAGGGCATCAGAAATCCACAGTGGCCAAAGGGAAACCTGAGCTTCAAATTCAATGGAATGTTTGTGTGTCTCTTGTCAGGAACACTCCCTTCTCTGAAACCAAATTTCTAGGCTAGCAGACTTAAGGTCACAGGAACAGAAAGAAAAAAAAAATTCCAAGTAGATCACTAAAGGTGATAGTAAGTTTCTACCCTTTGATTCCTGGACTCATTGACTCCTAGCTGTGGGAGAAACTGTATATTTTAAATGCTGATTCAACACTATGCTGCCTTCTGGAGAACCCTGCCTAGTCCTTTAGGCTACTGCTATCTAATTAGAACTGTAACTATGTCTTCAAAGGATCATTCCATTATCCTATTGACCCAAATGCTTCAGGATGGTGAGGAACATGGCCCTCTGTACACTTCTCTGGCTATGAAGTGAAGTTCCTTGGTATGATGCAGTACCATGTGGAATATCGTGACAATGGATGTGGTATTCTGTAAGTCCACAGATGGTGGTTTTGGCAGAACCATTACATGCAGAAAGACAAATCCATAAGCCAGAATAAGTATCTACTCAAGTAAGGACAAAATGTTGTCTTTTCCTTGGAGGGTGTAGACCAATGGTGCTATATCTCAGTATTGGTCTCTGCTTTTAGCAGATCTGGCATTCAGCAGCAGATGTGGCCAGGTCAGTCTTGGTGAATGAAAGTTCATGCATAACCCCAGTCTCTGCCACTGTAGCCACTTTGTTCATGGGCCCATTGGCAAATGACAGAGATAGCTGGGGAAAGAGGCTGACTATTCACAGAATGGGTCATCCTATCTACTTGACTACTGGATTGATGAAGTCACCTTTTGATGAGCATTTACATGAGACATAAGTACCTTCACATCTTTTATCCATTTGCAAAGTCCTATCCACATACTTCTTCCATGTTTTTCTCACCAATTTTCTAATTATGCTCTTTCCAAGTCCCTGGCCATGCAGTCAATTCATTGGCTAGAGCCCATGAATCAGTGAACAATTATATATCTGACAATTTCTCCTTCCAAATAAAACATACGACCATGTGTACTCTCTAGAGTTCGGTCCATTGTGAAGGTTTCTCTCCCCCCAGTGTCTTTCAAGGTTGTCTCAGAAAGGAGTTGTGATGTTACACCTCATCCATACAAATTATTTCACCATCTTCAGTGCTTAAAAAGCTCCACTTTCTCTAATTTGCCATGATTTTTCATTAGCAACAGCACATACAGCATTTTTATAACAATAAGTAAAAAATGACAAATACCCAAGAGTTAGCAATGTTAGATGAATTTAATAAAATGTAAAACATTATTTTTCTTTTAGAACTGCCATATATGTATATGAAAGTTCATGTATAACCCCTCTCTCTGCCATTATGGCCCCTTTGTTCATGGGCACTTATGTATATGCACACATATACATATTTTTTTCTGAGACAAAATTTCTCTGTGCAGTCCTGTCTGACCTTGAACTCACTCTGTAAATCAGGTTGGCCTCAGACTCACAAAGATCCTTCTGCTTCTGCCTCCCAAGGCTGAGATTAAAGTTGTGGACCATCACCTTCTTTCAGTTGTCTGATATTTTAAAAGCTGGTAATTATCTTTTTATTTACCTTCTAAATGATGTAGGTAGTGTTTTAATCTAGTCAGAAGATGTCAAAATTTGTGAAGATAATTATTCAAATTGCTGATTAATGAAAGTAACGTTTTACGGTCAATGGAAAACCACAACGATATTTCTACCATAAATATTATACCAAATTCCTTTAAAAATCAAACATTTTCTTCTTTTCTTTCCCTGGTGACCTAGTGGTAATGTTCTGTAGTGTTTTATGCTGGAGACCTGGATTTCATTTCTGTTCTCGTTATCTCTCTCCCTGCGGCTGCAGTGCATAAAATAAGAAATAAAATCGCTATCCTGCATCCCTGTTGCCATGGGGCGTAGCCTTGTCAGGTTTTATAAACTAAGTTAGATGGGCCTGCTTGGTTTTGTGGTGGAAGACCTCCAAGAAAACAAAGTCCACGAATCACAACATCCTCTGTGCAGCTGACATTTCAAGAAACAATGTCTTATAGTTATTATTGCCTATTTCTCTGTACTATTTGATTGTTTTTCTTGCTCTAGGAAAAGAAAAAAAAAGTCTTTAGAAGTAAATTCTTTTTCAATCATTTAAATGAATACATTTATTTGCTTTCCAAATTTAAAAGCCTCTTTGGTTTGAAATTTACTTGGACATATTCTTGAGCATATCCCAAGTAGTGGTGTTTTTTTTTTTTTTTTTTTTAATAACATAAAGGTCAAACCTTCTGATTTACCTCTAATGTGTCTATTTTTTCCTCTGTTCATTTGGTAGTTTCTGCCTTGCTTCATACATGATGCAAGACATGACACTATTTTCAGAACACAAATAATGTAATTGTAAATATCCAAAATTATAGTCTCTTCCAAGTTATTATACTCTATAATCCTAAAGTTTAAGGCAGTTTCAGACATCAGCAGTTTCCAGTATATACATGTATGTATGTCCTTCCCAAAGGGTGTTTGTTACTCTGAGAATGCACACATATGTGTACACACATTCTCTAACATACTTAAATCTTTCCTCCCTTTTTTCTTCTTTTCACCAACATTGTTTCCAACAGCTCTTTGGTATATTACCTCAACAAGCAAAAATTATCTCTAAATTATATCTAAAATATAAGAGACTAGTGTCCTAATCTCCTCACATCCTGCAGTGTGACACTGTGCAAGCTGTAAGTCTTGGAAACATGCCTGTTTTATTTACCCTGTCTTTCTTTCACCCGTATACAAAAGTGTAGGGCTTTGGGAGAATCCCAGCTTGTTTTCAAGGGCTGGAGATGAGAGCTCAGTGGTAATGACGACGCCGTGTGGCTCTTATGGTGCTCTCCTCTTACCTTCCTCTCTTCAAGATGGCGTTAAACCAGTGTTAGACTCGAGTCATATCAGTCAGGTGAAGACAGATGAGTCGTCTTTATGAAGTCAGAGTGGTCATTTGTTTGTATTATGGAGTGCTCCAGAAAGGATGTAATTTTTAAACTAGTATCATATTACTGTGTCATCATGTATTACTATATTGTTAGCATTATTATTAAGTTTTTCTGTATGTCATCATTAAGTTTTTTCTAGGAAGCAGCTTTTTAATAATCTTACAGTTGCACATTTAAACCAACTTTCTGTATCAAAATGTTAGAGTGGAGGTGGTGTGGACTGGCATTTTTTTTTCAGATGTTTCCTTGGAGGGAAGGAACCTTGCTCTGTAGCATTGTTGGGGTTCTGTGATTTGCTGCCTCCCACTGTCAGCTCAATAAAGTGCTGGGATTCCTCTGTACAGTACACATTTGATTTTAAAAGGAAGAATGTAGAATACAGAAGATTTTCATACTTTGCTATATTAACTAACTCATCTTGCTCTAGTAGTTTATAGTTAAAGAGTTATATCGTTGAATAGTAGTTGTTTCTTAGGGTAAAAAGATAATGGCTATAGTCTTGCTTGAGAATTTTACAGACTAGGATAAAACAGAAGCGTAGAACAAAGTATACATTTGTATGTATACAATACTTATGTCCCAATTTGACAGAGAGCATTTGTGCATATTGTAATAGAAGACTATGAGAGTAATGATATGTGTATGTAAAGGTGGAATAGACATACACTTTGATTTAATTTTCCAAAGATTAATGGAATTATAAATGTTTCATCATTATCTTATTCTAGAGTCTACTACTCCCTATTGTCACCTTCAGTTTAATAATCTCATGCACAAACTATCCCACACAACACAAAGATTATCTTTATACCATTTCTCTTGTAGTGATTATTGACTCTTAAGTTTTAAATATAAACTGAATTTTCTTAGAAGCTTTCTGTAATGGAAGTAGTTTACACTTAATTTTGAGAATGTCAGGATAATATTGGTAGTTAAGTCCTTAAGGTGAGTGTTTTGTTAGGCCTGCGTGTCTTATAAATGATGCCTGCAATCTTTACTACCTGCTTTCTGCCACCTTCAATCCTACCACATCTGTGTGCTTTGAAATCTGAGGACACACTACTTTATAACAACTAATATGCTACTTGTTCTAAACCAGTGGTTCTCATCCTTTCTAATGCTGCAACCCTTAAATACAGTTCCTCATGTTGTGTTGACCCCCAACCATAAAATTATTTTGTTGACATTTCATAACTATAATTTTGCTGCTGTTATGAACTATAATGTAAATATCTAATACACATCTCCAAGGGGTTGAGACCCATAAGTTGAGAATCACTGTCCTAGCCAGACATCATGTAATTAATTAAGTGAACACTATTTTCTTATTTTCCCCTGTATCTCTAAATAAACACTATTATTTTTGTGGGATTATAATATTAAACAAAACAGGTACTGAAGTAAATTATATTTTACTTTAGCAAAAGGGAAAATCATAGAAAACATTATATTGTTTTCTACAAGTATACTTTTAATAATATTTTAAAATATAAATAATGTTAAGAAATAAATACTGTATTTATAAATAAAAAAGGAAATATATACCTTTGAAGAGGCAGAATTCTTTTTTCTTTTTGACTTTTTAAGGCCTGCATTTACCAGCCATGGACAGTGCTGTTAGACAGTGCTGGCCCTCTCGTCCTTGTAGACTACTCACTCAGTAAACCCATCTCCTTCCCACCAGAAACTTCCACATTTGCATTTGTTTCTCCCTTTTATGATGTAGAATACTCTTCTGCATTCTGTAGTATAAGATTTAGTTTTTATGTTTTATATTTCCGAGGCATCTATTCTTAATGAGAATACATTTTCTTAAGGGTAAAGTATAATTCTTAGATTGTTCTGTCCTACTCGTTCATATTCCTCTGACACCATAAATATCCCAATGACTGAAGCCATGTTCTTTTATTCTTTATATCCACTGTGGTCTCTATAAGATGAATTGAATTACCGAGTTATATTGACTTCACTGATTTGCTTCACCCAGCCACTTAATACCCATTGTACAGTCTTATCTTTCATAAGAAAATCTTACTGGCACCATTTCAAGTTCCTAGGTGTGTCTCTTCATATTCTCAACTAGTGAAAATAGTAAAAGATGACTTATTTTGACTTTGAATTAGATTCAAGTGCTACAACTAAAGAACAGTTTTCTTATGAATCTAAGTGATATTCTGAAACAGTATGGTGCCTGCAGAGGATAGAAGGCATAAGAACCCCTAAAATTGAAGCTACAGAGAGTTGTGAGCTACCATGTGGGTTCTTTGAATCAAACCCAAGGCCTGTGGAAGAGCAGACAGTGTTGTAAACCACTGAGCCATCTCTCTAGTCCTGAAAATAGTAACTAGTGAATATTTAAATAAAATGTTCAGGAGATCCAAGTGTGCATGTGAATGCTAACTTACTAATTTAACTCACACACAACATCAACTTTATTCTCTATCATTAATCTGTACATTAAGTAAAGTTACAGATGGAAGGCCCTTTTATCAAGAAGCTGTGAAAAATCACTTTTCATGACCTGGATATATTTATGCTAAAAAGAATGAATCTAGGAAAGAAGATACATTAAGCCAAGAGTCATCACAGAATGTTTAAGATGAGACAATAGGCCAGAACTGTGTGTGCAGTAAGGCAGGTTACAGTGTGAGATGAAGCTGGAGAGGCAGTAGGTAAAAGTGTACTGCTAAGTTAAGAGTCGTGGATTTTTGTTTTGTTGTTTAATGTAGTACAAAATCTTTAGAATTTTAGATAAAAATTAAGGTGTTGACCAGATAATTAGGAGTAATAAACAAAACTGTAGAGTTAAGTAGAAAGGATAAAAAATTCCATAATTAATGTAAAAAGAAAATTCAAACTTACCTAAAGTTATGATTGGTAAATTGTTGGAGCAGGGACTCAAGTGGCCATCTGACTGTAAACTCAGTACCCTACTCACTTTCTACAGTATAAATATATTCTAATAGTGCATAGGAAAAGCAATCCATACTTAATACAAAAATAAAATTGAGATTTGCCTGAAATCATAGCTAACTAGTAAATGCTTAAAGCTTGGGCTCAAGTAATCTGTAGGACTCCAAAACCCCGCCCACCATCCAGAAGTGAAGCACATGGTGCTGGAATTACTCATCTGTGTCTGCTCATTAGGAGAAAACTGGGCCTTCTCATTTTTATGCTGCAGTATTGTGGCATGGTGTGCTGAGAAACAGTAGACAGGTGGTACTTGGTGTACCCAGATCAAGCTATACTAATTTGGCTCTTCGAGGTACTGACTGTTGCTCTTAAGTATTTGTCACAGTTTATTCATTCAGCTTGTGAGAATTCCCATGTTCCACTTTGCCAGCACTTGATAGTGTGGGTAATTTGTTAGTGGTGGTTTTTTTTTTTTTTTTTTTTAATATCTCAGTGTGGATTTTTAAAAATTTGGTTGGTTGTTGGTTAAGTGGATTTATTTTAGCATTTTTCTAAAACTGATATGAAATTTATATAATAAAATTATCTTTCAAAATTAAGCGGTTGAGTATCATGTAGTGTACTGATAATATTGGATGGTTAGCACTTCTACATAGCTCTAAAACATCTTAAAATATTTTATTGTCCCAATAAGAAACTGTACCTATCATGTGGTTGCTCTGCCTTTTTGACTCCTACCAGCCTTAGAAGCCACCAGTATGTATTCTGTCTATAGATATATCTACTTGAATGTTTAAGAAAGAGAGAGAGAGAATCATGCAATTCTTCTTCCATTTTAGTATGTTTTGTTGTTAATCCATATCATGGCTTCTACTGATTAAATAGTATACATCTGTGCATACTATAATTTATTTATGTATTTATTTATCCATTTGCCCTCTGAACATTTAGGTTGTTTCTGCCTTTAGACATTCTTGGGAATGGTACTGATACGGAGATATCTCCATATATGTATACACACACACATGCTGTGTGTGTATATTACACTTTTCAGTGTATACAACTAAGTGGAGTTGCTGGTTCACGGGATAATTCACTCTTTAGGATGGAGAAAGTCTGTAGTCTGCTTTCCACAGCGGCTGTACTGTTCCACATTTCACCCACAGTGTATGAGGCTTCCACTCCACGTGTCTCTTTACCAGCACTTGTTTAGCGTCTCTGTGGGGTTGTTGCAGCCATCCTACAGTGGTGTGTCATTGGACTTTAATTTTCAGTCCTACTGATGAGAGAAACTTCTGTGAGCTGGACATAGTGGCTCACACCTCTAGTCCCAGTATGCTGGAGGCCAAGACAGGCAGGTCTGAGTTTGAGGCCTGCCTGTTATACAGAGAGTTCCAGGACAAGACAGGACTACATAGCAAGACCCTGTTTTAAGGAGAGTGGGGAAGTATCTTTGTGTGGGAATGCTGAGTTATATGTGTTTCACTGAAGAAACACTTTTGGGGCTGAGTAGTTTTTCATTTAGTTACTGATTTCATAAACCCTTATTTGATACATGATTTTTCTTAGTTCTATAGGTTTTTATCCCCATTCTTACAAATTTCCTTTCATGCAGTTTAAAATTTTATTAAGTCTAATTTATATGCCTTTTTATCTGTATGCTTTGATAGCATGCCCACTGTCAAATAAAGGACATGAACATAAGCCCTGTAGTTCCTGTATGAATCTCAGTTTTGCTTCTCACACTAGCTTCTTGGTGCATTTTACATTAACTTTTGTATGTGACATGCCATAAAGGCCCAATGTCATTGTTTTGAAAACACTAAAATAAAATCCATTTGCCAAGCAAACCAACTGGGAAAAAAATTCCACCATAACTGAGGTATCCACCCAAAGAATTAAAAGGAAAATCTGTACCCAACATTGAGCATGTGCAACGTGTAGCAGTGGGAATGCTCACGAACCAGAAGTGTACAACAGCGACAGTTACATGGGGCAACAGCTAGCATCTAGGGTTGCTGAACCATATGCATACTCTAGCATCAAGTTCAGTCAGTGCACGTATGCCACCATCTGTCCAGAAGCACTGTCCTTTCCCCCATTAGATGGTCTTGTTATCTATGTCAAAGGTCATTTGACTATATAGGCTGTTTCTGGGCTCTTTCATCCTGTTTGTTGCTCTGTCTGTTTTTATTCCAATCTCACACTATTTTGATCCCTATAGCTATGTAGAAAGCTTTGAAATTGGTAAGTGTGATTCTCCCTTTTTGTTTATCAAGATTATTTAGGGTTCCTTACAATTTCATTGGATTTTTTGTTTGTTTTTGAGATTATAATTTAATGACAGTATTTCTCCCATTCCTTTCCTCCCTCAAAACCCTCCCTTATTCTTTCTCCTGCTCTCCTTCAAATTTATTGCCTCAACATTTTTTCATTAATTGTTATTGCATGCATGTATGTATTTGTATATACATATATTCTTAAAGATAACCTATTGAGTATATATAATATTACTTATACATATGTTTTCATATGTGATGGTTTGGCACTGGGCAGCCAATTGGTATGTTCTTTCCTAGGGAATACCGTGCCTCCCTCCATTCCCAGCTTTACTCAGTTGCCTGTGGTTCTTTGTTTATGTTTGTTGGTGCCATCCTTATGCAGCTCATGTTTGGGCAATGATCTCACAGCAAACTCCCTGATCCTCTGGCTCTAATAGTCTCTCTGCCCCCTCTTCCACAATGTTCCCTGAGTCTTAGGTGGGGGTATTTTATAGATGTATCTATTTTTATTGGTTGTGGCTTTCTGTAATAGTCTGTCTGTTTTAAAGGAAACTTACCTGTGGATATAAGGACAAATGTTTTTAAATTGTTGTTAGAGATTATACTGGTTTAGTCAATTAGTAGATTTTCCTCCAATAACCATGATTTCACTAGCATTAAATAGTTAGCTAGGTTTCCAGTAAAAGGTCTTGTCAAAAGGGTCTTAAACTGGATTTAACAATATTGTAGTATTTAAATCATAACAATATTAAGTTTTCCACTCACAATCATGGGATTTTTTTTAAAAAAGAAAATTTATTTGTATCTCCTTTATTTTCTTTCAGCACTATTTTATAGCAATGTAAAAGTCTTTTGACACTTAGATTTTTTTCCTAAGTATTTTATTCTTTTCATTGCTATTTTAAATTGTATTCTTGATTCTCTTTCTAGATTGTTCTTTGTTAGTGTATAGGAGCACAATTACAGTTAGGACTGATGGCTAATACCTGTAAATCCTAGCACTGAGAACATGAAAGCATGGAAGAGTACAAACATATGAGACCTCAAAGCTTGTCCCCACAATGACACCCTTCCTCCAAGGCCACACCTTGTAGTGCCACTACCTATGGGCCAAGCATTCATACACACGAGTCTATCAGGGCCATTCCTATTCAAACCACCACAGTATCCTAAATTATAAGATGGCACAGGTGGGATTTTCTTACAGACAATACTGCACCGTCTGCTCATTTTTTTACTCTCATATATGCCTACATTTTCAAGACTTCACAGTTTTTACCTTCATTATAGCCTTAAATTCAGAATATCTAAAACTGAATTTAATCTCTAATTTTCAAATACCTGTATTTGTATCTTACTGTGCTAGTTTGATAGACTCATTTATTTGTGCATTTATTTATTTATTATTTACTTTTTCCTGTAGTTTTATATATATATAAATTTCTTTGTTTGGGAGAACTCTGTTTACCTCCCAATTTTAAATCCATCAGTACTGACATCTTAGGTCAGTGCTTCATTATCTTATGCTTGCAATATAGAATCTTACTGTGTAGCCCAGATTGCCTGGAATAACTTAAGTGTATGTAGCCCAGGCTGGTTTTGCACACAAATTCTAAATACTGTGATTAAAGGCATGTACTTCCTTGCCTGGCTTTGGTCTTTAGCTTCTTGAGACAGGTTCTTCCTATGTTGCTGGCCTTGAATTCCTGAGCTCGTGAGATGCTTTATCCTGTCCCTCCCTAGTAGCTGGGATTTACAGCTTCACACTTCTCCCTAAAGGTCATTAGGTGTTTCACTACAGAGTCCCTTTTTATAAGTGTATTTTCTCACAAACTCTTTGAGAAGGGTCTTTTTTTCCTATGGATTCTTATAGCACTTAACATTATAATTGGCTATATAATGTTTTGAATTATATTTTGACTTTGTCTTTTAAAATGTTAAGTTACACTCGT